>NW_026889803.1:3767500-4207500 GCF_033153115.1 Saccostrea echinata
ATACAAGTTTCAGGCTTTATCTTAATTCTTCTACTGATGGGAAAGAGTTTGACTGTTTGGTAAGTAACTGTATGGATTTTGATTTTGTTTAATGTAGTATTATCTTTACGCATGACCAGCTCTGATTTTTAAAATAATTTTTCATTTTAAGACAATGTTTATCTTGATTTTTTTCATTTTTAATGTAGATATGGATAATAGACCCCAAGCTAATGATATTTTATGGAAGTTCTCACTCCACAACGGTAGAAAACCTCATCCCAGTCGATGTTGTAAAAGTTTTGTTCAGAGTTCTACTGACACCTGGAAATAAGTACAGTATTATTTTAAATATTGATAACAGGAAAAAATATTCATCCTTCAATATGAGATCTGCCAAAATATATTTATGAGCAGCATGTTCATATTAAAAGATCTGATTTTATAGTGTGTATTCAGAACACTACGAAGGAACTGAGATACAAACCCTTTGTTTCTATTACAGCAGACAAGAGGAGCGAAATTCCTGGAAGAAAGATAACTCTGTTCATATGATTTCTCTCCCCTACTCAAGCTGCCTGACTCTCTTAAAAATACTGATTGATAATGCGAAATGCTTACCTTTAAAATGCAGACAACATGACAAATTTAATGTGAGCTGAAAATCCTTTTTAATATTTTAAGCTTTATATACATAGATTTATATCCAAATTAGCTTTTGAGTTTTATTCTGAAAAAGACCTTTGATATAGTTATATATAGCAGATATAGTTGTCATCTAGATATATGTTTTTTTTTGACAGGTGGGATTTTTGAAATATCAACAAGAAAAGAAATCTCTGTAAAGACTGCACAATCTTGCCTATGTCCAGAACTCAATAGCCTGTTTATTCTAATGCTGTCCTGATGTTGGAATTGTGTAATGAAAGTCTATCAATAAATATCAATTTGTTTTGTGAAATATTTCATGTTTTGTGTTTGATAAAGAAGATGGGTGAACAAGGTCAGCGAAGTGACTATATGCGAAGGTGAAAAATTAAATCTCAATTTTAACAAAATTTTCTTTGATATTTTCATCTTACATTAAAGCATTCTTTATGTTAAATCTCCACAATTTGCAAAAATCTCACAAATATTGAAATTATTTGCCTATGAAATAGCATACACACACTACACAGGGCAAAAAGGATCATTTTCTCGTACCATAACACAATTTTTATGCCCCCGGATCGAAAGATCCCGGGGGTATATTGTTTTTGTCCTGTCTGTCTGTCTGTCTGTTTATCTGTTTGTTTGTCTGTTTATCTGTTTGTCTGTCTGTCTGTTGTCAACTTTAACCTTGCCCATAACTTTTGATTGGTTGGAGCTATGACTTTCATATTTCACATGTGTATTCCTTGTGACAAGACCTTTCTTTGAGTACCATCATATTTGACCTTTTGACCTTGACCTTGGAGTTTGACCCACTTTTGCAAAATTTTATGAGACTTTAACCTTGGCCATAACTTTTGAACAAGTGGTGCTTGGGGTTTCAAACTTCACATGTGTATTCCTTGTGACAAGGCCTTCCTCTGGATATCAACCTCTTTGACCCTTTGACCTTGACCTAGGAGTTTGACCTACTTTTGAAAAACTTTAACCTTGGCCATAACTTTTGAACGGTTAGAGCTAGGGCTTTCATACTTCACATATTTAATCCTTGTGACAAGAACTTTCATTTGGATACCAACCACTTTGACCCTTTGAGCTTGACCTAGGAGTTTGACCTACTTTTGAAAAACTTTAACCTTGGCTATATTTTTTGGACAATTAGAGCTAGGGCTTTCATACTTCACATATGTAATCCTTGTGACAAGACCTAACTTTGGATACCAACCACTTTGACCTTTTGACCTTGACCTAGGAGTTTGTTCTACTTTTGAAAAACTTTAACCTTGGCCATAACTTTAAATGGTTGATGCTAGGGCTTTCATACTTCACAAAATTATGTAATCCTTGTGACATCACCTTCCTTTGAATACCAACCACTTTGACTCTTTGACCTTGACATAGGAGTTTGACCTACTTGAGAAAAACTTTAACCTTGGCAGTAATTTTTGAATGGTTGGTGCTAGGGCTTTCATACTTCACATATGTAATCCTTGTGACAAGACCTTCCTTTGGATACCAACCACTTTGACCCTTTGACCTTGACCTAGGAGTTTGACCTACTTCGAAAAACTTTAACCTTGGCCATATTTTTTGAACGGTTAGAGCTAGGGCTTTCATACTTTACATATGTAATCCTTGTGACAAGACCTTCCTTTGGATACCAACAACTTTGACCTTGACCTTGATGTTTTACTTACTTTTAAAAAACTTTAACCTTCGCCATAACTTTTGAACAGTTGCAGCTAGGGCTTTCAAAGAAGATGGGTGAACAAGGCGTGCAGAATGCCTATAACTTCAGATATTAATAAAATCATATTCAGTTTGTGAATTAAGTATTTAAAATAAGTTCTTATTATTGAAATTTATGAAATTATGATCAACAAAACTTTTCTGAGAAAAAAGATCACGGAAAAAATTATTCTTTTATTAAAAAAATAAAATGGTATTCGTGGGATTCGAACCCCTATCAATAAAAATCCGGAGTATCATATTGTTTTGAGACTAACACGCTAACCACTACGCCACGGAGCTCCTGACGAATATTGGCATTTAAATCATGTTTGTGCTATGACCCTTGACTTAATGGACTTCAAGTATTTCTCGGAAAGATGCGAATACTTTGTCATAAAAGTGTACTTTTAAGGTATAGTGGGTCTTTGCTCCATGTTTTTGTAATCCAAAAAATGTATATTTTTATGCAAACTTTTAGGATCAACTTTCAAAAAAATGGAGCGAAGACCCACTCATATCGAAAAATTTTGTTAAAGTATGAGAAAATGATCCTTTTTGTCCTCTTTAGTGTGTGTATGCTATTTCGTAGGCAAATAATTTCAGTCTTTGTGAGATTTTTGTAAATTGTAGAGATTTAGCATAAAATATACTTTAATGTTAGATGAAATATCAAAGAAAATTTTTATATAATTGAGATTTTATTTTTCACTTCATGTTTGTCGCACTATAGGCACTTCGCCCGCCTTGTTCACCCATCTTCTTTAACATTTTTTATCTTTTGGCCTGGATTTTGACTTGCATTTGAGAAACTTTAACCTTTGCCATAACCTGCCATACGGGGGCATCAGTGTTTCACAAACACATCTTGTTCAATATGAGTGGGTCTTCGCTCCATTTTTTTAAAAAAAGTTTATCCTCAAAGTTTGTGTGAAAATATACATTTTCTGGCAAACATGACCCATTATACCTTAAATATGCACTTTTATCACACAACATTTGCATCTTCTGAGAAATACTAGTACTTGAAGTCCATTTAGTCAAGGGTCATATCACAAACATGATTTACATGCCACTATTCATCAGGAGCTGTGTACTAACGTAGTGGTTAGCGCGTTATTCTCGAAGGAAAATGAAACTCAGGATTTTTCATTGATTAGGGTTCGAACCCCACGAATGCCACAATTATTTTTTAATAACAGAATAATTTTTGCCGGGAAAATTTTCCTCAGAAAAGTTTTGTTTATCATAATTTCATAATATTCAATAATGAAAACTTTACTCTAAATATTTAATTCACAAATTGAATATGATTTTTACATATCTGAAGATATAGGCATTCTGCACGCCTTGTTCACCCATCTCCTTTCAAAATACCCGAATTTTAATTTTAGTGGTGTTTTCATGTTTTCGCATTGTTTTGATTTCTTTTATGTTAGCTATGAGGTTACAAACTGCATTCAATTCACTTAATATCTCCTCTCTCTCTCTCTCTTTTGGAAAGATGATTTTTTTCTTTGCAATTTTCTGAATCACCGTAATTGACTAAATTTGAAAAAATACACTGTCTATTGAAAGTAAACTACGGACCATATCACTTTAAATTTTAAAAAAAGAGAAAAATATGAGTCCATATTTATCTAAATTTATTGCTCAATTTTCAGTCATCGTCATAACTTCCCAATTTTTTCCAGTAATTTTGAGGGATACCTATTTTGTGGGCAAAACTATGAAGACATCTTTCAAAATTTAAAGTCGAACTTTTATATTTTTCAGTAAAATAGTGTTTTAATTTAAGAAACAAAATTGAAACGATTCATTTTGGAACTAAATTAATGATAACTGTCAAGGAAAATTAAATGGTTTTGGTCAAGATATACTTTTTTTTTTCTTGAAAAGAGAGCCCAAGAATGTCATTGAAGCTCTGAGATTCGGTCTACCCGCAACTTTTACTTCAAAATGCCGAAAGCTCGGCGAAGGAACAGTTGCTAACTATTTTTTTTTTATCGACTTAGGTCATTTTTATCGACTTTGAACCCTCGACCTTCCGATCACGGAGCTTGCGCTCTACCGCAACATTTTATAAGAATTGAAGTGTGCAGTTGTTAGTAATAATTATACAAGGGTTGTTAATATCAGGCATGAGGTAATATTTTTTTTTATTTTTGCAAAATTAATCGAACATGATAAAAAAAATCGAACATGATAAAGTATTGCTTTAATTATACATATATATTACATTCATCAGCAAGGCTGACCATTTGATTTGCCCCCTCATTAAAAGTATATATAGATCTAAACCTGATCATTTGCATGCACCCTTAAGTTCTTTCTGAGGTAGGATGATTAACTAAAAACTATGGTAAACAAATCTAAGATAGGCAAATTATACTTTCTGATAATAACACACTGACGTTAGGCTAATCCTGTCCGTGTATAGTATTTCTAATTGCTGGGTAAACTACTTGTTTTATTATACCTCTATTGAGAATACTCAAATTTGATTGGCTTGTAAAAAGGCTTTTAAACTCAATAATGACTCCAAAAATTGCTGTTTACAACAATAATGACCTAGGAATCATTGCACGTGTATAATACAGTGTCTTTTTGTGCTTTTCCTGTGAACTTCTGAAATGAAATGGGAAATATTTTATAATGTAATATCGGTATTGTTTCTGCAAGTGTCTTGCTTTGCCACGCATGAAGGTTAAGTTTACATTAATTATTTTATAGTTTTAGGACATGACTTAATTGTCTATCCTTCATTCTTGACATAAGCCCACTTACTAAGGATTCAAAATGCAGCTTCTCTCACGAAGTTCAGATTTATTACGTTTTTTTTCTCTCACACAAGAACGACATGTATACTAAACAGCCATTTGAATGTTGACATAAAAGAACAAAATTAATATTTTGTAAAGCTAAGATATAGGAATAAAAATTTATTCTCAGAGATAAAAAAAAAGATAGATATAGAAAATCAGGTAAAGTAAATCACGATTGAATATTGACAATGAAAGAAACAACTGCACCAGAAAGGCAAAGCAACTATTTGTGTCAATTGGACAAGAAAGCCCTTGCCAACATTGACGTTTTGAATATTTATAAAGTCCAAGGATGTGAAAACAATAGTGAGTGGAAATAAACAAAAAAAGATTATCATATTGCTGAGTTTAGTTTTTACCCAATCATTTGATTTATTGATTTATGATCTACTACTAGCACATTAGAAAAGAAAATTCGGAAAACAGTGAATACTAGTAATTAAATTTTTTAAAGATGTAATTGTCAGATATTTAGTGAGAATTGGTCCATCAGCAAGAAACTCGAACTAAATTTGTTAATCGTCAATTTAAGTATCGAAAAATCACCCGATCAGTTACAAGCACATGCATCGAAAAGACAGGTCCGAAAAAGTTGATAAAATTTTAGAAAGTTTTGTAAGGGCAAAACCTTTTTGTGTAAATAGGTCAATCGACATGAAACTTACATCTGATCTGGTCATCAGTATAAGGAGACATGCCAAAAGTCAGCTCATTAAGTACATGCACAGTAATAAAGTTAAAAAAGTGAAAAAGTTAAAGTGTTCACAGAAAATGGGTCAATCGACATAGAATTTTAACTTGATATGTATGTCATCAAAATAAAAAGACATATCTAAAATCAGATCATAAACAGTAATTTGAAAATCTATGTGCAATAAAAATGGTGATGATAACGAACTGTGATTGATCTCATAAATCCTGTAAATAATATTGTAGATCACTAAATTTTCGCAACAACTTATTTTAGCGAGATTGTCATTTACTCCTTATAAGCGAGACAAAATTTTCACGAGTTGCGGTTATTGCTCTATATAATCTTTAGAAATATTAATATACACGAGAATGAAATTTTTGCGAGCACACTGTCTCGCGTAATTACGTGAAAATAAAGGTCTCGCGAATAAAAAGTGATTTACAGTACTTAACGTAAGCAGGACAAAAACATGGACTTCTGGAGACAATAGAAGTGGGATCAAGTGCCTAGGAAGAGTAAGCATCCCCTACCGGTCACACTGACATGAGCCCACTGTATTGATCAGGTAAACAGAGTAATCGTTGTCAAAAGTACTAGTAGGTTAAAGCAATGACATAACAATATTGTTATGAAGCATGTCAGTCAAAATACGACCCAAGGATAGACTGTATATTCAGTCTAAACTTTATGATAAACGTGATGACTTCATCTTCCCTTATTTATATATCAAGATACCACAGTCACCCGCATAAGAAATGTTCATTCGACACGCAAGAGAATGCTCTACGTGCAAGCAATTTAGTTTAAAATATATTTATTCATTACAAATGAAATGGATTGAACAGCAGGCATAATGCCTATAATCGTTCTCTCCATAGGTCAAGGTACATATAACAATTATTGGTACATTTAATATTGAAAACAGTATGTAAAATAGATCATTAATTGGTACATATATAAGGTGAATCCAGAGAAAGAGAGAGTAAAATTAAGAGAAAAAAAAACATAACAAAGTACATTTAACATTGAAAAGCAGTATATAAAATAAACCATTAATTGGTACATGTATAAAGTGAATCCACAGAGGGTGAAAGAGAGAGAGAGAGAGAGAGAGAGAGAGAGAGAGTAAATAGAGACAGAGAAAGACCATAAAAAAAAAACATAATAAAGTTGACTCAGAGTGGAAAAACTTCCTTAACATACCTAAAATGAGATATTATTCTTCCTAGCATATCATGATAAACTAAGATTTCAGTGAAAACCTCTTTGAGTTTCTTATAAAGGTATGTATATGATCAAAAAATGGAAAGTTGTCTTCTAAACATAAGGATTCAGCACCATATAGTATATTATCTATATTAATTGGTATGCCATTCTCATTCATATATTTAATCAGCATCTGTCTTTGAAGAACATATTGTGGGCAATACATGAAAAAATGTAATGAATCTTTTGGTGTCCACAATTTGTACATTTTGGTGAATCATTAAGGTGGTCTTTAAAAAGATCAGCATTAAGGTTACTACATTTATTTCCCAACTGGCAATGTAGTATATTTTCAATTCTATTCCCATAATTGTACAACTTAACTTTATTTTTCTGGTAGGGATTGGTGTAGGTTAATCTTTTTTTGAAGTTTTGCAATGTAGGGGAAGTTCTACAATCATCAGGTAAATTATTCCATAAGGATATTGTGGATGGTACAAAACTATTATAGTAAGACACTGTTCGAGTGATTGGGATACGATATGAGTTTTGGTTGCGTAAATTATAATTATGCTGGATTGGCATACATCCTTTGAGCATATTATACATGTAATCGGGGGTAAGGTTATTAAGGATTTTATACATCAGTGTGAGCTTATGCTTTTCCCTTCTTGAACTTAAGGTTTCCCATCCCAACTCATTATAGAGGTTAGTTTTTGATGTATTGCACCTAATACCTGTAATTATTCTTGCAGCTTCCACCTGAACACTTTCCAGTAATTTGGATTGTTCTTCAGTGCAATTATCCCATACCACATCCCCATATTCTACAACTGGTCGAACAAATGAAAGATATATTTTGATTAACAAGTCCCTTTTTAATTTATATTTAAGTGTACGCAATATATTTAGTGCAAGCAATTTCTGAAATGAGGCAAGCTATTGACAGTTGATGATACAAGGATATCAACAATCAAAAGTCAATATTTCGCAAATTCTATGGTCGATACAATGATCTTTTTAGTATATACAATCAATCCTTAAGTCGAATCTTGACTGACATTTTTCATACAAATTCTTAGGCCATTACTTTCGCACTGAATTGCCTACAGATTTTCCATTAACCCGATCATGACAAGGGGCGTACGGCGAGTGTGACCGGTGGAGAGGGAATGCTTATTCCACCATGGTGCTTAGTTCCACCTCTCATTTCACAATTTTTAAAGAGCTACCCTTGCGCACCATAACCATTCACTTATTTTGTTCGCTAAATATACAGGGGGAGATAAGCTTTTTAAAGAATTTAAGCATTTTTACCACTAGTGTATGATCATTAGAACCCACGCCTAACTCCAGAACACAGGGGCTATTAACTTCACAACTTTCGAACAGGCAGTCGTGCACTTATTAGTTTGTTTGCTTAATACCAAGGGGAAAAAGAAGATATTCCAAGAATTAATGCATTTTCACCATGAAATCAATAGACTCTTGCCCTCCTAACACCAGAGCCCCTGGCCCAGGGGCCATGAATTTATTTTTTTGTAGATGCTAGTTGTCTGCTAAATACCCAGGAGCAGAGACGACTTTCAAAGAATTAATGCATTTTCACTGTATGATTAATAGAACACCGCTTTAACACTAGAGCATCTGATCCTGGGGCCATGAATTTCATAATTTCGTCATAAACATGCACTTTGTTTGTCTGGGGGACAATATACGGGGGGGGGGGAAGAAACTTTTTAAAGAATTTATGCATTTTCATTAGGTGATCAATAAAGCCCTTCCCTAATCCCAGAACCACTGACCCTGGGGCCATGAATTTCACAATTTTAGTAGAGGGCTCCATGCTTATAACAATTATGTCAACAGTTTGAGTGATTGGTGTCCAGGATTATTGAAGAAGATTTTTAAAGATTGGTTTAATTTTGATGGTTTTAGCCCCATCCCTGAGCCCAGGGGAAGACAGGAACCATGAGATTCACAATTTTCGATCCCTTTTATAATGAGATGATATAAGCCAAAATTGTCTGAAATTGGTTCAGTGGTTCCAGAGAAGAGACTGAAAATGTTCAAAAGTTTTTGACTGACACACAACGGATAGCAATAGGTTACCTGAGTGATTTCGGTGACTATAAGAAAACATACATATCTATAAGCTCGGCAAAAAAGAAAAAAGTATAGAAATCTAATCATGACTAAATGACAGAAAAACGAACGAAAAGGTGTACATGTACAACTATATGCCCCAACCATTTCTTGGCAGGAGCATAAAATCTATGCAAAAGCGATCTCCTAGTTCAAAGAATGATATATTTTTAAATTATTTGAATATTTTTCGGACATTTAAAATAGGGTTTTCTGGGAAGGTTTATCAGGTGCAATATACATTAAATATGCATACTGAGAAAAACAATTATACGCATTGAATACACTGTGAAGCAATTTATTTCATAAATAAAAACAACATTAACTTGTTCATTACACAGAATACATGCAATCTGTATACAATGTACTTTATCATAAGAGTCATAAGATACGAGATGTATCAATATTTTACTAAGTGAAGACAGAGCTTGCTCTAAGAATCCTGGCAGGTTATCATTCGTTAGTGGATTCTTCGTTTTGTTCTTTGCACATTTCTAGGTACTCATGAGTTAAGTTGTGACGTGTTATTATTCCCAGCAACTGAAATGCATTAAAAAATCTTAAATAAAATGTATAGATTGCTTCTTACATAAAGGTGTTTCTGGCTATTTGTCTGACTGCCAGTCTTCAACTTTTAATTTAATCATACATGCTATAAGAAATCCTCATATTATCTTTCATTCTATGAAAAACTAATTTAACCATTTCTTTTCTACAAGATACACTTCCCAGGAAGATACTTTAGGGTACAAAAAATATCTCAAAAAAAAAAGAAGTTAAGAAATCTTTATCTTAAACAGAAAGAGCAATGCATCTTTCTGAGACTTTATTTTTTCAATAAGAGATTTTTTTCGTTAGAAAGATGCGTCTTTTCAAAAATAGATACCTCTTTTAAATCAAAAAATACTCCTTCAATAATATATCTTTTAATGAAATTTTTGTTTAAAAAATGAATAAGAAAGATAGAAAGATAGAATGTCAAATGAAGAGAATACAAAGATTAATTTCTTTTGACCAATCTTCTTTCGATGCTTCAACCTTGAAATGTGCTGAATCATATAAACTAATGATAATGTAACAATATACTTACTGTTAGAAATTAGGAATTAAAAGATTATCTAGTCCTTGAATAAGTGATATCAATTTTACCTATGGCACATTTAGTTTCAGTAACATAAGGAAAATAAAAGCAATAAGGATTGAAAAGAATTTTCCTGCAAATGCTTTTTTCAAGTATTTTTCTTTCAGCAAGAAAATTAAAGTGTGGATATAATCATTCTCTTTCGTTCTTGAAGAAAAAACTCCACCCTTCATACTGATATATTTTTTTTGTAGTGCAAGAAATATTGAAAATTAAAAAAAAAGAACGAAAGTCTTAATCATTTTTGGTCATAACTGTGTTTTAATCGGACATATAATCATTTTTCGTACATGCAATATACAGTAAAACATTTCTAAACCGGACACCGATGGTCGGATTAGACAACATTTTAAACAAAAGAATTTACTTAAAAGGACTTAAAGTATACATCGAATTAGGCAAGATTTCGGAATACACAACATCCGGATTAGACATATTTCACTGTATATACATACATACATACATATATATATATATATATATATATATATATATATATATATATATATATATATATATATATATATATATATATATATATATATATATATATATATATTTCCTTGTCGTAGAAAGTCACTTTTTTTGTAACAGAAAAAATCTCTTAGGGTTTGCACTTAAATTATAGCGGGACTTTTTTGCACTACAATAGCATACTTATTTTGGGGTATTAAAAATCTAAACAGAAAATAAAATATTTTGTTGTATCAAGATTTTCCTATCTTTAGTGCTGATAGGTTGAAAGTATGGGGAAATTAAAATAATGAAACAAAAAGTTGGGGCCAGTGATGTAAATTTTGAGACATTGGTCAATATTTTCAATTTTCGGGAAAACACAATGTAATCTTGACTTCGTCAATAGGCCTATATCTTCATTTCTTGACAGAGTCTGTTGAGAGAATGTTTAAAATTTGTTTTACATATAATAAAGAAAAAATTATCTGAGCAAAAATATGTAGGGCCTAAGTTCCAAAATTTTAAATTTTAAAAAAGTAGATAAGCAGGCCTATTTTTGTATTCATATGAAGCAAAATTTATTCAAAAACTTGTACATGAAGAGAAGAAGAAACACTTGCTGTGGACTTTGACTCGACATTTAGATTTATCGACGACGTATTATAATAAACACTTCCATTCATGCATATGTCGACTCGATATATCCCAGTGAACTTGAAATAAAAGATACCACAGAGTCTGACACAACTGTTTCATATTTGGATATTTTAAGTACTAGAAAAAGACGTTAATGGTAACCTAACAACAAAACTTTATGATAAACGTGATGACTTGAACTTTTCTATCGTCAACTTCCCTTAATTAAGTAGTACCCTTATCACCTGCATATGGGGTTTATCTCTCCCAGTTGATTCGATATGCAAGAGCATGCTCTACGTACGAATAATATTTCTAAAACAAGACAAGCTACTGAATAACAAGTTGATGAAACAAGAATATCAACAGTCTCGTTTAAAGTCACTTCGCAAGTTCTATTGTCGATACAATGACCTTGTCTGCAAATAAAATGTATTATTAAGTCGAATGCTGACTTACATTTTCCATACTAATTGATAGCCATTATTAACACATTTAATTGTCTACGGATTTTTCAGTTTTCCCTATCATGACAAGGGGTGTGACCGGTCGGCAGGGGAAGCTTACTCCTCCATGGCACCTAATCCCACCTATGATGTTTTTAGAGGTCCGTGTTTGCTTTGCTCCTGATCTGTATTTTTTCTATGGACGTTTAAGCTTGATTACTGTTCGTTATCTCCATATTTGATATGAAGAATTTTCTTCTTAATATCCTTCCGTTACAAGAAATAGTCCCCAATAAATCTTGTTTCTTTACGATTTTGTGACCAATTTTTAAATTCTTTTTGATTTAAATATGTTATAAAAATTGAATTGTAATACATGTAAATGGTTGGAAGTAGAGGTTCTGACCAAATTGTTCTTAAAAACTGACATACCTTAACTATCCACGTGATATTTCTAAGCAAATATCTCAACTAGTAACATGAAATGTATGGAGATAACGAACAGTATTCAAGCTCAAAAGTCCATTAATCAATACAAAATAGGAGCAGAGCAAACACGGACCTCCAAACATCAGAGGTGGGATCAGGTGCCATGGAGGAGTGAGCATCCCCTGCCGACCGGTCACACCCGCCGTATGCTCCTTGTCAGATGCCTTTTAGTTCACCTGAGTCACTAAAGTGACCTATAGCTATTTTTTGTCTGTCGTCGTGCGTGGTGTGTAGGTCGTTAACTATTAATATTTTCAACTTCTTCTCAACAACTGTTAAACTAATTTCAGCCAATTTTGGCATATAGAATCTACGGGGAACAAAAATTGTGAACTTCATGATCCTTCTCCTTGATCCTGAAGGGTGGGGCTAAAACCATTAAAATTATGCATTCTTTTAAATTCTTCTTTACTCCTGGACGTCAAACTGCTGATGATAACAAGCAATGCGTCCTTTACAAAAAATGTGAAATTCATAGCCTCAGGATCAGGGGCTTTGTAGTTAAAGTAGGGCTCTATTAATCATATGGTGAAAATGAATAAATTCTTTTAAAATCTTCTTCTCTCCCACTGTACATTAAGCAGGTAAAATAAGTATATGTTTATGATGAACAAGGGTGTCTCTTGAAAAATTGTGAAATTTGTGACTCCAGGGTCAGGGATTCTGGTGTTGGGAGGGGGGTTCTATTGATTATATAGTGAAACTAATATATCATTTCTTTGAAAATCTTCTCCACTCTTGGGCTTTAAACAAACAAACTAAGTGCAAAGTTATGATGAACAAGAGTGCCTCTTTCAAAAATGTGAATTTCGTGGCCCCTGGGTCAAGAGTTCTCGTCAAAGGGCAGGACTCTATTGATTTTATAGTGAAATTGCATTAATTTTTTTGAAAATCGTCTTCTCTTCTCCTGGGTGCTTAATCCAAAATCATGAAATTCATTACCCATGGGTAAGGTGTTTTGGTTTTCAGGCGGGCTCTATTAATAATATGGTGATCTTGACCTTCTTGGAGAGGATTTATATAGGCAACCCCTGATGTCCAATCCAGTGACTTTACATAATAAAATATTGTTTAAATTAAAATCATATAGTGACAATTCATAAATTCCTTAAAATCATCTTCTTCACCCCTGGGTATTAAGCAGATAATTGCATATTATTATTATAAGCAAGGATGCCTCTTCCAAAATTGTGAATTCACAGCCCTTGGCTTATTGATTTTGGTGTTAGGGCAGGACTCTTTTCAATATATAGTAAAAATGCATTATTTCTTTGAAAATCTTCTCTGTTCTTAAGTATTAAGCAAACCAACCGAAGTGCATAGTAATGATGAGCAAGGGTGCCTCTTCCAAAATTGTAATTTTATGGCCACTGGGGCAGAAGTTCTGGTGTTAGGACGCGGGTCTATTGATTATATAGTGGAAATTTATTAAATCTTTGAAAATCTATTCAGTTCTTTGGTATTTACAGATTAACTAAGTGCATGGTTGTGATGAGCAAGGGTGCCTACTCCATAAATGTGAATTTCTTGGACCCTGGATCAGTGGCTTTAGTGTAAGGGCACGACTCTATTGATTATATAGTGGATATGCATTATTTCTTTGAAAATCTTTTCTGCTTCTGGATATTAAGCAGATAAATTCTTCTGCATATGGAATATATGTCTCCCAGCTGATTCTATACCCAAGAACGTGCTCTACGTTCGAACAATTCCCGAGTTCTAGACTACCTATTTTGTTGATCCTTGATTATCCTGTTTCTCTTGTTTTCAGACAACATATCTTCATCTATCAGTTTATTTTGTTTTAATTTTAATACATATGTAGACCCTGGTCGCCCGCGTGGCGCAGTGGTTAGAGCGTCTGCTCTAGAGTTGCGGAGTAAGGAGTTGATCCTTACGTCGCGAGTTCGAATCCCACTGCGGGACGTGGAGACCGGTCCTTCGGATGAGACCGTATAAATCGAGGTCCCGTGTCGCAGTAGGTGCTGGCACGAAAAAGATCAATGGTTCTGAGTGCCGAGTATAGGTCAAAATTTGTAGCCTTCCACCGGCAAGTGGTGGCATCTCCATATGAGTGAAAAATTCTCGATCGAGACGTTAAACGACACTCAATCAATCAATCATATATAGACCATTTACAGTATTGTATTATACTCAGGTGATCATACTCAGGCCCTTAGGCCTCTAATTTAAGTAGAGGTATGTCTTTATCACCGAGAGATTTCTTTATTTAGCAAAGATATCACATTTCAAAAAATCTCTCTTTTGAGAGATTTCCTAAGACTGAGAGATACATTTTTCTTTAAGAGATATTTCTTACAATTAAGAAATATTTCAATACATTTGATAGAAGTGCTGTTTTCAAAATGAATATTGAAATGGAATGTTATAAACAAATTCACAACGCTCAACATGCTCAGTGTTAAGGTTAAACGTTGAATCAAAGGTCAATTTGAAAATTAAGTACTAATTAGCGCTAGTTTCACAAATGATCACAGTTGTTTTAAATGTATGAATATTTGAAACTCAAGCTTACGGTTCTGTCCCCACAATTATAATCTCTGGGGACCGTTTTTTTTTTTCATGTAAGGGCATTTCGCTTGTGACCTCATAATCTGTAATTGCTTATTTCTGCTGGCCTGTTACGGCGTATTGTCCTGTCCTTATTGGTGTATATTTTCAAAGGTGTAACGCAAATAGGATTTACGAAAAAAGTCCGCCAATACAATTGTTATACACAAGGTCTAAGCTTGATTTCACACGAAACAAATGACATGTTCTCAACCAAAGCAGGTGTTCATATTAACAATATGCTCGCTTTCGGTATATAACCTGACGCTACTGTTTCGGAATTTGCCTTAATCAACGAACAATGAAATCTAATGTTGTGATATTTTTTGATATGATTACAAAATATTTAGCAAAATGACAGTCTGTTTTGTAGCTTCTATACAAATAGTTGGGGTACAATATATATTGTCAGTGAAATTACTAAAGATTTAGTCTACCTTGTTTCCGTTAACCCTTTTTCGTATTCCATCTTTCCTTTTACTATGTTTACGATGTTTATTAAATTATCTTCCTCTTTACCATGTTAACTTAACTTGAAAAAATGGTTCAAGTTTACCAAATAATTCTTTTAGCATACACATAGATAATCTGAAAACATTACGAAATATGGGTTATGAACTCTGTTAACTAAACTTCATGCAATACACCGTACCCTTTATATTCTTGAACAAAAATTGCATGACTGTGTTTTCTACTCAAGGTGAATGAATCTATTTATAATTAGGCTTTTAACTGAAAACGATCTTTTAAAATGCAAAATTAGCCATACTACTCCCAGTTCATCCCCGCCAGAAAAGTAAGTGCAGTACTAAACTTGACGAGCTAGAAAAACTCTCTTTATGAGGACAGATGTATAATAATACAAATATTCTGACTGTACAAGGTTAACTTGAAAGACTTCATTTCTTCTGTTGATTATAGGTTGTTTTTGAGATGACTCAAAATTAGCCTGATTGGAGCGCGAGTGTCTATTTACATTCTAATTTGATTTTTCTTTCAGAAAATAATCACATATATAATACCTCTTTGCAGATAAACAACAATTTAAGCAAATTAATTAACTATGTTATACAGTGCAATATCGCTTTTTCACGACTTTTGTAACGTCATTATTTATTCTTTGATAAAAGATGACAAAATGGAGATGCATTAAATTTCAAAGAAATTTTCAGCGAGAGTGGGTAAATTGGTGGGGGGTTTGTGTTAATCTTCGTCTTTTCACAAAGGTATACTTAAAAAGAAATATTTTTTAATTGACATGGATACACCAAGATGGGCGAGACAGATTGATCATAAATAATGTTAATGTGTAATACTAGTACCTTTAACCATCCTTATCTTCACTTTTTGCAAATAAATGACTTTGAAGTGCAATGAATCCTTAATAAAAATCCTGATGAAATTTTATTTCAGAGCTTAAGGAGGGCTTTTCTGTGAAGTTGACAATTGATTGAAAGACATGACTACACAAGGGACCCGCTACTAAAATTGTGAAAATCAGGTTACAAAAAAGACAGGGCAAGTTGATATCGGTAATAATGCATTCTAAGTTTTAAAAATCTTTTTCCTCATTCTTGGATACCTAGCTAACAATTTTTTTAAAGATTTACATCAAGGCTATGACTTTACTTCTGAGATTCAATTTACTTTTGTAATTGTGGATAGATTACTAAATAACGAAGACAAAAATATAATGTAAATGTAACTTATTACGACAGTCAAAGTTGGAAGAAAAATATTGTTGGTATACATTTGACGGACAAGTTTCAAGAATGACCCGTCTAGAGAGTATGCTTAAATACTCATGATACTTTGTTTACCACCAGAACCAAGGGAACTCTTTATTTTATGCATTCGAAAGTCACAGTCAAGATGCAAAATTGTTTCAAAGGTTTTAGTAACCCTAAAGATTGTTCACTTGCACATCAAAACCTGAATTCATGAATTTTGACATAGAGATGGGCGAACAAGGCGTGCAGAATGCCTGTATCTTCAGATATATAAAAATCACAATGTCTCATTCAATTTGTGAATTTAACATTTAGAGTGAAGTTCTCATTGTTTATAAAATTATTATGAACAAAACTTTTCTCAGGAAAATTTCTCGGCAAAAATTATTCTGTTATTAAAAAATAGTGAGATTATTCGTGGAATTCAATCCCTAGGAATTTAAGCTATCATTTTTCTATGAGACTAACACGCTAACCACTACGCTACACAATTCCTGATGAATAGTGGCATTTAAATAATGTTTTTGATATGACCCTTGACTAAATGGACTTCAAGTATGTCTCGGAAAGATGCGAATGTTGTGTCATAAAAGTGTATTTTTAAGGTATAGTGGGTATTTGCTCCATGTTTTTGTTAACCAAAATTGTGTATTTTTGAGGATAAACTTTCAAAAAAGTGGAAGCGAAGACCCACTCATATAGAAAAATTGTGTAGCAGTATGAGAAAATGATCCTTTTTGGCCTCTTTAGTGTGTGTATGCTATTTTATAGGCAAATAATTTCAATCTTTTGCAAATTGTGGAGATTTCACATGAAGTAGACTTTAATGTTAGATGAAATATCAAAGAAAATTTAGTTGTAATTGAGATTTAATTTTTCAACTTCATGTTTGTCACAGCATAGGCATTTTGTTCACCTTGTTCCCCCATTTTCTTCGATTTTTAAAGAGCTTCAATAAATTTTACTAATTCGGGACAAGTGTTAAACTTGCATGTACATGTCTAATTGATCGAGCTGTTTTACTATTTACCACCAGTTAAAACTTTGATCTCCTATTGTGGCCCCACCCGACCCAAGTGGACCATGATTTAAACAAAATTGAAAATACATCACATAAGGATGCTTGCATATTAATATGACTAATCATGGTCCAACTGTTCTTTTTCATCAGATTTTTTTTTCAAGATTCTTTCCAATATATCATTATTGATTTCCTGTTGTGCCCTATCCTACCCTCTGGGGCAATGATTTGACTAAACTTGAATTTGTACAGTGCTTTAATATTAATATGATTTTTCCCCTTTACATTGCCATGAAAAAACTTGATACGAATGATTTGAACAAATTCAAATATACACTCTGTCAGGAAGCTTTCACATGTTTCATTTTTTCTGGTCCAGTGGTTTTTTAAGAAAATGATTTTAAAAAAAATGTCACCAGATTTTCATAAATTTTTAACTATCTCTCCTTGAAAAAGGGCATGACCCTTCATTTGAACAAACTTGAACCTTTTTCACGCAAGATGCTGTGAAAAGTTTGGTTGAAATTGGCCCAATGGTTCTTGAAAAGATGTCGAAAATTTGAAAAGTTTATAGCGGACACATGAGCGTCGGACTAAATGTGATCAGAAAGCTTGAGGATTCAGCTTAGGTGAGTTAAAAGTTGTATCAAAACACTTCATATACATGGATAACATGATGCATTTCTAACAAAAAAAAAATACTGAACAAAACAATGTCATTGTCTTGGATTTATATTCACATACTTTGATACTGAAATAGAGACTTTTTAGAATCCTAAAAATATTCCTCATAACTTTTAGATTAATAAAATATCGTGACTGCAATGAACTATTTTTTGGTGTAAAAGTGGAGTCAATGTTAAAGCAATATGAGCTGCAATTTTCATGTCGGAAATATTTGTTGCAAAATTGTAATTAACTATTTCAATGACAGAAAAAAGAACATTTATAAACTTCTGTTGTTCATATTTGCGATGGAAGAACTATCTATAAGCTTTGATTGAAGCAAAATAACATTATAGTCGTCCTGTACAATATTGATTTCTTATACATTCCCTTGTACAGAAATCTTTCTTCTGAAAAAAAAAATATTTTAGTCTAATTGATCATAAAGGATTAAATTAATACAGATTTATCATAACAGCACATTTTTACAGCAAAATAAAATTTTCAAAAATGCAGCTCATATTGCTTTAACAAGGACATATATAGGAAAAACCTCTAAGAATCTTGATAAGACAAATAAAGCAATAAGATTGCCAACTCCATATGCCAGCAACCCGATTAAGCGTATATTCCAATTTGTTCAGATCAATTCCATTGAGCAAGGACGAGGGAAAGCACAATAGGGGTTAAGAGTTTCACAGAGTAATGCGTATTAAAACTTAAAAGAACCTTTTAAAACTACTCAAGAGCAATGACATAAAATGTCCAACTATTCTGGGAAGATCGTCATTTGGAAACTAATCGAATTGTCAAAATGTCGTGTCTGGAGCAGGACACAGCTAGGATTTAAAAGTCTTTTTTCTTTGTAAAATATAGGGAAATGTGTTTTTAAAATCTTCATCCCAAGAAAACCACAGCAGCCCTCATAAAGTGAACCAATGTCGTATACTCGTGAAATCAACACAGATGGCACATTATTTCTTGTCTGAATTGGTGAATGTTATTGTATAAACTTGTACTTCTAGATGCCGTCATATTCTTTCTTGCACTACAAATTATCTACCCGTTTCAAATTTGTTTAAATTGACATTAATCTGTTATGCCACCTCTTCGAACTTAAGTCCAATTAAGAACTTATTCAATAATATTGTAAATCAAATTAGTGATGACATTTTTTTAACTGAATGGTCTTAACACTTGTCGCTCAGTGATATCTAAAGACTTCCTTTCCTCTTTTTGTTTCCAATGATTACAATAAAAAAATAACATCGAAATTATTTTCGCCACTAAATTATGTAACGTTATTGATTGTGTTTAGATAAAAGTTAATTGTTTTAATCTCACTTTCAATGTTTAATTTCTTTCCCCTTGTAAATCCCAGACGGAAGGAATATATTTCGAAATCAGATACGGTTTCCTCCCACCAGTTCTATTGAACACCGACCGAGTTATCACAAAAAATCTCTACTAACTGTATCGTAGAATCATTAGAAATGTTACATTGAAAATGAAATTTATCAATTTTACCATGTGACAATTGCCAGTAAATTTGATAAAATTTATTTTCAGTGGAACAGAATTAATGTATACATTATGATATGATGACATGTTGCAAATTACATATTTACTGGGTGGAGATAAATATGAGATTTACAATTGCTTAATTATAATTTACTTTATATTTAGAATTTTTTTATGTTTACCTCCACCAAGTACATACATGTACATACTGAAAATAAAACCAAGTATATGTACATACATACTGAAAATAAAACGATTATATCCAAGATAATTGTTAAACTGTTTATGGACAATATGGAGAGAAGTCGAATCGAATAATATTTTACGTTGCGCATATTTTTAGAAATGATGGAAAAAAATTCATTTACATCTCAGAAACATTAATTTTTTGTTCGAGCAATTATGACTTGTGAATATTCTAAGACTGTTCTCTCTCACCCATACTTACAAAGCCTGTGTGATCAACAACTGGCAAGTGCCGCAGACCCATACTTCGAAACAGGTTAAACACCTGGGGTACAGGTGTATTTGGGTACACTGTATATGGACACGGATTCATGTACCCACTGATGTCCTTATAAAAATAAAAGCCATGATTAGAAACAGTTCTCTGCCATTTGATTACATAAAATTATATTCTGAGGAACATGGGGAGATAAGCCGTAATCATCATGCATGGCATTATCTCAATTACATGAAAATATATCTGCAAAAAAGCCGTAATAACAAGTGTAGTAATATTTTTCTTCTAGTTTTTCTAACATGTCCACAAATTGGTAAATCCTCACAAAATTACTTATGTCAGTCTATTTTTCATTCCCAAATTAATATATATATATATATATATATATATATATATATATATATATATATATATATATATATATATATATATATATATATATATATATATATATTAGGGAAGGGTATCGGCAAAAAATTCGAATCGTGAAATATCACGATTTTCCCCAAAATATCAGGATAAATCGTGATATTTTTACACACAATTTTTACTGCAATTTCTTTAAAATATGCTATAAAAACATAACTTTACTTTTTAATTTTTATTTATTTTTAAAATATAAAGCATGTTTGGATGCCTTTGTTTAACTATTTTCAACATTTTTTACACTTCCTGTAATTGTCTTTCAATATTTTGAACAAATAAATGAATAATTTCCGGAATTTATAGTTATGTACCAAATACCGATATTTTAGTCTCCGTGTCACGATATGTATCACGCAATAAAAAATCGCTATATACCGTTAAACCGATAAAATCGCACATCCCTAATATATATGTTTTACAGCGGCGTTTTCATTCACAGATCGAAGTCTGAAATTGGTATTAGTTGTTTATAATGATGATTTTATGATCGATATTAAGTCACTATTTTAATTAAAACATTGATTGAGACTTCTATATACATTTCTAACCAGATGACCAAAACTGACAACCTTTGTATACTTGATGAATACGAAGCATGGCTTCAAGTTTCAATCCAGTTACGTTATCAAAATTACCCTTGAGTGTAAAATATTGTCTCAACGTAATACGGATTTTCCTCTCTGCTGTTGCAGAGTTGAATTTTTGTGTGTGGTTGTATATAGTTATTGGTATATGATAGCAAGTTACAAACCGAATTTTACTTGGAACATTATGGGTCCATTTTAAGGAAAAATAGAGCCATTTACTTAAATATTCATAGGTTGTGGGCAAGCTATAGTCCTTGAACGGACTACTTGCAATAAATTTGACTTATGCATAGAAAATTTCCGGAAAACATATAACTGGCTGGCTAATTTTATTCCTAGCCAGTGGATTAGATTGAATTAGTTTCCGTAGAAACGAAATTTTCTTGGTAGAATTTAAACTGATGTATAAGTATTTTTAAAATTAAGATATTTGTTAACTGACAGAATACATAATGAAATACAGATTTTTATAGTAGAAAAAAAACTACATTTAAGGGAGCCGACTGGGGTTTTATTGTGTGAAAACCGCTATAGAGAAACTCTTTAATTTTATACCATATGTACCTTACATTGACTTCGGTATACATGCCAAGTTTAGTGAAAATCTACCGTCTGGTTATTTTTTAGGGACCATCTCCAAATACAGATACATTTACTATAGGATTATATAGGAAAATGCCACTTTTTCGCACTTCGGAGCAAATTATACAAATGCAACTATAGACTTTTTGCTCAAATTATAGTATTTGATGGGTAATACTATATTGTACACTTTGTGCAAGAAACACAAAATTCTACCGTCTGGTTTCCAGAGGGGACATCTCAAAATGTCAAAATTCATGATATTTTCCTGTTTTTATGGAGTACAACAAAACATGACAGATACCACAGATTTACATAAAAAATAATAAAAATGATTGTTAGATTCTCAATTTCCTATGTTTAACATTTCAAGAGCATGTATTTTATACTTTTTTATTTTATGGCATAATTAATGACCCCGATTAAAGAACTTCGGTTATTCATAACGTCAAAAACACACTATTATGACGTCTATCTACCCATCATTTGAAAAATCGTTTAAAAAATCAGTTATTTGAAAACGTAATTAGATTTTTTAATCTGAGATTTCCTAAATTTGTTAATTTTTATAAATTATGTAAAAATAGTTGCTTTAAAAGAGTAAATACGCTTTATTTTACTATGCTGCACGCAGTATTTGCGCAATTAAAACCCCAGTCGGCCCCCTTAAAAAAGCTAATTCCCTTTCAATTTAATTCCCTCATTTGTTTAAAGGAAAAATAAATAAACCAATAAATTAATAAAATAAAATAAAAAAAAATCAAGTGAACGATTTTCAAGTGATGAATGACAATTTTTTAATGTTGAACATTTGCGAAGAAGTGAGCAATGATAACAGCAATGTCTATTCAGCGGTGAGGGGCGTACGTCAATTAAGGAGGCGGATGTCTTTCTATCCTCCATTGGATAAATATTTTATATTTTTTTATTGAAGGTATTCAAACAAAATTGTGCACATTTAGATTGAGATAAAAATTATACTCCATATATATTCTACACCAAAAGAGCCTTTATACTTTAGATATCGAAATAGAGGTTGTTATTATCGAAATGTACTTCACTGCAAATTTTCTTTCTTCCTTATTTGTTTTTACCGAACAAACTTTGAATATGGAAGCGGTACGCTTAGAGCTATAACAATATTCAACATTACTGGAGTTCTAGTTCCCTAGTTAATGAAAACATATTGTCAACCATTTCAAATTGTGTTCGATTGACTATAATCAATAAATCCCTGATCACACTTTGAAACAAATATAAATATTCTAAAAATCAAGGAGCTGGCCTTTATCCAAGCTTCATAACTATTATGAATTTTATTTTCACTGAAACGTATGTCATTATTAAAAGTTGAAACTTATATCATTATTAAAAGTTAAAACGCAGGAGAGAAAAAATACGATGAGCAATGTTTGGGTTGCTCTTCAAGCTGTAGCTATACAATTCACCCAATTTGGGGCCTGTTTTTATGCATGAGTACCTTTATTCCGACATAGCATCTTGAAATCATACAAATATGGGATTGCACTGAAACCTTACCATAAGCGCGTCTTGTGGAATGGCAGAAAGCTTGGTGATGTCGTGTATATCAGGATATCGCGGATAATCCTTTGTCAAATCTTCATAAGAAACGTCAGGCTGTGAGGTCCTCTACAATCAATAAAACACACTGGCAATTAAAAGGCATTTATTGATATCTTAAAAAGCATGTTATAATATGTTTTTGACAGATAGGTTGTCATACAATTGATCAGCAAGGGACAGCGTAGCCTATAACAATTTACACGTTCTTGTCCTCAGAATATACCGTATTCCTATAGACTTTATGCATTATGTTCTTTAAACTATCAATATATCAACAATACCAAATCCAAATAATTAAAATATTTACTTTAATAAAGAAGTCTAGGTCAACATCAAATTGGAAGTAGAAAACAGATCGAGTTATGAAAAAAGAATTGAAGCCTTAAAATAAAAGCAGAATTCTCTGATTTCTTATATATCTCTATTGGTGTTATTAACCTGATCACGTTCACACTTTAAGTGGATTTTCATCTTTTGAGGTTATAAATAGGATTGTACATGAAGGAATTCAACGTGATTTAACTACAAATAAATAATCAATTAAAATATTAATTTCAGTGGAAGAATTCAATAAAGGTGACAAAAGTTGTTTGGCTTGTGTTTTTTCATGGTTTTTAAAGTCATTTTATAGAATTTGGAAGACAGATTGCGTTTTGCTTCATCACATGCTAAACCTTCTAAATTTATTACATTTGTTTGGAGTCAGATTTTTATTTTAGAAACATAAAACGTGTTCATATCAATTGATGAGCCAAATTAAACCCAGTAGAGTAGGAAAAAAATCATAGATTTGAAGCAAAACGTTTTAATAACAGATATATTCTACAATTCGGTCTTTACTTCCATATAGTTACCAGTCTTCAGTGTTTAAATAAGTCAGATAAAACTTCAATGAAAGCCCAGTGGTTTTAAATTGCAAATTTGCGATGAAATTAACTTCAATTTTATTCACCATTATCCAAATCCAGAAAAGAATGTTTCAATCTACTCACTTATGTAAAGCCCTGCAAACTACTGGTACTTTAGTATTTTTCTTACTTTAGAAATATGGCTTACAGGTGGGTTACTATGTAGAGGACATAGATAATTGGAAGCACTACAAGTAAACGTATGCATGTTGCACTCCGACCAGACCTTAGGAGCATGAAGCACAAAACAGAATTTTAATTTCGAACTGAAACACCAGTTTGGAGATGCAATGTTGAATATTTTTTATTTCTATAGTTATACTTTTTTATGATTTCCGCACAATTTGATTTAAAAAAAATTAAAATGTTTTGTTCTTTCTATATAAAGAGATTAAATAAAATTAATAAAAGTTGGCAAGCAACATTTACTGAATTAATAAAATTAGTCATGTTGCCTTAAAATAAAATATCTTCCTTTGAATACAAATCCCTATGCAATGTCTTTTTTATCATTCATATAGCAGATTACTTTTGGTGAAGGGTAAAGGGGAAAATTAATATGTTCTGAGCATGTATAAGAATTTTTATGATGGACTGATGAACCAGGAATGACACATCTTTCATTTTCAAAATGAATATATCCCCCTCCAATTTATCCTCACAAGAATAAAATCGTGATATAAAAAAAGAAATTAGTAGGAGGAAACAATGTACACATTTCTATATATTGTGAAAATAATCGCAGATAAAACTATAACTTCATGATAATATTGGATATCCCTTCACGACATTAATCCATTCTTTACTCACTGTCACTCAACTTACGCGCTCACATCAGATCAAGCAGAGGCATACGGTGGTACGACTATTCACACGAAATGACGCGGAGTGCATCATTTCTATCTACTTTAACTGTTATTTTAGCAATTGTTTTGATGATTGAGGGAAATTGGTATGGCAAAAGAGGTAAGGATTTATGTATTTCAAAAAAAGAAAGTTTCTGAAATGGCAATATTTGAACAGAAGCAAATTTCTTAACTTTTAATTCTATCTTGGTATATGATTTTGAAAAATGAGAAAGGCAATGTTACACTGTCCGGGTTAAACATCTTATAAGTATTTGATTTAAAAAAACAACATATTTTTAAAACTTTTAAATATTGATTACTATTCCTGCATTTTAACTAAAGTGCGAGATTTTCATTTTCTCTGCAGAAATTAACTGAAAAAGATGAAGAAAGTCAATTAGCAAATATATGATTAAACGGGAAAAACTTTTTACTGTCGTTCTCAATCAAGAAAAATCTTTTCGACAAAATCTCCCGAGAATCATCATGCCAATTTCACCGGCATCTAATTCCACTAATTACATCAAAGTAAAACAAAAAGATAAAAAGATGGAATTGTCAATGCTAATTACTGAAAACATATTGCTTTTGTCAAAATCTGTCACAAAGGGAGAGGGGAATCAAATCACCGAATATGCAATCGCACGAGTAGTCATTTTTGTATTTGTTACCAAAAGCGTGGATTGTCGCATTGTTACAAGCATAGACAATAGAGCTGATTCACGAATATGCAAAAATTTAAAATATGATATTGGCTATTTCTAACTGCACTTTTAAGAAACGCAAAAACTTGACCATTTATTTTCTATCATCAACTCCAGATGATGATGATGGTTGTGTACATAAACCACTTAGGCTCAATCATACACACAATATTGTATTCTTGTATAAACTTTCTAAGAGATTCTGTAACAAAGAAGAATGGGCTAGATGACAGGTTTGTTTCCCAACCAAATGTTTGTTTTTTTATGTACAAGTGAAAAATTACATTGTAACTCAAATATTGATTGCTCAATTTAGATGAGAATGTTCTTAAATAAATTTTTAATACTTCAAACAATATTTTATTATGAACAATAAACAAAAGCAAATGCTAGTAATACTAGTAGATACAAGCATAATTAAATCCAGTATTAAACTGAATTGACCAAATTATACTTATAGGTTTTAATTATAAAAAAGAAATGTTTTTACAGTTAGAAGCGTTAATGAACTCAGTGTACTTAAAAAAATGCGAGAAATCCCCCCTTTTTTTAACAAAAAGTTTACCGAGTTTTTCCACAATTTCTGAATAATCATATTATTTATTATCTTAAGATTTATGTTTTCTCAGTTTTGAAATTGATCCATTGGTAATCTCGCCTTGCAGAACCCGATGTTCTAAAAGGAAATGCGCTCCGAGAGAAACCATTCTGATTAACGGAAATGTTAAATTGGTCACCATTAAGTTTTATACTTTTTTTACCCGTCAATATTAGAGTTTTTTCAATAAATCATAATTTAGTGTCGTATAAAACCATTTCCTTTTCCAATATACATATTTTTCTTCTAAAAAGTTTATTACTTTATTTGAGGTTTTAAGGATGACTATCCAGCTGCTAGGAACAATAACAACTGAATTTACTATTTATTTGATTGTCTCAAAATGCAGCTTGAAATGTTTTCGAGGTATAAATTTTTCATTTTATGCTTCTTGATATGATCCAAGGTAGTTTGAAGTCTTTGAAACAGTCTTTTAAATAGTTAATATGGTTCCTTATAAAAGAACAAAAATGATTTTTTAGAGAAAAATCCTCGAAGGACAAAAGATACAAATAAACAATTGGATGCCTAGATTGATACATTAATTTCTTAAATATTAAGAAAATGGAAACTTTCTATGTTGTTCAAAATTTTACCTTTGTACCGTCATCTTATAAATCTATGCAACTTTTTAACACTTTGTAAAACATTGTTGTGAAACATTGAATAAAAAATTAAAATTTGTTTTGATGAAAGTACTCATTTTACTTACATAAACATGGATTAGTTGTTATTTTCATGAATTTTGAAAAAAAAAGTTTGTATCATATCCTTAAACTTGCCTTATAATACACATGCTTAGAAGCTTGAAATGCAATTGGAAATGATCCTTGATACCTTGCAATGATAGAAACAAAATACCATCTAAGTACTAATATCATAAACACATAATTGTTTTCAGACACCCGGATATCTGACATGGCTCCACTGTACTGGATAAGACTTTTAAAATATTTTTTCCATGCTTTATGTAACATTTGATTCCCCATTTTAGCTTCACTCAAACCCTAGGGCCTTTAAAAAAAAACCTTGAATCCACACAACTTAGGCAATTATTTAGTGTGGACCCGCTACTCTGAAAAAATATTCTTTTAATGCACATTTTATTACTGAGCATGTAAACCCTAAATCCCTGTTTTAGCTTCACCTGCATAATAAATGAATGGTCAAGGACATGCAGCTCTTGGGAAGATCAGTTATCGTGACCCCGTTGTTCTTGATAAGATTATTTATATAGATTATTTTCCTCCATATAAAATGTATTCCCATGTTACTCATCGATCCTCCTTTTGTGACCCATCCCTACCCGGGGCCATGGTTTAACAAACTTGATTCTGTGCCATCTGATGATAATTACATAACGTAATCCTGAAGTTCTTGATTTTTAAAGTTTCTTGTTCTTTTTATTCCTCTGCAAGAACTTATAGATCCCCCACTGTGACCCACAGTATTCTCTGGAGCCAGGATTTGAGCAAACTTGAATCTGTACTAACTGAGGATTCTTGCACATTAATTTTACTAATCTGGGCCCTGCTTTTCATGAGATCTAGAAGATTTCAAGTTTTTCCCCTATATATTATTCCCTTGTAAAATGATCTCTCATTTTTGCCAAAGCCTCCCTTCAAACGCTATGAGATGCAAATTTGCACACATAAGGATGTTTATTTGGCTAATCATGGTCCTATTCATCATAAAAATATTTTAACCCATTTATTCCAATGTAAAATTAATCCCCGAGAATATTTTTATTGATACTAAATTTTATTTTTCTACAATATCTCTCCATTTAAAAAAAATGAATCCCCTTTGCCAAAGTGTACTCTGTGCCATTGCTGGTAGAAATGCGGCAAGTGGTTCTATACAGGAATCAAGTTTTGCTGTTGGTATCACTTTACTCTGTGTTTATTCATGTTTAATTAAGAAAGTGTCCATCGTTAAAATTATTGGGATCCTATGAATCTTTTATTACAAATCGGAAAAATCTCTACAGTTTCACTTAATAATAAGATATTCTCTACTTCATCGTGATTTTTTCTTTAACTGTGTATATCATATTCAGATGATTATATCTTGTCAAGTTAATCGTTGTTGAGATACACATCATACATATGAAGTTAAAAGAATCTTCCTCTGTCATCAGTGCTAGCAATAACTAAAACGATAATTATACTTTATCATTTGAAATTATAAAATATGATAATATTTTCAATGTTTTCAAATAAATAAGTATTCACAATTCTTATCAGGCCGTATGAAACAATTTCAGTTCAGGTGAGAGGGGGGATAGGAGCACATCCAAACATTTTCAGTTTGTGTGAAAGTATACCGAGCAAAAATTCCTTGACAAGCAAAAACAAAAAGGCGTAATTGTTAAGGGGGCTTATTTATAAAGAAACTTTGTTTTCTACATACTAAATATCGTCAAAATTATTGGGGGCACGTCCCCGGTTCCTACGGCCATCGACATGCTTTTTTTTTGTCTTTCTGTTTCAAAGAAGAAATTGGTAAGTGGTCCATCTTCTTCCCAATTCTTAATTAAGAGGATTGTTCAATAAATAATGCAAAAGGTCATCAAAAAATAAGGAAAGCAAGAAAAGCAGTTTCTTTTTATTTTGAATTCCTCAAAGTATTCCAGGTTTACCTTTACTTAAGTTACTTACATACTCTTCGTGCCCAGAAGGACGCATGAGGCCGTTCAACAAATGATGCCTATTTTGATGGTCACTGAAATAACCCGCACTCCCATCCATCTGTTCCATTCTACAGTGGGCCGGGGTATTCTTTGGTCGACCTACTTTCTTTTTCCTTCTGGAGCCCATGTTAATGCGATTCTCAAGATAGAACTGATGTCTCATCGTAGAATATGGTCTATCCACTTCCATCGTCTCACTTTGTTGTGGATTAGTGAGATGGTTCTTGTACTTTTCATAAAGCTATGGATTTGAGATCTTTACTGTCTAGTGTATCTTTAGGATTCTCCAAAAGCATTTACAGTGAAATGTATCCAGCCTTTCATCATCTTTGTCCAAGAGTTCTCCAGAGCTCAGAACAATACAGCAATACAGATACATCATTTTGAAGATTCTTTGTTCAGTTGGTTCTTGTGCTTTACCGTGCCGACTACTATACTTGGTTCAGGGATGGAAAAGCATTTTTGTCAAAGCCTAGACTTCTCCTTATGTCTACTTCTGTTCCTCCTCATTCTTTTTCCCGTTGATTTTCGTGTTTGTTTGTTTTTGGTCTTATCATACTATTTTTAAATCCTGTACATTTTGCAACATCGTTTAGTCTGCCGGTCTTTTCTTGCATGTCGCTGTGTGTATGTGTGTTGGATATCAGTGCCGGGTCATCGGCATAGTCGAGATCTTCTAGAGTATGATTCTGTTGAACAGTTCTACTAACTCTTATGTCATAAATGTTACACTCTCTTTTAAAAGATCTGCCTTGATGTTATCTTTGTCAGGGATTTTTCCATTTCTCATTTTAATGATTCCTTTCTTAACTTCCTCTTCTCTTACTGGCGATTATTCGATTTATGTTCATGTATTCTTTTGAACGATACATTTTTTTTTCAGGAAGTTACGTTGTTTCTGTTGGGATATAAAGAACTCCTAAAGAGTGCTCCTGTCACCTCTCTAATATCATTCCATCCTTTATGAGTAGCTCACCATTTCTTGATCGTATGTTACTTGTTCTGCTTCTTTTTTTCCTACAGATGGTGCTTCAATAGATGGTTTGTCTTTGCTGCATTTTCTGCATTGCATGCCATCTCTTCTTCGTTTCTCCTTTTATCAGCTCTAGCTCTTCTTTTAAACTCTTTATCCTTTGCTTTATAATGTATTCTCTTTATATTTCTTATTCTTCCTTATTCTCTCTAAGTTTGTTCTTCCTATTTCATCTTTCAAATTTCTTCTTTCATCGATGGCTCTGTATATTTCTGTAGTGAGTCAGTCTTCCTGTCTCCTTTGTATCACTCCTAAGATTTTTTTCTGCTGTTTTATTATATATCTATTTTACATGGGTCCACTTTTCATCAACTGTGCTTTCCTCATCTGACAATTGCTGGAACTTGTTTTGGAGCTTGTTTCTTATTTCAAGTTGGAATCCTCTGCATACTCCTGGACCTTTCAGTCTGCTGACATCATAGATTTTCCTATTATTTGCTTTTGGTTTTATATTTTTGCAGAGCTTCATCCTTATTTCCGTTGGTATAAAATGGTGATCTGAGTTGGCATCTGTACCACGCATAACCCTGCAAACCTCCTATATCTGTCAGTCACCACTACTTGGTCAATTTGGTTCTTATCTCTTCCATTAGGAGACTCCCATGTAAGCTTGTGGATGTATTGATGCTTAAAGAGAGTTCAGACCAAGTTCTTTTTGGGTTCTTTAACCTTTACACATGTCTTAAGTCTCTGTACATATGACCAGAAGACCTCAGCATACTCTTCTTTGGAGTAGCCCAAAAGACAGATGTAAATTCTTGTGCCTTCCTTTGATGGTTTTCTTAATTTAAAAAAAATATGTCACAATGACTGAGATCTACAGAATACGGGAAAGGCTAAGCTATGCAAATGTTCCTTTCTTCATAAGGTCCTGTACATCTCTAGACTTATTTGCAAAAGCGTTATTATGTATAAGAAAATTAGCCTGGACCCTGTTGGTACATCTATTACTGGACCTCTCTAGAAAAAAATCTAAATCTGTATGTTAAGACCTATATGGAGCTCTGGCTTCTTGCAATAATAGAACGACAGTGTCCTTTCTAATTCCACATTGATCTTCCTTTTTTGGCTGTAGAGGGTGTATCATTTTTTTATCACCTATCACCCAAGTTATGATGAATATTTTATTGTTAAAATGTTTATTTTTTAATAGTTCCTTAGCAATTTTAACTCATTCCTTTTCTGTGAGGAAATGAGGCTCCCATCCGACAGAAATATGTTTTAGGTTCATTTTCTTTATCAGAACTTTATAAACTGCTTGTCTTTGACTGTAAATCTGGCATTTAAAGATATCATGTTGCTTCAGCATTAATATTTTTTGGTATCACTACAGATTTCAATCCGCCATCTTTTAACTCTCCTTTTCCACGTTTGAATTTCTTAATCCGTCTGAACAGGTACTGCATGAAAGACTAGTCTTTCAATATATCAAAACCATATCATTATGTGGGTTCTTCTGCGCTTTTTGTAATGAAGCGCAGTTTTCTCACAGGCCCTCAATTTTGTCTTCTTTGCAAAGGCTATTTTGAAATAATTATCATCTCAGTGAAGAGACCATGCTTCCTTTAAATGATTTCTTTGCAAAAACAGTAGAAAAAACATGCAGTTTTCGGTCATTACGAGTTCTAGAATGAAAATTTTCGAATGTGAAAAAATGAAATTAACTGCTTGTACATTTATTATGATATACCGTATATTGGATTACTTGATGAACGACCCTCGTATCCCTCTTTGGAAAGCGGGATGACACACTTCGTTGAAATAAACTTGAAAACTATTGTATCATGATGCTTTGTGGCATTTTAGGTAGAGATCTCTTATATTATTATAATAATAAAAGACTAAGAACGGATGATACCAATAGGTCACATGGGTGACTCAGGTGACCTAATACATTCAACTCTAATGCTAAGACGGACAACACAATATTAAGCCTATTCCTTCGTTGTACAGATATAATTAATGTGATCATATGTGTAAACTGAAAATCTGCTGCCTACAAATTAAAGATTTCCTTGAAATATTTATGTTTGTCTTGGATCTCTTTGATTACTGTCAAGAATAGAACCAACGTACGTTAAAAATTAATAATTGATATATGCTATAGACGTTTTCGTCCATATTCCGATATCAATTAGGCCCTGTATTATCGAGAAATTCCTATCAAATTCAGTTAGGTGTCGCGTCCTTTCAATTTGGCGAGAAATAGGCATGATTAATGTCAACAACGAAAGAATTGGTTATACAATTTGTGTTTTGATGGACGTGCAAGATATTTTAAAGGTCAATGGAGGATGTATGTGGGAAAGGGAGACAACCATCTTCGGTATATACCATGGGGAATTAACTCCTGTCTGCAAGATCGAGTTTGATAAATATTATAATGATATAACTATGAAAAATAAAGATTGCAGATTATAAAGATTGTAAGATTAATGTTTAAAAATTAATGAATGGGTGTTAAATGACTCTCCTTTTTGTATTTCAGATGATGGAACAGAAAACGTTTTCCTTAGATATTTAGAGCAGTCACAAATACCACCAAAACAGAATGCAGACAGAAGGATGAAAATGCTTTTATTAAAGAAATTGATTGGATCAATAAAGTATGCAGAATCCGAAGACGACATTGATGCTACGCCAACATATTTCTAGGGTATATAGATTAATCTTGTATCAATTATTAAGATGGCTGATACCTAGAATTTAATTTTGCAATATAACTAAAGGGTAATAAAATAATTAAATCACAGTCAAATAGTCTTACAACTAAATTTACAAAGAGATTTCGTGTCATTTTTATCACCAGATACATGAATTAGTTGCTTCTAGGTCTTTAATGTGGACAAATACAATGATTGGATAATATATGCATGTTTATTTATTTTATTCATTTTATTTTCATATTTTATTTATTCTTAGTACGTTTGAAAGAATAGATGCGGATTTAGCGACAATGTCATAATTATTGAAATGGTATGAAACAGATTTAGAGATGTTTGTTTTCTAATTTAGAATGTGTTAGAACGTGCATTTTTTGTTTGCTTTTTATGATAAAAATTATCATATATGTACTTAAGATTAAGGTGTGGCAAGAGGTGTTATGAACGGTTCTGAACAAAATGCAAAATCACAATTTATCTACTGTTATCATTAAATCAAATTTTTATTGTGAGTGGCATTGTCCGAACACAGTGATTTTGTTTTGCGGAGTTAAATAAACTCAAAACAAGTTTAAAAATTAGTTAATTTAGACAATGAAAGGCTCTCTTTGTTTGTTAATGAGGGATTGGACGGTTGCAACTATTGCAGAAAAATAACATAACCCGCATATTTTTTTTCTTCCAACAAGGAAAAATATTTTATTTTTTATATTTATGTCCATATAAATGATAGTACAAAGTAGATTAAATTAAGTATAAAACATATTGTATTATTAATATGTACGTGATGGAAATGCTCAATTTTTATTAAATTACTATACAGATAGCCTTGAAAAATCGGTTCTAACTAGTTTAGCATTAAGGAAAATGGTTTTCATTAGAAATACATGTAAAGAAATATTCAATGGATATAACTATACAGTATTGCAGAAAATTATATAATATAGACAGGGCAGTGGTTTATATTGTATTTCCTCTACTTCTATTTTTGTATTTATTATCAGTACCATATCCATTAAAATTATTAGCTTTAGTTAACAATTTATTACAAAAATTACATCATATTGAGAGGACAGGTTTATCTTGAATTTCCTCTGCTTCTATTCTTGTATCAAAAACAAGCAAACAAACAACATTACATAAAATTGTGTAAGCTACAGAAAATTGTTCATGAATGAGTCTCGCCTTTCTTCCTACATCACTTACGTCTATTTTCATTTTAATAAAAGAATAATCTAATTTTTGATATTAAAAAGCACATCAGATGACTTCGGCAGTAATGATAACTTACATGGACTTGCATTGTTGGCAGATTCTTCTTAAATTAATATTCATAGAATATACGAAGAAATATAATGCAAATTAAATTCATGTAATATGAATCTACATGTATTGTATTTCAATTTTAAGTCAAATTTTGCCTTATAATACTACTCAACAGGGTCGGAGTTTACTAAAAGTATTATGGATTAAAGAATTATCTGAAAATAGAGATATTAATATTTTCATTTTTTCAATATTGTGGCAAACCTTGGGCTTTTGGTATGTGATTAGCTTCTATCATTATAAAAATTTATATACAATACAGTTTATTTTATGCTTGTAGGTTTGATGATCGTCATTATACAAGACTTTACGATAATGTGGAGAAAAGGGATATTTACTACTTCTTCAGATTTCTTACCAAAGAACAACAGATCAAAGAAATACAACTAACGTCAAATACGTCATTTCCAATGACTTGATGTCAGTCATATTTTTCATTGCTCGTTAAATATAAATGTTCCATTTTTCCTCAGTATGACTACCTTTAAACATAAAAGTCATTAAGAGCTTTGCTTCATTCATCTTTTATTCACCTTTTTATTGTGTATATTAAGTGTGATGTTTTGTGAACAATTCTCGTTATATTTAGTCTTTTCACAGATGTTATCAATTTTTGTCAATTGATTTTGTAAAAATGTGAAATATTTTGTTATTAATAAAAAGAATTATTTCCCTCTATCAGAAAACAATTATGTTGATCATACTAGTATATAAAATATTTGTACTGTTTTATAGACTTCATAGAAAATTTTATATAGGTATTTTAAATAATTGTTTTTATCTTATGAGTTTCGAGTTACTCAATCTAAAACAACACAGCACAATCACTGTCTAACATGGTCACGAAATATTTACCTACAGACATATTAACAAACAAAAGTCATTAGCGTAATGCATTGAGATATGAGATATTTTAGATGTGTATCGCAAACAAATTAATCAAAAAAAGACAGTAAGCTGATAGGTTATTCCCCGTGGCTCAGATGCCTATACAGGCGATAAGGTGATGTCATCTGTGAATAATTTTGATGCACATTACGGAATGTACAACTGATAAACAGAGCCTATTGACATCATGTCCTTGAAATGGGAGAGAAACCCAGATCAAGACACATTTAATGCTTTATTAATTTTTTTTAATTGAAGAGCATTAGAATTTTCTCCAAGATACTCATTTTAAAGTGTGTTCATGTAAATTTTGGGAACATCACGTGATCGAGTGTAAATCTTTTATAGTTGTCACTTTACATATATCTGAAGCACAATAGCTGCGGTCAAAAAGCCCCCACCCCCATCTTCTTACTAAAAATGTCTCAATGAACACTGGTCAAAGGTTATAAATGATTTTATCTCTCATTCTTTGTTTACAAATATGATATTTGTGAAACAATCCTATATTATTGTATTTGTGATGTACAAGCTTAATTCGTACATGTATTTGAAATTATGAACAAACTAGTAGTCGTCTGATAATTAATCTTTATATCAAAAGTTGCCTTTACGTCATGTTTTTCCATTACGTTTTTATCTTTATTCATGCGTTTTTTTTTAAATATTACAACTTAAACGCGCTGTTCGTTATATTACACTTCATCCAATGGTAAGGATCACTGATACAAAATGAAAACACAAAGGTTTCGAATAATTCGAATACATGACTGTATTTAATATTCTCTGATGATTTCTACAAAAACCATATTTGAACCATTGGTCATCCTTGCCCTAATCCTTCTAAAAACATACTATTGAAGCGCGTTGGGATACCATAATTTCTGAGCTTGAGCTGGGCCTTTTTTAAAACTTTCACATTGAAGTTCTGTCCCAAAAAGAATACAAGCAATTCTGTTCATCATTCTCATACATGTACATTATCATTGAAATGGCATAACATTCACTTTCACTGTAGTAAGTTTTTATGTGTTTTTATCTTTGGTATCTATGAGATTAAGTTCGCAACTTAGACTGTCAATAGTGGTACATTGGAAGTAAATGGATTATCGGATGAAATCGAATCTAATGTCCTGTTCACACGGAGAGTTTAATTCGCAGTAAATTAATGCGAAGTAAACTAATGCGAATGAAACTAATGCGAATTAAATTGCGTTCACACGACAACTAATGCGAAGTAAACTAATGCGAATTAAATTTTTATTTCTACAATAAGGCTATTCAGTAAGGCTATTATGACGTCATTTTGCGAATCACGTCACATTGTGCCGAGCAGATACATTTGACCACTGATTTGACATAATGTCACAGTGTCTGTACACATTTTAGTGATTATCATTATTTTCCTTTGTTTTCCACTCAAAAATAGCACAAGTACCTATATCTGACCATCGACATGTGGCCTGTGACTTAATTCTGCCCTTACACATGCGTCAAAATTTAATTCGAATTAGCTTCGCTTAGCGTTCACACGGAGCTAATGCGAAGTAATTTAATGCGCAGTAAATTAATTCGAATTAAACTAATTCGCATTAAATTCTCCGTGGGAACGCGATTCAAATTTAATTCGCAGTAACTTACGTTTAATTCGAATTAAACTCTCCGTGTGAACAGGGCATAATTTGCATTGTGGTAAGATGAAACTAGTGCCCTGTTCACACGGAGAGTTTAATTCGAATTAAATGTAAGTTACTGCGAATTAAATTTGAACCGCGTTCACACGGAGAATTTAATGCGAATTAGTTTAATTCGAATTAATTTACTGCGCATTAAATTACTTCGCATTAGCTCCGTGTGAACGCTAAGCGAAGCTAATTCGAATTAAATTTTGACGCATGCATAAGGGCAGAATTAAGTCAAAGACCACTTGTCGATGGTCAGATATAGTAACTTGTGCTATTTTTGAGTGGAAAACCAAAGAAAATTATGTCAATCAATAAAATGTGTACAGACACTATGACATTATGTAAACTGTACCTGCTCTGCACAATGTGACGTGATTTGAAAATGACGTCATAATAGGCTTACATAATACCCTTACTGTAGAAATATAATTTTAATTCGCATTAGTTTACTTTGCATTAGTTCTCGTGTGAACGCAATCTAATTCGCATTAGCTTAATTCGCATTAGTTTACTTCGAATTAATTCACTGCAAATTAAACTCTCCGTGTGAACAGGGCATAGATCTGTTCCTACGTGTCATATACTTGTACATCAAGCGTAGCAACAAAATGTAGAGAATACTTTAAAATAGTTTAAAAAAGAAATTTGCCCTCTTAGAAAAAAATAAAGTGCAAATTCTTTAGCAGGAATTTGTTTGAAATGTAACAGCTCTGGTTGTGAAGAACCTTTTTGTCGATTATGAAAGTAGACCCTTCAGGTCTTAGCAGGGTCATATAACTTCTCAGTCAGGTGACTTGACCTTAAGAAAATAGCAGCCAAGTATCATAACAGGCCTCTTATTCACAACAATCTTATGCCCTGTTCACACGGAGAGTTTAATTCGCAGTAAATTAATGCGAAGTAAAATGATGCAAATTAAACTAATGCGAATTAAATTGCGTCCACACGACAGCTAATGCAAAGTAAACTAATGCGAATCATAATTTTTTATTCAACAAGGCTATTCAGTGAGGCTATTATGACGTCACTTACAAATCACGTCATATTTTGCAGAGCAGTATACATTTGACATAATGTCATAGTGTCTGTACACATTTTAGTGATTAACATAATTCCCCTTTGTTTTCCACTCAAAAATAGCACAGGTACCTATATTTGACCATCGGCATGTGGCCTGTGACTTAATTCTGCCCTTACACATGCGTCAAAATTTAATTCGAATTAGCTTCGCTTAGCGTTCACACGGAGCTAATGCGAAGTAATTTAATGCGCAGTAAACTAATTCGAATTAAATTAATTCGCATTAAATTCTCCGTGTGAACGCGGATCAAATTTAATTCGCAGTAACTTACGTTTAATTCGAATTAAACTCTCCGTGTGAACAGGGCATTAGTTTAAAGTATAACCTTTTAAAGCTCTTCCAATACAAGGTCTTGTCTTTTGAGACGTCTGGAATTTGAAACTTTTGAACACTCTGACCTCGACTTTGAAAAGGGTGGGGTGAGTGGCTAGACCAATGATTCGATACCTTTGCAATTTCTGATCTTGACTTCTCCAAAAGATCTTGTTTCAAAATTATGTCAAGACAAGAATTTCACTTTGACAAAAACCTTTAAAATGCCTTAACATTTTAAATTTTTGACTAAAAGAAAATGGTAAGTCCACCAATTCAAGCGGCGTTTATTATTTCTACGAATTTTGAAGGAAAAAAATATTAAATAGTTTTAGAATAAGTCTCTGGACAAAACTGTAAACGACAGAACAGCTAGACAATTAAGGTGATTCTAATAAACTCCCCCAACTCCGCCTCCTAGAGATATTAAAAAGATTGACCCTAACAAAAAATTTCTATAGTTTACTATGGTTAACTATAGTGAAAACTTTGATACTTTGATTTACTATGAAACTTTACTCTGTAACTTTTTTTGAGATTTCAAAGCTTAAAATTTCTAAAATTCGATAACAGTAATGTAAAATTTGGAAATAATGTGTGAATATACAAATAATATTTCAATTTAATTTAAAAAATGTGCATGTATGAATTGAAAAACAAAAAATAATAGTAAAAATACTTTGAATTACTACAGTGAAAAAACTTTGATACTATAGTAAACTATAATTAATTATAGTAAACTATAGTTAACTATAGTACTTTTTTGTTAGGGAAGTACTTATTTTAATAATAATAAAACAATATTTGATTGTTGTTTGAAAAATTGCAGTGTAAGGGGTTGAAGCAGGTATGTTACAATTTATAATTTCTGTCTCTTAGACTGTAAAACAATAACATGGACAACAACCACAAGTTCATTTATGCGATCCAACATGAGATACATATGTAAATTTCGAATTATGAATGATTTTATTTGCATTATATAATCCAAGTAGGCAATCCGTATTTCGTAATATTTTTGCGTGGTCAGAAGTTAGAACAGATGCAGGTCGATCACCATTTGAATCAATTATGTATTAGAACAAGCTTTTAAGAGGATTGATGATTACCCTGTATGACTATAGTAAGAAAACGTAAAGTAAATGGTACAAACCCCATTGTGTTCTTGAAAGAACACATCTCTATCCAGTAGAGCGACAAGTGTGTGTCTCATAATTAAGCCTTTAAAACGCCATTTTTGTGTGATTGAGCTGCCAATATCACTGAAAGAGAAAATTGTTAAAAATTTTCCTAACATCACCTCGAAATCCAAAAAAAAAAAATATATATATAATAATAAAATAAATAAATAAATAAAATAAATAAATAAACCAAAATATGCATTTTATTAGAGAGAATAATTGGTAAAATAAGCATTTTAGCTTATGTAGCATTTTTATGTAGCAAATGTAGTATTTTTGCTGTTGAGCTTTTAAATCAAAACACTGAAAGTCGATCTAGCACTAGAACACACGAAATTTTATTTTTTGTTTATAGTGCTGGTCAAAAGTAAACACGGCATACCTTTCCTCTGTCTCTTCATTGTAATCCTCTATCTTACTTGCATCTTCTTCCTTGTATCGAAATAGATTTGATAATATCATTTCGTTTCTTAAATTTAATGGAACTCATGTTTTGATCTCAATTTGCCAATCTCTAAAAAGAAATGATAGGCACTTTTGGCATTAGTTTTCTAGGCCCATGTAATCGAAATTCAAGGATCCTGTACTTTTTGGTCTGTCTGTTTGTTCGCAGAAACTTCAACCTTTGGCCATAACCTTTGAGCGGTTGATGTTTGGGCTTTCTTATTTCACATAGGAATTCTTGTGACAAGGCCTTTGTTGCTGACCTCATTACCTTGACCTGAGGTCTGACCTACTTATGTCCTACTTTTGTAAAACTTTAACCTAGGCTTTTGATCTGCTAGGGCTCTCATATTTCATATATGTATTCCTTGTCATATGATCTACTTTTGAAAAAAAAAACATTAACTTTGGCAATAATTCCTATACGATTGGAGCTAAGGCTTTCATATTTCACATGTGTATTCCTTTGGGTACTTATATTTTGACCTAATTACAATGACCTTGGAAATTGACCTATTTGAACTATTAACCTGACCTTGACCTTGGTGTACGACCTACTTTTGAAAAAACTCTAATCTTGGCCATAACATTTGAACGGTTAAGGTCATATTGAACGGCTAAGGTCATATTTCACATTTGTATTTATTGTGACAAGACCTTTCTTTGAATATCCACATTTTTGACCTCTTGACATTGACCTTGGAGTTTGGCTTCCATATGGGGGCATCAGTGCTTCACAAACACACCTTGTATCACATATGTAGTTGACTTAAAGTTAATTCAACCATGAGGGACGCTGATATTCTTGAGAAAGCTGACATACAAGGGCATCGGTGTTTCATAAACACGTCTTGTTTAAATCGAAATCTTTAGAAAACTTAGTAGGGCCTATAGTTTTGTAAAATGTAAAAATAAATGAATAAATAAATACAAATTGCTATAACATACATTATTATTCATGCTTTTGGCTCTTGAGACAACTGGGAATGCGTTGTGAACAGTTGTCCGGAGCATGCGTATCAGAGACGATACACGTGATATTGTAAACACGTAACTCAGCGATTTGTCCATGACATCCCGTGCTTTTAGCCTGAAATTATATGTAATCATAATTTAACTAGCAAATTTATTGAAAAACTTTAAAAGAAAAATATTAAGGCAATAAAGATTAATCAAATATATGAAAAGATTTGTTTAAAGGAAATAGACATACAGGGGGGGAAAATAACAACTGAAAAATAAAAATAGAATAATTATTAACCTTTCTGTTCCATGATGAACTTCCCATTCTAAAAGAGGGACTCCTCTTAATTTGATATGTATATCATATATACCCTCATTAAAGTAGTCACCACACCACTTGGCGACCTGAAAAATAAATCGTGCCGGTTCATTCTGTGCCCATTTGATATACTATGCTTTAAATTCAGTAGATTTATATAATGTTCAGTTCAAAATTAAAATAAAATAAGATAAAATAAAACCTACCATCAATACAAGCATTATTGGCAATCCATAACTGATTTCATTGGTGGATTCTATCATAATTACTGTTAGACTTATAGTCATCCTGACCACACCGCCGAGAAATGCTGCTGCACCAATTAATGCAAAGGTGCCTGAGTTTTCATGATTGGCATATCCAATTCTGAAATATACACAAATCTTCTTTTTTTATTCTATATTAGAACTGTTAACACCTACATTTAAAATCAAGGAAATCTCAAACTGAATCAAACATCGATAAGTATACTAGTAATTTATATTAAAACAACCAATTTAAATTCAATTTGAAAAATTTAAGATTTTATAAGATTTGCATTTTCGATTTATGAATAAATTAGCCCCACACTGAAGCCATTGTGTGGCCAAAACTTTGATGGTCTTGGCCACGCCCCTCAGGGCTCAGGAAGTCAGTTTCCAAGAAATACATAGTTGTTCCCCTTTGCACAAAGATAATTTATACCAAAAAAGGCTATAACTAATTCATTCGTTCCAGAGAAGCTTGAAATATTTAAAATCACAACCGACTTACGAAAATCGATGCACGATAGACGATGCAAGATGACAGACACAAAGAGTAGGTTATCAGAGATGCTCAGGTAGATAGAGAATATAGTTCTAAGCTCATTTACGCGAAAGGCTCTTGTGAGTTTTTCTGATCGAGAAGTGTCTGATAATCGTGTGTGTGTTGTTTGTAGTTTCTGGACTTCTTACATTCCCCCTTTCACTTCCTTCCTAAGTACCACTGGTACTAATCCAACTAAATTAAGCATGAAACATTTTTTGTTGAAAAGAATTTACATTTTTTTCAAATGAAAGGCGATTCCCTTTTTTCAAGAGAGATTATGAATAAATTGTAAAAATAGAGCTCAATTAAAAATCTATTTCTTCTAGAACCATTAAAGTCAGAGAAGACAAAAAGCTTCCTTATTGAGTGCACATTCAAGTTTTATCAAATCGTCCCTAACAAAATATTACTATAGTTATCTATAATTTATTGTAGTGAAAACTATGATATTTTGAAATACTATGAAGTTTACTTTTGAACTTTTTTGAAATTCTGAAGCTTAACATTTCCTAATTCCAAAAATAATGCAGTGAATTTTGGAAAAAAATATGTGAATATATAAGTAATATTTTTTTAATGAAAAATGATTGCATGTATGAATAAAAGAACATCCAAACATCAACATGAAGACTGAATGTTATTCAAATTATAGCCCTGAACCTAGTCTGGGCTAAAATAGAGAGTCAAAGTTAGACATACCTATAGAGATAGAAAAAAAAAACTTTTAAAGCATTCTTCTCAGAACAGCAAGGTTACAATCCGTTATGGTAATACATGTATATAAAAACTCTCATGTAGTGAAATCTAAAATTTATATGAATTCATGTCCCTGGACCTAGAAATGGGAGGTGGGTGGGGGTTGGAGGGGGGAGGGGCAAAGTGGTCAAAGTTTGACGTAGGAGTACAGGGAGTAAATGCTTTAAAATTACATCTTCTAGAACAGAAGAGCCACAGTTAGTCATATTTATTTATAAAGTTCCCCAAGTAAAGAAGATTGAAGTTCGTTCAAATCGTTGTCCCTGGGACTAGGGTAGGACCGCAAAAGGAGCTCGAAGTTTTATATTGTAGTATATTAAAATAAGATCTTCTTCTCAAGAACAGAAAGACTTCAGGTAACCAGAAACATATGAAAAATTTACAAAGTACAGGTAGAGTAGATTCAAATTTATTTAAATTACGAGTCCAGAAGCCAGGTTTGAAACATTTAAAAAAAAACTTTTCCTCAAGAACTGCTGGCTAAGAACTGGTTATAATAATATCAAATGTTAACAGAAATAATAATTTGAAAGCTGACTTCAAACTTCAATATACTGCAACTAATAATCCTGAAATAATTGAATCCAATAGGTTGATATCTACTTCATGTATAAGGGTTTTAATTATCTACATGGGTGAATTAAAAAAAAAAAATGACCACCAAACTGAAATTTTTGGAAAATTCAACTACTTATAACATATTTTTCACTTATATCATCATATTGCACATGCATTCTAGTTTAAAATCCTGAAGTGGCAATAGAATAGTTGGATTTAAAAGTTTCAGAATTTTTATTAGTAAAATTTCTTTTGAAAAAAGAAAATATCATTGCACCTTAAAAGACTTTCTAAAATACATTATCACAAGAAATTATAGTTTTTTATGCTTCAAAATAGTAAAAGGGGAATAAATGATTGAATCTAGACCTTGATTGAGTATCTTCTCTTGTATTTGTGACAAAAAAATGGCTTTTTGGCTGTTATTTTACATTATTTTTTCAATTCTGGTTTGAATAGTTTTAATATGAAAAAAATATGAAGCAATAAAATTCTCCAAAATTCACTTTTTTGTCCGTTCAAGTCACTTCTTTAAATCTAAACCAAAAAAGAATTTTTATATATGAGTTCTCTTACAAAAAATACTAGATTTTGAAGTGACCCTATGTCATATTATTGTGTTGCACTCCTGACATCTGATATGTATATTATATAACATTGTTTTAAAAATTATAACACACAATAACCCATTCTTACTTTGTAAATCACACTGTTGTTTTGATATTTTTCATCGTTTACGGCAGGTTTTTCGTATTTTGAAGACCTAAAAACACGATTACTTGCAAAGTGTAATATATATAAATTGTATTTAAAAATATATGTGAAATAATGAAAACTATTCCCTGAATTGACTGTGAAATTTCTGTAATTTGTTGATAGACATACTGTTTTGAACATCAAATAGTAACAAACATTTATTTTCAACTTATTTTTTAGTAAAGATAGTTAAAAACCATTGGTAATTATAAAGCAGTTTTGTTGCACGCCTGACTGCAGTAAAATTTAAAATTAAAACCATAGAACACAAAAATTCATAAAGTGTTGGCAACATCAAGTGGTAAAGAAATTGTGCAATATTTTATAGTCCAATACTTGAGTATTTAAACAGATGAAAGTATTTATCTGGAATTATTCCCTATTTATGCCAAAAAATAACTTAAATGTATATTTAGAAGATAAAATATATTTTATAGCATATTTTCCTTTAGAGGACAAACACAGTAACCCACCAGAAAAGTTCTTCTCATCATTTTTTCTTTATTTTTATTCTTATTGGATAATTTATAATTCTAACACATTTGTTGCACTCCTGACCAAAAACATTGGGGCCTTTAAAGTAGAATTGTGAAGTGAAAATTACATAAGAACTTGTTCTGTTGTTTCAGTGAAGTTGAGGAGGAATTACTTGAATTTTATGACAATGTTTTAGTGTGTTTATTTTTAACATTCAATAAAAAAAAACCACAAAAAAAGATAAAAACACATCTGAATTGCTAAAATTGAAAAAGGAAGGATTTTAATAATAAAACTGTCAATAATTTAGTATTAAATTACACAAAAAGATTATTATTAATTAATAAATACTTCTAAGCATGAATAGAAGTGTTCTCGTCACACAACTTGAATCTTTAAAAAATGCGTTGCACTCCTGACCATAGAAATATAGATCTGAAGCACAGACAGATCCTGTAATTGATATAGCTATTTGGTAAAAATGTTCTTTGTGTCTTTATATTCCAAAATAAAGATCTGAAAATCATATAATGATCATAGTTTTTCCATGCTTGGGAGCAAAACATCAAAAGTTGCACTCCTGACATTATTGGGTATGCACATATACTTGACTCTCATTAATGCTGCTTGTGATTTATATAACATTTTTAAGTTTTAAAATGTATATCAGTTAATGTTTTATACTTTGAAAATTCTTTTTTGTCTTAATTTTCTTTCAGAATTTTGCAGTTGATGTTTTTTTGGCATCACTACATTTTTTCTGTTGCACTCCTGACATGGTATAACATTTTTTTAAACATCAGCCATGACCACAACTTGATTAAACAAAAGTTACTACAGTCCGCATTTAAAGCTCAATACTTTGAATATTATCAGGAGAGGAGGGTCTATATTTTCAACATAAAGCATTATTATTTATTTCACAGATCTCCAAAAAATATTGAAATTTCAAAATGTCACAAAAAGGTGTTGCACTCCTGACAATTTTAGCATTATTTTTGGGCATAACTTTTTTGTTAATTGAGATATCAATGAGATATTTGGCAGATATTTATACACTATCTAAAGACATATGCTGAGACATAGAAGTCTATTTTCATTGCCTGTATTTTTAATGTGGGTTGATAAATATGCGTTTGGTCATTTTTTTTTAATTCACCCACATACATGTATGTGTGTATTCACTTGTCAGAAGTGTTCGGTGACATACCTGATATATGTATATATGTATATGCAAAGAGAGAGAGAGAGAGCTTCGTGTGTGTGTGTGTGTGTGTGAGGGTGTGTGTGTGTGTGAATTGATAAGAAGACTTACTGAACAAGCACTGTGGCAACAAAGCGTCCATAAGCGGCTCCACAGAGAAGAGAAGGGACAAACAAACCGCTGGGAACATGAACGCCATATGTCCAACAGGCAAGGATAAAAAAGAAGAGGAAGAACAGACCCAGAGTTTCTAGGCTAAATTTACCTTTAAAAAAGAAGAGCTCAAATTAGTTTAAAAAAGATAACGACTTTCAGAGGACAAACCTTTTACTAGCAATTAGATTTTAACATCAACTTATTTTCCCTTATGTTCAAAATTTTGGTGAACTACCCTTTACCCCTGTTGATCTAGTTGTGTTTTTATGAAGATTTCTTTCAAATATTGAAGATAAAGGGGTTTTTGTTTTCTTCTCATTTTTGTCAGTTATTGACCATAAAAAGAAAATATTACATAATGACATGCAAAGGTAGCTAAGTTTTGGGTTCCTGTATTAAATAAAATGACATTTTTACAACATTTTTTTATTTAAAAGAAAAGAATTATTTTTTAAAAAAGCATTGTCCAATTAATCCTCACATGAGAAGATAATCTCAGATTTTAACCTAGATTTTTCTTGGCATTCAAGAACATTTAATAGAGAATTCTTTTATATCTATGCTTTGACTAGTGACTTAAATGTGATTACTACTGATCAAAAGACACGAGAAAATTTAAGGATTGATCAATATTTGTGAATCTCCAGCTTTGAAAATAAATCTACATACATATGTCTGACTTTTATTAAAATTTCAAGCAATCTAAGACTGTTTTGGTATTTAAAGCCTGAAATATGACTTATCAACACAATTTCAACAATATTCATTCATTTTATGATGGAGTGCTCCACAAATAACACCTTTATTGCGTTCAGAGTATCTTGCATTATTTTGATTGCAATCGCTTTAGTTCTTCAAGGAATATCCCTGAAAAAGGATGCCAGATGGGATCAGTATGTAACTGGAGCAGTTCAAGCAGACATTCGTAATCCAAAAGTTTATCAAATTAAAGCTTATCAATCTTTATGGAGGCTTACAGTCAAATCTGATGAATATTTGGACGAAGATTACAGAGTATATGTTGATGAATACACCAGTAAGACAGGTATTGTCTTTTTCAATTCTCATTAACGTAGCAGACAATTAAAGGTTTACTTTATTTCTCTTCAAATTAAAATAAAAAAATACTTAGCTTGCGATATCGAAAATTGTTTACAAAAGTGAATTCATCATAAATAAAAAAAAAAAATCAGTGTCTTTTATTTCTTGACTGAAAACAGTGCAAACGATATTCAAGGTATAATGTGGTGATGTTGGCTAAATATGACCCCTTATAATTCTTGCATAGCAAGCAAGAATTAACATAATGAGCTACAGTTAATGCGATTTAATTGTATCTGTTCTTTTTATCTTATCTGAGTTTATTATTGCTAACATTATTAAAGTGCATATATAGTTTAATTTGTCAGAATTAAATTTAAATGTTACTTTTTTTAATAATTTTAAATTTATGTTATTGTAGAATTCATATATATTGAAAAAAGAGAAAAACGTGTCTATTTTGCTCTAAGTTGGTATACTAGTTCCTGTAATTATATTAACAGAATGGAGGGAGGAGGTTTTACGATTAGAGTTGGCGGGTATGGGACTAGGGTCGCTATCATTCAGTGCACTTGTAATGGCGTCTTTGGTACCAAAATTTCTCAAAATCAAAAAGCTTCAGATAACCGATATTCTTGGATGCACAATTTTGTGTTTTACCTCCGGTAAGCAAATATTATTCTACATTCATTTCAATTACTTCAATTTTTATATATCAATTTAATGGAAAGTTCAAACTTTAAGACTATGTTCACAAATTTTGCTTAGTTACTTTTACTTTTTTGTACCTTGTAGCCATTTTGATATTCAGTGGAGTTGTAAAATACAGTGAAAATTATCAGACCATCCTCAATCCAATAGTTAAGGAATATGAATGGTTCTATCACATGACTGATAACACGTTGGCTATGGATTTTTACTTTGCTTTCGGAGCCGCCATATTTCACTTTTTTGGAGGGGTGTCCCTGATTATACATTTGATTATGTTTATGAGAAGTGGTTTCAAAAAAGATGAAACAAAAGTTGAGACAATTGAAGTTCAAGAGCTTGCATGAGAACAGAATGTAAACTCGGCAATGCTTATTCAACAACTGATCATTTGTAAGGGAACTTTGTATGGTACTTTTAGATTATTAGTGTCTAGTGCACTAAAAGTAGCTCAATAAAATCTATCTATGAACTTTCATAGAATATTGAAGGTTATGTATGTTATAAAAAAGAAATTTGAACCTTTTACACATGCCTTCTTTTTCTGCTTAAAGTGTCAATGAGCGTGTAAAGATTATAATAAATACCTTCTTGATGAAACAACTGTTTGATTGCTTCTTCTTGAGAATTAAAGAAAAGGGTGGCCATGTCATTATAAGAGCCTTCAGGACAAAAATATGTTCTCACAGAATCGTCAATCACTGACATTGTTCCATTTCCCTGCATTCCAATGTATTTCAATATTCTTCATATTTAGGTAGTTAAATTAAAATAAAAATTTTGTCCAAGGAATACGTAAAAAATAAAATTAAGAATTTTTATGTTTTTATATGCATAAATATAAAACAATGACTTTAAAATTTAAATCTATATGAATATGAAATGATTAATTCACACCACCAAATAACATTCATTATAAAGAAATCAAAATTGGGCAACCTTGCTGGAAGGCATGTCTCTGCACTGTCCTAGAAGCATAGCTGCTGAGAAAGATACAGTGGTGGTGACTGCTGCAACCAGCACAGCTTCAAGGATCCTGTGTAAACACAGATGGGTCATTCTTTTTTTTTTTTTTAAAAAAGTCCATTTTCTGATTGGCATATTTTTGAAAAATGAAAGTGGTTTAACTATGACTTTTTCAACTTTATTTGCATAATACAGTATTAAACTACAAAAATACATCGCATTGCAGGAAAGAAAATATTTCTTTTGAAAAATATTGACATTTTATCTTAGTCATTCTAACTTTAATGTCTTTCCTGTTACTTTCATCAAAAGAGCTGTAAAATTCGGTATTTCAAAATTTTCTTCAAATAATCTTTAGTATATTGTTAAAAAAAACTAAAAATTTGTCATTGAATGCCAGGATGCTGGGCATTTATCCAATCCATGAGTGTTTGAAAGAATGACAAAATGCCATATACTAAACAGAAACAAAATCTACGGGTTTCTTTTCATGACAACTTTATTGCATAATGTTTAGAATTGAGAAAAAAATACTTGTACATTATTTTACTGATTAGAATAAACAATTACAGTAACTTGATTATACAGATGCTTTGCCGAAACGATTTAAACTTGGAAAATGCACTGGTAACAGTTAGGACTCAGGGTAATAGGAAGGACAAAACTGTAACAGGATGGACAATGAAATCTAGAATTAAGACAAAAGTAAGACTTTTCTAACTTTATTGGTTAGGAAAAGAGAAAGAAATGTTGAACAAAAACATGATATTGCTAAATCTGATAAATTCTAGACAATGAAAGACATGTATGTCCATCCTGTTACCAAATTTAATTGTAAAGTGTTATCATAATATATATCTGTTCATTATTTTATCATTAAAGGTACTCCATGCTGTTGCAAAACTAAGAATTTTTTTTAATTATAGGTTTAAAAAATGATAAAACCAAAATAGATACATAAATACCAGATATTTTAAGGATGATCCCCCCCCCCCCCGTTAAAATTTTTGTCCACTCTTTTACCAAAGTGCTTGTTAATGTAGTAAAGGCACTATTTGAAGCACAAACATATTTCAATATGATTTACATAATTTGTTAACATATTAAACTAAACTTATATTACTTAGAAAGATAAAATAAATTGTTTTTATTGTTTAAACTCAAGGTACAAAGTCCAATTGTTCTTACTGTTACAACTTTAAGGGAACAGGAGTGACAGTAATAGGATGGACTTTTCTAATATAAATCCCTCGTTATTAAGTATAATGTAGTCTTTTTGTATCATCGAGATTTTGAAAGAATTTCTTTGTAGCTTATTCCATCTAATTTTTTAAGCAGATTAAAAAAAAATTAAAAGTCTGAGTTCTTTCTTATTTGAAGGTAACAGAAAAGACATATTTTCTCTATATACTTCCAATGACCTCTGTACCCTTTATTTTTTCACTTTCAATTCATGGCACTCATTAAATTGAGACAACAGAAAATGATGAAATATTAAGGACCTGTGAAAGGGAGATAAGTTTTATTTTAACATTCTCTTTTTGGTAACAGAAATGACATGAATTGATAGGACATGGCACTTCCTGAATGTTTATTGCACAATGCTAGTATTTAGTGGGATACATATTAAGTGAAACACCAATATAACATTAATCTGTGAATGAATTCAATTAATATAATGTGCAAAATTTGTACATATCTACACAGAATAATATTTTTCCCATCATTTAACTGAGCACATTATAAAATTTCTGATAATGTGACATGACTTTTCTGTTAATTTTTAATGAGAAAGAATACAATATTATTTTTAAAACGCCTGGGAGATGATAAAAACATAACTTGTAAGCTGTATAATCATTTACATTAACAGACGGGAAAACAATTTTCCTCCAATGAATAATTTTCCTATTTTCTGATCAAAAGACAAAAAATTGGACATTTTTTGAAAATGACCCGTATACAACAAACCTCCTAAATTATTAATGAAATATATGGAGATAACGAACAGTATTCAAGCTCAAAAGTCCATTATACAATACAAAATAGGAGCAGAGCAAACACGGACCTCCAAACATCAGAGGTGGGATCAGGTGCCATGGAGGAGTGAGCACCCCTTGCCGACCGGTCACACCCGCCGTATGCTCCTTGTCATAATCGGGAAATAACGGAAAAATCCGTCGACAATCCAGTGCGCAAATAATGGCCTAACAACCAGCACGAAAAACGTCAGTCAGCACCTGACTCAATGTTAAATTGTATTTGCTGACAAGGTCAACGTATCGACCATAGAACTTACGAAATGATGACTCCAAACGAGACAGCTGATATTCCTGCCCCACCAACCTATTTGTCAATAATTTACCTCGTCTTAGAAATTGTACATACGTAGAGCATGCTCTTGCACATCGAATCAACTGAGAGATATATACCCCGTACGCAGGCGATGAAGGTATATTGCTGCATAAGTAAGGGAAGTCGACGATTGAAAAGTTAAAGTCATCACGTTTATCATAAAGCTTGGTTGTTAGATTAATTCTTATCTTAATTCTTATCTGGTCACTGACATCTTCCTAGTTCTTTTAAAATAATTTTTTTTTGAAAAATACTTCTTTGCGTTACCTGATACCTTTGTGTTTCTTCTGGACATGTTTCATTCTGTGCTTTGTTAGAAGTAGGTTTATGGTGTTAAAGAGAGCGCCAAATACACCACCAAGCAGTCCCATAAAAATAAAGACGACTAAATCTGCGGCATTCCAAAGATGGCATCCTATACCACTCTCATTAGTGCACTAGAAATGTATTTAAATATTTCTCAAACGGCGATAATTTGTCTTTTCATTATTTAGGACCTTATTCTTCAAACTTACAAATCAATTTCAATGTAATTCAAGATTTTCTCTTCTAAGTTCATGATGCAGGAAATGCAAATCTATCGCTCAATCAACCACTGAATGAATATTTAGGAAACACTAAACATTCATCTGATCGAAAAAAAAATGTCGTGGGGTTAAGGATTCACTTTTGCAACAGTTCCAAAAAAAATATTTTTAGTAGAATAAAACCTTACAAATAGATAAGAAACAAAGATTTGAAGAGAGATACTAAATACATTTTATTAAGTGTGTTTTATGTGATTGGCATGTGAAAAATTTTGAATAAAATGTACGTGAGAGACATAGATAGAAAACATAGAGTGCCCAAAACATCTATGGTATAATTTTTAAATGAAACCATTTTATGTACCTTAAACACTCCAAAATTGATGAGTCCAGGGAGATAAAAGTATCCCCAGTTTCCTGTGTTGATCCCAGAGAGAAAGAAATTCAAGCTATATGTCGCAGCCATGGAGCAAAAAAACTGTGGCAGAAAGAAACCAGAAGTCTCTGACGAGACTGTAGCTCTACTGGTTGTATTTATAAAGGAAGATAAAAGTAGCACTTGGACTTGAAACTTTGAAACAGCAATAAATAGAATAATGATCCTTGGTTTAGTCTCTTTTGTGGCAAGATTTATTATTATATCAGACTAAAACTGTAGGAGGAGTAGCCTTTTAAAACAATTTTACAGAAATTTTGATTTAAGTAACCATGGCAACATCATTCAACAAAATCAAAAACCAATAACACCAATTATGTATCTCTGTAGTCTACTTGTATGCCACATTATACTGAAATCAGACAAAAAGTGTAGGAGGAGTAGCGTTTTGAAAGTATTTCAAGAAAATTTCTATTTTTAGTAACCATGGCAACACTGTTCGTCGAAATCCGAAACTGTACAGAGAATTATGTATCTTAGTGTAGTTTACTTGTGTGCTAAGTAATACTAAAATCAGACCAAAACTGTAGGGGTAGCATTTTGAAGGTATTTCAAGGAAATTTCTATTTTTAGTAACCATGGCAACAATGTTCATCGAAATCAGAAAATCAATATAAAGAATTATGTATCTTAGTGTAGTTTACTTGTGTGCTAAGTAATACTAAAATCAGACCAAAACTGTAGAGGTAGCATTTTGAAGGTATTTCAAGGAAATTTCTATTTTTAGTAACCATGGCAACAATGTTCATCGAAATCAGAAAATCAATATGAAGAATTATGTATCTTAGTGTAGTCTACTTGTTTGCAAAGTTATACTGAAATCAGACCAAAACTTTAAGAGGAGTAGCATTTTGAAAGTATTTCACAGAAATTTCTATTTTTAGTAACCATGGCAACACCGTTCATTGAAATCAAAAACCGATACACAGAATTATGTATCTTAGTATAGTCTACTTGTGTGCCAAGTTATATTGAAATCAGATCAAAACTGTAGGAGGAGTAGCATTTTGAAAGTATTTCACAGAAATTTCTATTTTTAGTAACCATGGCAACACCGTTGATCGAAATCAAAAACCGATAGACAGAATTATGCATCTTAGTATATTCTACTTGTGTGCCAAGTTATATTGAAATCAGATAAAAACTGTAGAAGGAGTAGCATCTTGAAAGTATTTCACAGAAATTTCTATTTTTAGTAACCATGGCAACACCGTTCATCGAAATCAAAAACCGATACACAGAATTATGTATCTTAGTGTAGTCTACTTGTGTGCCAAGTTATATTGAAATCAGACCAAACTGTAGGAGGAGTAGCATTTTGAAAAATTGTTTACAGACGGACGGACAGACAGACAGCTAGACAGACGGACGGACGACGGACACCTTACTATCGCATAAGCTCTTCTGGTCTCTGACCAGTAGAGCTAAAAATAAATAGCATTAAATGGGAGAGTAGTAGAGAGTAAAGAGAGAGAGAGAGAGCAGTAGAGAGAGAGGATGTTGTCTTACAGATCGCCATGTGAGTTTCTGGTTCCAGAAGGAACACCCCTCCTCAAGACTGAACAACACCCCGCCAATTGGGGCTCCAAATGCAGCTAAAAATGTAAAATTAGAAAAGTGTTCAGTTTATGTGCATCCTCATTGTTTTCATGTATATAATAAATTCAATAAATTTTGAAAACTTATATCTTTTGTTTGTTGATCATGGAAATACTATAGAATAACAGTTGATACTTTTAACAACTTAAACATTTTTATATAAAAATTCAGAGGTAGAAAAAATTATTTTCACTAATTTCTTTCTCTTTAGGAATTGTGATGGTGAGATTCACTGTAAGGTTTTAGGATGTCAATAAATTACTTTACACTTAACATCGGAAAATTTCATTCTGGAAATGTTTGACTGTGTATTGACCTGTCATAAATGTCAATATTCCGGAAACGTGAGAGAAACAAAAAAATTTCTGAATAAGATAATCATTATTTTTTTCACCGGCAGGTTATAATCTAATAAAGTCTTGAGGAAGGCGTTCTTTAATTACCTGCAACACCTGCTGCTGCTCCGCTGGACACGAAATCTCTCTTGTCTCTAATTAAAAAGAAAACAATCATGACGAGACTAATAAACAATAACAGTACTTTGACTTATAGATTCCTTATAAATTGGAATAATAAACACTTGAAACTTAATCTGTTTGGTAAAAATTTTCATTATTTCATAATTCATTTCCACAATTTTTACAATGGAATATAATTGTGATGCGCTTGTGGGTTGTTTTTTTATGCTGTAAAGATTAAATGTATAACGATTGCACATACCGATCTGTTCTGAAAAAGCTGTACTTTTTAATATTGATCTTTCTGAACGCAATACTTTGAAACTAATGGAGAAAAATAAGAAAGGATAATAAATGTTGATAAAATCAAACAAATATCGTAATATATGAAAATTGGATTTTCATTCTAAAAAAAAAGATTGCAAGTTTGTGTCGGTGAATTATTAATTAACTTACTTGGGGGACACCTGCTCCTATGATAGCTCCACTGTGAATCATAGGGCCCTCCTTTCCCACAAATAAACCTAAAACAAACAGAAGGGTACTTAAAGTCAAAATATACTACAATTGTTAATGAGATCTTTAGAAAAAATGAAATTGAGAATTTCCATGTTATGTTTATTTCATGGTCATGCTGATATATCATGAAACTGGTGAGTAAAAAAGTTAATCCATTCCAAGAAAGGACGGTGTTAACGCACCACAGGTCAGTTAGATAATTTTACCTCCCGCCACACTGAAGAGTACACCCACGGCTTTGGAAATGAGGGTCATCAGGCGGCCAACACGGGGTATCTTCACCCCATTCAGGTAACATTTAATCTCAGGGATACCGGAACCTCCCGCCACAGGCTGTGATTATAGAGACATGTCAAGTTACAAGTATGCAATATGTTTTGAGTTATAATTAGCATAGAATTATTGAAGCCCTCTGGTCGTAAGAAACGTTATAAATAAATTGTAATCATTCTGTCATCTTTTACTTCCGTAATTGAGAGGAGAAATTTGGAAAATATATGTAAATAGTACCTCCGTGACAACCAGAAAAGAAGCAATTATGGAAAAACCAACGTTGAATAACAGCAAAAACAACAGAGACACAACAAGACATCCATGTTGGGAACACGTTGATATAGCTGATTTTAATGAGTAAAGGCTCTACATTGTGCTAAAAGTTTCTTATAAAACGGAAATAACTAACACAGGCCTGTAGTAACCGGGGAGAGGGCGGGGCACGGGGACAAGCCCTCAATAATTTAGCCAGTATATACTTTACAATAAAAAACAAAATTAATTTATAAAGTTGTGCCCCCTTCAAAAATATTGTCAGTACAATAGTAAAACAAAGATAATTTTACGGTTGTGCTCCCTTTAGAAACGCCTGACCCCCTTTACTTTGGCTTATCAAGAATTTCTGCTAGTCCCCACCCCAACCCCATCCGAAATTGCTTTCTACGGACCTGTAATACGTAAATCTCAAAAGTACAATCAAATTATTTATTTATTTTGTTGGTTTGTTTTCAAAAATGTTTCTCTACGGGAGCCAATGTTTCAACTTTTTATTTCATACATTTTAAATCATTTTACTAAGCAACAATTGAACAATATTTACTTTTTTGAAGGAAATTGTAAAGAATATAAATTAATCTAAAATGGACGTGATGAAATTCATTTAAATTATGATTAGATTAAGTCTCTCTTAAAACACAAACTTAAGACTACATTACATTTGGGAGGAGGGGTCTGATTAAGACTAACTCAGAGTTCTCTTCATTGTTGAACCCATACCCATTATTTCTAAAAGCCAACGCGCGCTTAGAATTTTATCTAGAATTTGCATGTAACAAACATTTTACATGAGTTGAGGATTCATCAGCACCGTGGGGCTTATTTCAGCGGCTGCTGATTTTCAATAACAATATAAACATAATAAACAATGATAGAAAAAAATAATTGATTAACAGAAGTATAAGAAAAATAATCAGATACTGGGTGACTGATGACATCTTAGCGGTATGTTCGAAAAAGGGTCGATTTAGATGAAAGATTAAGTGTCGATAGATATAAATAAAAGTCAATCAAGAGATTTTACTTTCCTTCACATATTATGCCTGAGGCAGGAATAAGACAGTGCGGAATTTAGAAAGACCAAAGTATGGGAGAAGTTTTTAGAACAATTAACTCTACGTCTAAAACCAGTAATGCACGTACATTAAATCTGAAAAGTAACATTTCACAGCGAAACATACAGAAAATATTGTTATTTTAAAAAATTAAATACATGTGTAATTATTCAATTTTTATTCTCATATATTTTAAAAATTAAAAAAATTATTGTTATATTATGCCTACAAACCTACTCTTCCAAGCAATATTGATTTTTAAAATATTTTTAGTTCGATTGAAATTCACCCAAATCATTTCATTTTATATCATATTTATGAGTGTCGGACATCTTATTCTAGTCAACGACTCATTAAAGGATACAATCTTCAACGACACTGAATTTAACAGAAGACAACAGTTTCACAATATAGTCTATGAATAAAGCAACCTGGAATGAAAAAAATAGCATCACAATAGAGGAGAAATAAGAAAAAAATATATAAAATATCTTGCTTTAAAATATTGAAATAAACATATCTAGAGTAACTATCACATGTACAATGCACTTATTAACGTTTAAAGTAGTAGAGTGCACTTATATAGATCACGATTTGAGATGATGTCAATAACTTTCGACCAATGAGCACAAGAATATTACTGTTTAAGGTGACATGGTCCACAACTTTGCATAAATATCTTAATAGATTTGTTTGGCTAAAGTAATGGTTATCCTGATATCTAAAGAAGTTAAACCACAGAAAAAGAGAATTAAGTTCATTCAAATGCTTTTATGTTTGGAGCAATTCTAGCCATACATAGGACAAAAATTTTGTGTGAGCATGAGTAGAAATTTAAAAATTTGTGTGAGCATGAGTAGAAATTTGAAAATTTGTGTGAGCATGAGTAGAAATTTAAATTTGTTTATGCGATCATGACAAGGAGCACACAGCGAGTGTGATCGGTCGACAGGGGAGGCTTACTCCTCCATGGCACCTGGTCCCAGCTCTGATGCTTTTAGAGATCCGCATTTGCTCTGTTCCTGATTTGTATTGTTTCAATGGACTTTTGAGCTTGATTACTGTTCGTTATCTTCATATTTCATGCGACATTAAAGGCCGGTCAACAAGTTTCATTTAGTCTTCGGAAGCGTGTCAAGTGCGGTCATTCAAGCTCTTTCGGTGATAAATATATTTACAAAATCTTTGTTTATCTACGATCTATTGATGTGCATGTACTTGTCAAAATTAAAGACAATTTTCTTGAGAATTCATTTTTTAAAACAAAGATTCACTATTTTTGCATGTTATTTTTATTTATTTATTTAATTTATTTTTAAATTTTTTTTAAAAATCATTTTTATTTATGTATGTATTTAGTTATTTATTGCTTAAATCACATAGGCAGAAATACACTAAGAAGCGTGTCGATTTCTAAAGATAATGACTAGAAAAATTAAATGGTGAATTTTGACTTGTTTGACTTTTTGTAATTACTAATGTCACTGTAGTACTTCAAAGAAAACCCACATCTCATTAATACTTACCATTCCAGTCAAAAATCCTATCATAAAAGTCACAATCCATTTTATAACCTCGACTCTTGTAGATGACTTCTGTTGTGGCGTAAGGTAGTTATTTTCATGTAAATAAAATAGCATTTATAACTAACATTTAAGTAATTTTAAGTACTCAGACAATATTTGTTTATTTGAGTGATGAATTTTAATGCTTATTCACTTATTTTAATTAAGTAATTGTAAAACAAGTAAAATGGATTTATTCTACCGTGTTACATGCTTACATTTTCATCTGATCTTCTTAGATACTCTTCGTATGGCTTGTTAAAGCATCGGTCATAGTCTAAGCTCTGAAAAGAAGATATTGTGATTTACTAATTTTGATCTAGTGCAAAAAGTTATAGGAAAATTTCATTATAATGAATGCTTATGTTGATTAAAAAACTCAATCTTATGAATTAAATATAATGAAATCCGGGTTGCAGTTCTAATTAGATGAATCTCTCTTTATGTTAAATCAACAAAGGGTTTACTGATGCAAACCTCAAAATCTTTCCTCGGTAAGTGATCCTCTGTGGTTCTGTGTCTGTTTCTTAAAAGAGGGCGCTAAAAGACGAAATAGAATTCTAAAATAATATATAATTAATACATTAATAAATTGAAGAAATGTTTGATTTCTTTAAATATTTAATCCCGATACTACTAGTATTTAGAAGTGCCGAAGGTAGCTAAAAGTTTGCAACTCTAACTTGTATTATACAAAATACACCTGCAAATGTAAACACCCAAAGTGAAAGTAAACAAAAAGTGGGCGTATCACTCTGTAGATTAGTTTATTACCATTTCTTGGCTCTGTGGTTCTGGCTGGTCCCCATGGTCTTCACCAGTCCCCCGCACAGGGGACAAAGAACAACAGGAGCAGTCACAGTATATATCCTCCTCCGTCATTATTGTTTACAAACTCTAAAAATCTGGACCCTGTTATCTTACTGAGGACACGAGTACTTTAAGGATAACAATTTACATACTGCTCAGCTGTTTACTGATTGTACAGGTCTAGACACATATTACATTAAACTGTTATAAAGTAGGTCAGTTAAAAATTTTTGTACATTAGTAAATTAAACAAAAAAAAATGACCGGAAACATAATTATCAACCTACACTTAAAAAAATTCAGGCCATGTGAGTAAAAATGGTTCAGCATGTGTCTTTTTATATTGGCTAAATCCTGACAAATATCTCGTATATATATATATATATATATATATATATATTGAGCTTTGAATTTAGACTGTAATAACTTAATGGCAAAGTCATTGTCACAACTGATGCTGAAAAAAATATTATACTATGTCAGGAACGCAACAGAAAAAAATTAATGTTTCCATAAAACATTGATTTAAATAAAAAGTATGATAATTTAGTCAAAAAAAAAAGAAGAATTTTTGCAGTGTAAAATAATAAATGGTATACTATTTACAATATGATCAGCTTTATGAGGTAAAGTGTCTCTGCATTCCCATTTATGTCAGGAGTGCAACAATTCATACTTTTGCTCCCCAACTTGTAAAAACTTTCATTAGTATATAATTTTTTGCTTTCTTTTCCGGAAAATAAAAACCCAAAGAACATTTTACTCCATGTAGCTTAGATCTTTACATTGTAAGGAGAGCAACACCTTATTTTTAAGATTCAAATTTAAAGATGAAACTACTTTTATTCATACTACACTGTAGTTATTATTATTTGATCAATATGCATTTATTTGATTAATTTAGTACTAAATTGGTGATAGTTTTATAACTGGAATCTAGATCTTCAATTCTATCAATCCAGATGTATTAATATCTTTTATTTTAATTTTTTTTTATGAAATTTAAAAGTGAAACACTGAAAAATTATTTTCAAATCAGGATAAGTCCACAACAACTTCGCTGTAGCAAACGAAACATGTTCTATTGTAAGTTATGCTTCAAAATTCTACTTTAAATTCTTACATGTTCTTGATCAGGGGTGCAACAAATTCGTTAGAATTATCAATGATTAAATATGTACTAGTACAAACAAAACTGAGGAGTAGAATGTTTTTAATTTACCTCAAGTGCTAACAGTGTTTATTCCATGAAATAAAATATCCTATAAAATATATTTTTATCTTAAATCTTGTCAGTAAATACAATCTATCACTAAGTCAAATGCAGACTGACTTTTTTCATACTAATAGATAGGCCATTATTTACACATTGAATTGTCGACGGATTTTTGCGTTATTTCTCGGTCAAGACAAGGTGCATACAGCGGGTGTGATCGATCGGAAGGGGATGCTCACTCATCCATGGCACCTGATCCTACCTCTGTCTTAGAGGTCCATGTTTTCTCTGCTCCTATTTTGTAATGTTGAATGGACTTTTGAGCTCGAATACTGTTCGTTATCTCCACATATTTCATATATATATATAAATATATATATATATATATATATATATATATATATATATATATATATATATATATATATATATATATATATATATATATAGACAAAGAAATTCACTTATACAAGGATACCCACTTCCGCCTCAGCCCGGGGTTGAACTCTTGACCTACGGAATCTGTCTCCTAGCAGTACAGGAACAGCGCGCTAGACAGCTCGGCCATCTAGGCAAGTCAAAAAAACTTGCTTTCGATGCCGATGGAATTCTCGCGGCGCTGTCCTACACAACACGATCATTGAGAATGGAAGTGAGATACAGTTATTTGGACATTAGTTTAATTAGAGGATCGTTACCAATACGCATTGTAATGAATTAATTTTATTTATAAAGCACATTTCACAACAACTCTTAAACTAACATAACTGCCCTAAGTGAAGAAATATTAATATGGAAAGCACAAAGAAATTCACTTTTACAAGGATACCCACTTCCGCCCCAGCCCGGGGTTGAACTCTCAACCTACGGAATCTGTCTCCTAGCAGTGCTTTATAAATAAAATTAATTCATTACAATGCATATCGGTAACGATCCTCTAATTAAACTAATGTCCAAATAACTGTATCTCAGTAAAGGAGAAAGGCCTCAAACTGTCCATTCTGTGAGAGAAAGAACTAATCGAGGGGCCTCAAACTGTCCATTCTGTGAGAGAAAGAACTAATCGAGAGGCCTCAAACTGTCCATTCTGTGAGAGAAAGAACTAATCGAGGGGCCTCAAACTGTCCATTCTGTGAGAGAAAGAACTAATCGAGGGGCCTCAAACTGTCCATTCTGTGAGAGAAAGAACTAATCGAGGGGCCTCAAACTGTCCATTCTGTGAGAGAAAGAACTAATCGAGGGGCCTCAAACTGTCCATTCTGTGAGAGAAAGAACTAATCGAGGGCCGTAGTCGATTAGTTCTTTCTCTCACAGAATGGACAGTTTGAGGTCTTTCTCCTACTTAAAATATGATTTCCTTTGTTCTAAGAATTAAATAAAAAATGTACAATACTGGTATCAGATATGACAGGTAGCACACATACAATGACAAATTCATTGTTTACAGAATGGACAGTCGTAGGTAAGCTGGGATGCACAGCAATTTGTTGAATAGTCATTGTGTTTTCAAATGCAAATAAAAGGTTTTTGTCTAAGGAATAGACCGTTACAGGTGGATTTTGAGGGATACTAGTATTTATACAAGGATGCGATGCTTCAAAATCAGTTTATAGTTTGCGTTGTAAAGGCATGGATGTTTTCCTCCGATGGAGAGAGTATATGACAGAATCAAAATCTAATGAACTAAAAGATGCACAAAATCAGTGATAGTTGGACCTGGGAACAGAGAATAGTAAGAGTAAAGAAAATATTAACCAAACTTTGACCCAAAAATGAATTTCTTTTTCGACAGAAACAGATGATCAAATTCGAATCAAACCTGGAAATGTTTTACATGAATTCAATTTTTGAGGATATATTGACTGCAACAGTGTAATGGTGAGATGCAAATTGTGTTCAAGTGTTGGATTAGCCATGAGCCAAACTTCGACCTGAAAATGTATTTCAAATCAAATCTGGAAATGTTTCAGATTTAATTATTTTCTATGGAAGCAGTGAAGTGTTCATGGTGCAAACTGTTTTCTGGGTGGTGGATTTAGTATTAGCCGTACTTCATTCTTAAAATGGATTCTTCTCAAGAGAATGCATGTTGTTTTCCAAATTTAAATCAAACGTGAAATTGTGTCATTTAAATTCAAGTTTTGTGAAAATTGAGTTTTGAGTATTGAAATAATGGGCATTATTCATAGATTTAAAAGTATAAAATCTAGCAGATGCTTTGCAGACATTGTGTTCTGAATTAACTTAGATCTCTGTGTTCTTTTTGTTATTTACATGTAAACTGAATCGTATTTAATGTATTTGTTTTTGTTTCCTCTTGGGCACATTCCAAATTCTCCATTCTGTTTGTTTTAACTGTCCATTCTCTTTGAAAAAACTGTCCATTCTTAAAAAGAACTGACGGTTTTCCAAAAAGAATGGACACTTACAGGTGACTCAATGGATTGTTTGAGTAGTAAGGTCAACATTAAGCTATAGAATGGACAACACAAACAAAAGGTTTACGTCACAATCATGTTTTAACTTCCATTCTCAATGACCGTGTAGCGTAAGACAGCGCCGCGAGAATTCCATCGGCATCGAAAGCAAGTTTTTTTTTACTTGCCTAGATGGCCGAGCGGTCTAGCACGCTGTTCCTGTACTACTAGGAGACAGATTCCGTAGGTCGAGAGTTCAACCCCGGGCAGGGGCGGAAGTGGATATCCTTGTAAAATTGAATTTCTTTGTGCTTTCTATATTTATATTTCTTCACTTAGGGCAGTTATGTTAGTTTAAGAGTTGTTGTGAAATGTGCTATATATATATATATATATATATATATATATATATATATATATATATATATATATATATATATATATATATATATATATATATATATATATATATATATATATATATATATAGTTAGTTAGTTAGTTAGTTAGTTAGTTAGTTAGTTAGTTAGTTCATCAATTGTGACTAATAGGAAATAATTCATGATATGATCATGATATGAAACGAAATGTAGACAGTTTTATCTTTTTAACCACGAACAGACTATAAATAATATACAATATCATTACAATTTGTTGTTGCAAAAACTAATGATTTTTTTTTTTTGTTTTTGTCTTAAATTTTAAGAGCCATTCTCTGTAATGACTTGAACTTTTATATAGGAGCTGTGGCACGCATAGTCTCAGAATTTCTCCAAACTCTCTATGATAAAAGTCTTTGATACCGTAAACTCAAATCAGGCCAAAATTGGTTGCTACGTGTCATGGTTACCATAGCAACATGTTTTAAAGTTTGAAAAATGGCATTTTTCAACATCTTCAGAGTCCCACAGTTAACGTTTGCAGCAAAGCAAACAAGTGGCAATGACTGTTTCTGAAAGTTGAAGGCCTGGTGTCTTAAATGCATGATAAACATGTTTGGTAAATCATCTTTAACATACGTTACTATGGAAACAAAGTATTCAAAAGTAATAATTTTGTTCATTTAATTTTATAAAGTCATACACTTAAGAATAAAAACAATTATAGCTTGAAATGCAAGCAATTAATAGAGAAGAGATCCTTGTAACATATACCAAGGACAAAATATGATATTTCTTATAGGTTGGCAATGGTTGCCATGGTTTTAATACCACGAAGGGATTTTAAATTTACTCTCTTAGTGTTTTAATCTTATCCTATCTTTTTAAAAAGCATATTTCTATATAACTGATGATCAATTTTTAAAGGCCTTGGTGTGACCCTAATTCTTACATTTCAACAAATTCAATTTCAATTCTTTAAATAGTGCGTTGCTATGGAAATAAGGCGAAGAAACATGCATAAAAATCTGAAAAATACTCTGTTTCCTTGGATACGTACCGTTGTATGTAGATTCCCAAAACTTTAATGATTGATATATGTGAACAACTAACCTGACTTTCAATTTTGACTATCACCCAATCTCTAACTGGATGCAAAAAGCTGGCACATAGGGTCTAATATTGACAAAAAATTAACAAAATCGAACATTTTCTCTTCTTGGTAACCATAGCAACAGTGTTGTATTTTTCAATAACCTTTATCAATATATGATATTCAACATTAGTTCTACGAGATAAGTACTATTCAAGGTGATTCAAATAATATTTTTCTTGATTAAAAGGTTAGTAAATACCCAAAGCAGCAAAAAAATATCACTTTAAACAACTAGTACATTGTTTCCATGGTTACACTGCAAAGTAACAATTAATCTCAATTTTTCTTATGTTGTCGGTGTTGCAAGGTCCTAAGGATGCATATGTGCCAGTCATGAATTTTATTGTTTTTCCTCACGATAGTAGCATTAACCCAATCATAGCAACAGATTTTGCATGGTGACACTGTGTTATCATGGCAACCATGAAAGTTATTTTTAGAATAATATTGCCAATACCTAATTACATGAGGTCAAATATTTTTCATTGTTTTTCTTACATTGTTGATTGAGTTTGATCATGTAACATCTATCATTTGTGACTATAGAGCGTTTTTCAGCATTTTTCAGCATCTAAAATGTATTCCAAATGTACCCATGGTTACCACTTACTTAGAGATTAATTCTAAATAGTTTCTTTATAGCATAAGTGGCAAGAAGGTGTCATGTTTTTGGGAGAATGGTTTGTTTGTTTTTCTTAGTCTTTATTAAGACTTAATAAAGATTTAAAGTAGCTGAAAATCTCATTTTTTTCAACTTTTCTGGCTGTTACCATGGCAACCAAGACACATAGCAACGAAATTTTATTTGATATATGTTTCTGGTGTCAAGTTGTAATAATGGGCAAAGTTTCATCAAAATCGGTGACCATGCGTGGCAAAGAAGTTTAAGTGGTTACAGAGAATCGCTATTAAATCTTACTACAATCAGCAGTGCAACAAATCTTTTTATATAATTATCAATGAACTTCATATTGAATAACATTTTTACAACAAAATTAATTGCAGAAAACACTTGATACTTTTTCTCATTTATATCGTTATGTTTATCAACAAATTACAAACATTTTTAAACACTACAGTCGATTTATAGAATAATTTTCAACACCAAACAATTTTTAAATATATATTGTTTGATCATATAAGAATATTTTGAAGTCAAGAAAAAATGAAAAACTTTTCTTAAATGTTTATCAATTTCAAAAAAAGAAGAACTGCTTTACAAAATTTGAGTTATTGGGTGTTTTGATTTTTAAACAAATGTTTAATTTTAAAAAAAAACATATAAGGAATCAGGAGTGCAACAAAATAAAGTACCATAGGATCACATCAAAATGTAGTATTTTTGTAGGGTTACTTACCATATCAAAATTCTTTTTGGCTTACATTTAAAGAACTTACTATATTGTCAAAAAAAGTTATTTTGGAGGAATATATTGTATCACATTTTTTTTCATATCAAAACTTTTCAAACCAGAATTGAGACAATTAATCCTAATAACAATCAAAAATGCCATTTTTTTCACCTAAACAAGAGTAGAAACTCAATCAAGGTTTAGATATTATCATTTATATCTCTCACACAATTCTAATAGGAAAAACAATAAATAATTTGATTTTGCATTTCATGAGGTCTTTTAGGATGTAGAAATATTTTTATTTTTCAAATGATGTTCCGCTATTAAAAATTCGGAAACTTTTTTGATGCATTCATCTATTCTATTAACACTGAAAATTTTACCTAAAATGTATAAAATACAGTATGATATTATCATTTGAAAAAAAATTGTATGATAAGTTGAATTTTCCCAACATTTTCCAATTTGCCATTCATTATTTTTAAATTCAGCCGCATGACAAAGCATTTTAACAAATGCTGCCGTGAAAAGTTTTTTCTCTATTCAAATGTTCTTGGTTAATGCACAAGTGAAATTTATCTACTACAGGTCTCTCAAACATGTAGGTATATGAAATAATTGTCTTGAAAGTTGTTAAAGTATGTTATTTATTCATCCATTTAAGAAAATTTGGGAGTCTTTTTTTTATGTCCAAGTTTTGTAAAACGTACAGAGCTTGGAGTTAGAGCTTGGAGTTAATGTTCTTGCAACAAACCCTCTATACATTTGCTGTTTGCCTTTTTTCTCTTTTTTTCTCAAGACAATTGCCCGCAGAACTTACACATCATGAATAGATTTTTTACGATTTACCGACTGACTTTTTATGTCTTAATTTCAAAGCTAGTTTATTCAGCGGTGGAGAAACAGTGTCACTCCGATGGAATTGACGTATGATTTTCTAAAATGAAGTATACCTTCCAAGGGTGTTTTTGTTAATTTATACATAATTCCTTCGTATCCCATCTCGCCAGTTTACGTTTTGGATCTGGTTGTATTCGAAAAAACTTTTTCCCCCTAGGACTTAAATGTAAAACACGCATAACGTTTCGCTGGTTAACCTTTGAAATAGTTAGAACTGTCGATAAGTTTGAAGTTTTTGCATTAATTTCTTGAATATTTCTCCAACGCAGTAGTCATTTTGCATTTCTTTTACTATAAAACGTCGGCAGTGTAAAATAACTCTTGAAACATAATAATAAATAAAACACAATTCAAATTGCAATACCCATTTTTTTCCCTGATATTACATATTTTAACAATTTTCGTCTTCTGGATATTCTTTTACAGAAAATTGAACATTATCTTCCAGGAAAATAAAAAAAATTGCTATAAACTCATTTAAATGTTTTTAATTTTATATCATAAAGAAATGTCATTTTAAAAGAAAATATTCATTTAAATACATGATGTTTATTTACACAATGGTTATCATATACTAGCAACAGGGTATATGTTAATGGAATGATAGTTTCATGTCAACAACGTCTAGAAATGGCCTCCAAACCATTTAAAACAATGTACAAAAATATATATTGTAAAATCATACATATACATCATCAGTGAAAATTGGCACTCGACCCTTCATCTATCGATACATTGCAAAAACCAAGAACAGCACAAATAAATATATAAATTCGCAACATCACAATACTGATACAATTACATTTTTGAAATATGATTTTAACAATAAAGCAAGGCCTTATTTAGATGGCTTCATCTCAAAATATATACGCCCATAGAAAAAAAGGAATATTGCAATAAAATGCAATTGATAATAAAATTCACATTAATAATGATTGCATCTGTAAATTATTAAAAAATCGTTCATCCGACAAACAATTCAAAAGGTACACATACAAATACTACTAGATTAACCACTCACACATTTATTAAAGTTATTGCACTCAAACATATTGATCTGAGGAAGGAATCACATCAGGTACTTATAGGACAGCATGATTATCATCAATTGAAATACAGTTTAAAAAAATGATAATTAACTAATCAGTTAAACGAAGACATCATTCAGTGTCAAAAAACATCTTTATGCCGTTTAAATTGATTCAATAATGATTTTTCGCCATGAAATTTGAATTGCTACTTGTTATAATTCCCATGCCATCTTGTGCCTCAATCTCATATCACAGAGTTCAGTCATTGTTCATATTAGTTAAAGTTTGAAATTCTGTTAACTTCTGCTGGATTCAGTAGATTATCCTGAAATTGGGCATAGAATTTGAAATCCATCCATTTGTAGAAACAAAAAAAAAAATGAGAAGTGGATAATGTTATTTTTTATATTTGTAACTTTACTTACGAACACAACTACAGCATTTATTTTTTCTCCTCGATCCCTCTTTACACGATCTTCTACACGACCTTCTTTTACACTGTATTTTTCCATTCTGTTAAAAAAAATTAAAAATTTTGGAAACCAAGATTTAAACTAATTTGAGTCTACACCACATTGTGATGTTTCCAAATTGATATGACTTATTATGGTTCTAGCTGCTGTTCTAGAGAAAATGATTTTTAAAGTGTTTCCTAGCTATTCAAGACTTCGTTTTCCCAACTTTGGTCCAATTCCTGCCCCGGGGACAGTGATTTAAACAATTTTAATCTACACTTTATAGAGATGCTTCCTTATTAATTAGACTAATACTGGATCTGCTGCTTTTGAATTGATGGTTTTAAAAGAGTTTTTCCCTTTTGGTTTTCATGTCTTTGGCTCAGGTAAGATACAAACAATATTCGTTTCAAGAATTATATTATTTTATACATTTTCTTTTTGTTCACGATTTTAGGCATTTCCATTGCATATAGAAGTTCACTAGATGTTGGCAAAAACTGAGTCAAGAAACGAGTGATTTTCCAGCCAAATCTTTATACTTGTCTACTTAGCACTTCAAAATTAGCATGTCAAAAAGATACACAGATTGGAGGATTTGACATTAATCTAGTTATATGATGTCCACTTTAAGATGAAAAAAATCGTGTTTTGGTGACCAACAAACAATATTTCAACATCGAAGAAAGAGGACTTACTTTACATTTGCATGTAACGCATTTGACGGCTCCGTGGGAACTCAGAACAGGGTGCCACCGAGTTTTATTTTTGTATACCTGTTTTCCTATCCTACATTCTGAAAGACAAAACATTTCATCATATTAGACTTTTATGCTGAAAAAATCACTGTTGATATGACGTGTTTCTGTACAGGGTAAACTCAAGAACCTTTGTTTTGATTTTTTTTCTTTCTGACCGAAAATCATGTTCTAATTAAAAACATTATTACATTGAAATTGTTCACTTATGATTTTTTTATCTAAGAGAAAAAATTACTTTATTACTATTTGGAGCATACATTATAGAATTATTTATTAAACTAAAAAATATCTATATTTACCGCCGTTTGTACTTTCTTCAGATGGTGGCATTGTGCTTTTAATTATATCTGCTAATAAATTTCTGTCTGAAAAATCAAAATATCAAATAATGATACAAAATCTACTTACAACAGTTGTAAACGAAAGATTCTTTGCTATAACATGAATTCATTCATAAAACCACCGCCTCATTATTGATATAATGCTCACAAATCTATGGTTATCCTCTTTAAATAAAGAAATGTTTCCATTTTATCCCCCCTCAAAGGATTCTACTTTGACCTCCCTTCCATGCTAACAGAGGTGTCAAAATCTAATGCCCCTTAGCAGCACATGAAAGGTCCACGAAAATGAAGAAAAATCTGGTTAGTTAATTATTTACTGCAACTTTCAAATAAAAGATATTTGAATTCACGCCACGCTAGGCGCCGTATCATAATACCAGTATTTACAAAAAAGCAAAACAATAATATTCTGTCCAAGTAAACAACGTTATAGGCTTAGAGGGAGGAAAACAAGTTGCTGTGTCTATGTATTCAAAGGTTCATCATTTCGTTCATTTAACTCACAAAATCAGAAGTCAAAAGAAATTCTAGGTACACAAAAACATGTTAAATACTTACTGTTTACTTCATATTTTATCAATAAAAATACTTTTTAATGATTTCTTAAATCAAATGTAAACAACAATTTAAGTTTTTGATTCCTCATTATTACCTGAACACACCTGACAGCAGTCACTCCTTTTTACACGAACCCTATATCCTTTCGAACAATTAAGCACAGGACATGGTAAATGTGTACATCTGACCTGTAAACTGTTCTTCTGGAAATATAAATTTAGAATAAAACATTTAGTAACTTAGCAGACTTGCATTTGATCAATGATTTCTTTTTCTATGACACATTTGTAAGAAGGATAAGATTTAAATTTTCTTACGTCACAAGTACACGTGACACACGTTGAGTATCCATTGGGCGGAATGTATGGATGCCAAACGGTTCCTGCACGGTAGTGCCGCTTATCTCCCGGATAATAACACGTCCCATTGTCCTGAGTCAGCGTTTCTACAAAATATTTCAACAGTTTTTACTTTGCATTCTATCCGTTATTATCGTCTAAAAAAATGCAAAAATGGGAAATTTCAAAGTTCTATATCAGTCGCACTTTAAAAGAAATATGGACAGTTTAAAATTAATTAAAAATGTTTGTCTAAAATTTAATTACCTGGACACGTGGGACAGCATTCGCCGTCCATGCGTACTTGATTGTTACATGTTAGTTTTGGACATATCACTTGATGACAAAGAACGTTTCCATTCTACAATTTAAAGGCACATTTGATTTATTGACTTAGAGTAAGGATTGTGTTAGGAAAACACATCTATATTATTCATTTTGCTCAATAATAAAGTTCTCCTGGGCGTTTGAATTTAATTTCCTTTAGCAAAAGAGAGCTATCTTTAAAAAATATTTCATTAATATGCTGAAATGCGCACCTTACAACTACAAGTTCGACAGGTGCCATTTTTCGAGGGAATCCAGCTTTCATCACTGTGGTAAATTTTGCCTCCATCTTTACAATCATTCTTTCCTAATGTTGGTAGAGGTTTACTTCCAGGACCTTTTGTAGTTTTTGTTTCATCACGAAGTAAGTTCCAACATGAATTTGGTATGCTTAGCTACATGTGAAGTAAATTGAAATATGTATAATAATCAAAAGGGAAAAATTAGAAAGCACGTGCAGATCGAATTTTAAACAAATTTATCTTGTACATAAGTAAAACAAATGTATATTGAAAAGTGTGATTTGACTTTAGTAACAATTTGAGTGAATATTATACATTAAGATTTTTTAAATTCATGACATCATTTTAAGGAACAGAAGATTTATTCACATTTGCTACTATTTCTCCTTTTCTGATCCCAGTAACACCAATCTGAAGTAATGATGTCCCAGCATTCAAACTTTTGTAAACTTCCGGTGAAATGTCATCCATTACACCGCGCGCCTAAAATATCAGTCATGGAAATGTCAAGTAAAAATAATCAAGGCCACCAGCAATTTTAAGGAAAAGTATTCTGTTTCTGGCAATATAAAGTGCCATTTTTCTCAAGAAAATGAGTCACTGGAACAAAGAGGTACTCTTCCCAAAATAATAAATTAAAAGAAACTTAATTGCTTTTAACACAAGGATCGTTTACACAATTCTTTCAATTTTCTTTATTACAATGCTCCATATTTTACAGATAATGTATATTTCTTGTGTAGTAATGCTGTGCGTGATATCATTTTTCTACACCATTCATATATTTCAAGGACCAATTAAAGAGTTAAGTGCAAAAATGTCAAGAAAATTGATGTTGTAACAAGAATCTTGAGCAATTCAAGTTGCAATAACTAGGACTCATCTTTAAAGTATTAGAGAAGTGTGCTTATTTTAAAAAGAAATCTATTATGACTGTTTTGTAGAAAAAAAAAAGAAAGAAAGAAAAAAGAAAGAAAACAAACTTTATTTTTAGTCAATCACTTGCAAATGATTGCAGTTATTTTGGCTTTTTTTTAAGTGTTACAAGACACCTCAAGTACATTACTCAGGCTACACAAGCATCTCCTGTAGCATTGAATAAAATAAGCCTAAATTTATAGTCAAGAAAGTATACTTATTTAATGATGTTTAGCACATTACTGAAGCTGTTTATTTTTTATGCGCATGTGGTTACATCAAAACCAAAACGTGTTATTTATGACCTTACCATTCCATTGATAAAGTTGGATATAACAAGAGTGTATATCGTATTTTTGGTGAACTGCGTTGCCTTGGAATCGAATTCTCCTACCAGAAGAGCATTCAAGGATGAATAGTCTTGTAGACCAGATAAGATAATTTGATAATGAAGACGACATTTTTGGTCGGGAACTAACCAAGCCACTCCTCCTACTCCTGTTGGTGACGTTTGTAATGACGTCATCAAAAATGGCGTGTCTACAATTATAATAAGAAATTGCAAGAAAAGATCATTTTAATGGATATTCTGATTGACTAGTACATTTTGTTAAAAAAATTCCTCTAATATACCTTTAGTAAAGTCAATATCGTCACTATATTGAATGTTTTCTATTCGTCCCCTGAGAGCTAGATATGATTTCCGTTCCGTTTCTACGTTGAGGAATAACCTTCCAGCAAGTAGTAAAGCTATATATTTTGCTCGTACGTTTTTTATAATACCTGATGCCTACAAAGATTTAAAACTTTTTTAATGTACTATTTCAATATAACATTTATATATTGATGTATTTTGGGGAACTTAGTCATCTTCATTAAAAAGACGACAGAAAAAAAAACTATTCATTCACTCACTGTTCCATCACAAGAAGAAGAATTCCTTCTGAAATGTCCACTGAGGTTATAAATAACGGTCCTCCTTCCTGTTTTTGTTGGTAATGATTCTATGGTTAGGTAAGTAACACAACTAGTCATACCTTTCAAGTCTATCTGTAAGAGGGATAGGATTTAAAATTTTGGTAATTTCATTTCATGAAATTTAAACATATTTTTCTTCTGTAAGCATTTTAGTTTTGTCATGATCACTTACATTGTAACTTATTTGTCCATTGTCGTGTAGATTTAGAACTGCAAAGCCTGCACTTGACAATGCAATTTGTGGGTATATTAGTGCTTCACCACTTGAAAGTACACCTATATATGCTTTTAAAAAAAATATATTAAAAAAATAATTCGATATTTATAGAAAAATCAAACCTTTTAAGCACTAAATACAATATTTTCATTTCAATGTCATGAATATTTTGAATTCTCTGACTGTTTGAGTTTGATTCCAAGATCAATAAATAATTGAAATATGCAGGAAGTAAATTAACAAGTTTTTCAAATAAACACTGTGCAGGGAAAATGGTTCAATTTCTATTTTTTCTTGCACTATATAAGGTATACATGAATATACTCACCTCCACATGTACCCGAGGGTGTTATAGTACCAATAATGGTTGTCCCCCCTTTAGAAGTGACCCTCATTCGCAACCTCGCTTTCGCAATAAGTTTTCTGCTCTTTTTATTCAGGGCCAACCAAGTACCCCGGAGTTTGCTATTCTGTTCAAGTATAAAAAAAAAATCTTTATCTGTGTTTCCTTTTTAATCTTTTTTTTTTCAAAGTGGAATCCAATTTTTTAGTTTGAAAGATTTTCCCACCTTTCTTCTGCGTACTTTTTTGGTCAGGTTATGAAGAATCTGGGTTCTCTTTTCAATGGTAACAAAATATTCTTGCTTTCTTCCTGTATAGAATTTATATACATATAAAAGTTAAATAATGACAAGGATGTTGCCCCTGATGTTGGTATTTCTTAGAAATATTTATCAAAATGGCACTTTTTTATTTTTTTATAATGGTTTTAGATACCTACGTATTACATTATAAAGACCGTCAAACTTGACAGTGTATTCCACACTTTTGCTTCGAATTCCGTAAAATAACTCCGCGTAACCTCCGATACCATACTGATTTGGAGATACCAGTATTGTAGAAAATGTACCTTGAAAAGAAACAAAAATAATCATGATCGAACTAGAGTTTCCCTTTTCAGGGTAATTAATTTCATCCCAAACTTGCCTTTCATTTGATGGCTTGGTAGATTAAGTCTTCACAATTTACTTTAAGCTCATTATTGTTTTCTTTGATTCAGTATATTGTCAGTAGACCCATCATATAAACTGAGAAGTATCAATTTATATAACAAAGGCGATACCTGAAACATTCCCAGACATAGTATCGCGGAAATGTATAGATAGACACAACAAGATTTATTAGCTTAATTTAAGAGTTTATACTCGTCAAATTGACGGCTTTTCTCATCCAAAGGTGCGATTCAATAAACACTTTACACATGATTATATAACATAGGCAGCAGAGCTTGAGAAATGCGTGTGGTCTTTGCTGCATTAACGCTGTAAGACCTCAATGAAACAAAGTTCAGCGAATTGTGTTGAATTTTGCTGTTGAAAACTACTCACTTTGCTGTCTGGATTTGTCAACTTCCGGTTTACCGGCAACTTCACCATTTTTGAATGATGACGTCGTTATTACCAGTAAAAACATCCCTTTGTGTAGATACCGGAAGTAAAATTCAGGAACATTTTCCCATTCCCCGCATATCTATTTCAAAAAAATATGTTTCTGGTTTTAATATAATCTGCATAAATTACATAAAAGGACGCACTGAGATTTTTTTAATTGAATTAAGGAGTTTAGTTAAACCATTTTTGAATTTTTTTAATTCTAAAAATAAGGCGGAACTGTAGTTGAAAAATTATGTTCTAATGTTTATGTGTGATAAGATACAAATAGATACCCTATACCTGTTTGTCCGGATATCTTCTTTGGAGACGTTTTTCCATCAAAATGTTTCCGTTCTTATCTGTCAGCAAAAGTTTTTCTGGGTTTTTAAGTCTGTAAAATAAATACGATTCCGTGCTACAAATCAACAAACTAAGAGATGGAGAAATATAAAATTATCACTGTGACTCTTTATGCTTGTTCTGAACGAAATTGAGCTTGTTGAAGATACGGATAATTTATCTAGCCATTTTTGAGAGGTTTACTGCAAAACGGAAGTAATAAAATATGATTTAAAGTATGTTTCGTTCATTTAAAATGTCAGAGAGTTTAGTTTTATTAATATTTAATGCATGTTTATCACCAAAGATACGCAGAGATCAAAACAATGTACATTCCTTTTGATATTTCATAGTTATATATTAATTATTGTAAAACATTTTCAAATAAATATCCTGTCTTAATAACTTTATATATTTCGAAGGCAACCTTTTAAAAAGAAGTTCAGTGTTTGGTTTTACAAGGTAAAAATAAATCATATAGCCCTATGGGGAAAAAGGTGCTTAACTAAAATAATGCTGAAGAATTTATGCGTGTTTTTCGCAAGCCATTGTCTCTGAAGCGGAACGGTTGCAGTGAACCTTCCTTTTGACAGTTTTTCATTTATCTCTCCAATGGTAGCAGAGTCTTCCCATTTTAGCACAGTTAAGATAAGGTCAGACAAACCTCGGGTTTCGGTTTACTCTAAAACTGATATATATTGTTACCCAGCATCGTATCAAAACAACATCATTATTTGTGTTAAAAGAAGTTATTTGCTATGATCTCCATTTTTCATTCATATCCAATGTTTTCTTCATATGGTTGCGGTTTTTCCCTCATTTATCTCCTAGCATCCTCTCTTTGAGAGGATGATGAGAAAATAAAACAGTAATAAATGTTTGTCTAATCAGGTCTCACTGAATCAGATTACGGGGAATTAAGTGCTTGTATCGGCCCGGCGTTTGCCTTACTTCCACCTTCCAGCCGTGAAATGTTGCAGATGATTATATGTTTTCCACTGACTGACGCCAAAAATGTGATTTCTTGACTTTCCTTCACGCTACGTAAGAACATCTTATTACAGAGGAACGTCGAGTTGTGCGTATTGGTCTCTGTATACATGCTTAACGAAAGCACGGTCATTGTGTTATATTAATATTGGGCGGAATAAATTATCTACCGATAAAAGCAACCGGATGGACTACAATTCAGTATAAAATTTTAATAGTTTCAAATCACGATTTTTGTGACCAGATTTATTTTAAAGCTTATAATTATCACCGATTGTAATTGGTTTGAAATTAGAATGCCGGGATAAGAGGAAATTTTTATGGTTAAAAAAGGTACCCCAACGTGTGATTTCTAATTTCTTTGACATCACTTGATGCAAAATACAAGCATTTTATGATCCTTCAAAGTCTTTTAATTCTACCTGTGCGACACAGACTTAATGTTTTTTCTTTCTTTTTTTTAAGCTACAAAACATGATTTATAGAAGTCTTACCCTTCGTATTTAATGGAAAAGCGCAATCCTAAATTTGGAGTCACACGAAGGTGCACGACTGCGACTGCGCGAGTCAGCAGCGGTCGACTTGAAATGACATTGCGTCCTACCAGTAGTGCAACATACTCTGAAAATTTAAACAAAGAGTTAAAAAAAAAATGAACAAAGAGGAAAAACACAGATCCTATAATTGACTGATTTTTTTTTTATTAATGAGCTTTGATATTACGACTAAAAAGTTGGACCATTAGAGTATTTTAAACTTACTCTTGTTCATAACTTTTCGGCGTTTGTTGTGTTCCCAGTTTAGAGCCTTATCAATTTCTTTTGACATTTTACCTGGTAGAAGACTGAGCATATCTTCAAATGTTTTGTCTGTAAACAAGGAATGGAAAGCAATTAAAATAGTGTGAAAAGATGTGCACCACAAAATCACGTATCAATGTTCCTCTATACATTTGTCTATCATAAAATTGCATTTTACTAGCCAATTATTTTTATGAAAAAAATCACTACACATTGAAAGAAACAAATGGAAGTCTGAATGATAATTGGTGTACTTTTAGCTGATATAAATCTGGTATTCAGCCATATGTTTCCGTAAATATGTAACGAAAGAGTTCTTCAAACGATGTGGAAACCAATGTTAAGTAAGTTCCATGGAAAATGAGCAACTCTTTGAAATGCCCATTAGCAATTTGCAAATTTGCTCATTAGGACAAAAATAACAGCAGATTAGGAGATGATGGACAGCAAGGTGCGAATTCTGAGCAACAGCTTAGTGCGCTGCTGAATGTTTTCTCTAACCCGTGCCCGACACAACAGGCTACGACGGACGCCAAAGTGTGTACGAAAACAAGTACAGTTTCTGAAGGAATTTCAAAGTTTTACTTCGAAAATTACGTAAAAGCTTTGCTATCGACAGTTAATCTCGGAGGTCTACGACTACCATTTAGAATTTTATGATTCTCTTTTACAAACTATAAAGTTTCTATTCACCACCTACAACAATGAATGATTTCTAAATAGGTCAATTTTTCTAAATCATTGAGAGGACTTTTTTTTTGTTTATATGCCCAAGATAGCAAATAATCAAATTTTACCTATCAATTTTCAAACCATGGTGTTTCTCATGTCACAATTTGGGTCCAAAAAGTTTGTTTAAATATTTTCAGAAATGTCAGACAACGTGTTGCTTTTGATAAAAAATCAACATTCAATCACATAGATGTGAAATTCAATCATTTAGCACTTCAGTAATGCAAAAAATGTTAAAGACTTTAAACTCATATTAATCGAGGATTATAGCAGTGTATTTTTCACACTTTTAACTTGAACACCTAGAGCGATTGTATAAAGAGGTATGCTGAGTGTTGATAGGGCCACTTGAACTTGTGCAAGGAATCAGGGGGTATTAAATCGATACAAAATATTGGTCAGAGGAACAAACAGAGAGGCGATGAAGAGTAAATAGATTGTGCAATTCAAACAAGTATGGGGGTATAATATGAGATTCTCTCCAGATCAAGAAGTCGGGAACGAGCATTCGACCAGACATTATTTACTCTACTGAAAGCTTCCTAATCCGTGTGTCAAATACACTAAGTGTTTGCATGTATTTCTTTAAAAACAGTTACAAAAATTTTTATAAACACTTGAAATGCTTAACATATGAGTAACCCGTCAGTAGGCAATCATTGTTTCTGACAAATTTCGATAATTTATGGGTTTTATTCACTCTTTTGTTGTTGTTCTTTGAAATGTTCCATTAAAGACACATTGTATTGTTCAGCTGGTATCCGCGCACCTAATGCTGTCAAAGGGTAATTTGAATAACAAATTTTCGAACCCTATACTCCTATTTAACCAAAATACTACCCCTTCAAGCAGAAGTTTAACAAGAAAAATTCTTTCATTTTTTATGCGAGATAATTTTCATACATCACGATTTGGCGTACCATCTGAAATGAAAACTTAAAGAAAGAGAAAAAAAAACCAATTATCGTCTGATACCATTAATGACTGAAAGTTTATCTAATGACCCTTGTCATATTCAGTGGGTCTCCGGAAGCTTAAGACAGATAAATTTATATGTAATGATCTTGTTAGGACGGGCACTGGGTTAACATGGCTATTAACCTTAATCTGGAGACAGTTTTACAGTAAGTTTATACAAGGCCAACATAAGTATCTAAACCAAAGCAAGTAATTTACTCAATTGCCAAAGATTAAAGATTGATTGGAATTAATTGTAACACTTTTAATTGCATTCATTTACCAATTTCGATTAGGGACACTGCCCTCTGCAAAATTTAGATTTTTTGCGATTTAAATTTGTAGAATGGCCAATTTATCAAAAACATCTAAATCTGGTAGAGGACGACCCATCCGTGTCTTTCTGAGGAATATTGCTAACAACTGCGAACAGCAAGCAGCAATTTCGAAGATATATATTTATGCTTCTATTATGAGTTTGTAATCGGATATGTTCTTTTTTTCAATTTGAAATATGATTTAATGGTAATAACTGTCGAGGTAGTTGAGTACAAATTGTCGCATGAAGCTCTAACCACACACTCTACATTCCAGCAATATTCCGGAGACTTAGTGGGGGTTCATCTGAAGGACTAAACGGAGACCCAGACAGAGGGGTGGGGGTATCACTGCCACGTGTGAAAATTATATATCAGAGAAGGAATCTGAATTCGTTTTTTTTTTTTTTTAAGAATACGTTAAACATATTAGACATATGACTATGCAGTTCTTTATGTAAAATCAGCTAACTTTAAATAAAATTTACATATATAAGTTATACTTCTGATATGCTGTAAAACCATTTATTTCACACCGATAGAATATTCATTGACCTTAAAACGATTTAGGAAACTAAAAGTGAGTGTGACATTTCATCGAAGAGATGGATACCATTGTGCGTCAATCTAATATGAAAATTATACAGAAAAAAATGAACGTTTTCCGAACGGCTTTTTCTGTCAAACCATAAATACACATTTTGCAAAAGGTCTCAATGATATTTATCTCCTTAAATGCGTTGACAGGAATAGAGGTGTATGTTGCTTTATTAATAGATCTCTTTCTGGTAGAAATAATTAGAGAGTGATTTTGTGATAAATATCTCAAAGAAAATAACAGAAATTTATAATGCTTATTGCTGACCTGATTAATTACATTTTTGTCATTACATTACCTTCGTTTGGACAAGATTTGCAGCATTTTCCATCCAATAACACCGGATTGTCGCACTGGGGCACCGGACATAGGTTCTTAATATTTTTGCACTTAACATTTCCAATATGCTGCACAATGCCCTTCTTAATGTTCTGCAAAACAAAAATAATTATATAATTTTTAAAGATGTCCCAGATAAGTTTATTTTTGGGAAAGGTCAATCCAGTACTATTTGGTAGGTTGGTCTAATCAAAGAGAGACAGAAGGGGGGGGGGATCACAAGATAAATATATTCAAATACTAAATGTCAAAATTCCAACAACCTAATATTCTTATAATTAATTATGTATTTATTAGAACTTTTTCCTTATGGAAATGATGATATGACTGTCATTAATATATCATTTTTGTTGGAATTTTAAGAACTGCTGCTGCGATAAAGCATAAACTAATCAATCTGTTTCTTGGTAAGATATTTCAAAATAATTTTCAATTTATTTGCCAATAAATCTATAAATATAAATACAAATCATTCTGTAGCAGTCCAGTAAGAATTTAGATAAAGAAAATAATGATTTATTCGATCTAAAAAGCTTATTCATAGCATTGAAATGGCCCCTGTTCGTTCGACCGCCATAAATCACATTAAGGGTGTGAAGTAATTTTGTTTCCTTAATCTCCCCGATCAAGCAATCGGCATACATGGGCTCTTCAAGTAATCCACAAGTAGCCCTGTACATTGAGATCTTCTCAATTGCTTTTGAACTTTTAGTCTTGCAGAAAGAGACTTGTTTAATCCTAGAGATATAAATTATTCAAGAAACGGATGGCAACTTTTAATAAATGTTTCACACCGTCTTTCAAAAGAGACGAGGGGTTTTGTTGTGAAATTTGGTTTACTTTTCCCAATTAAAAGGCAACATGATTTAGTCTGTTTCGATATCGTAAACCAACAAAATAAGGTATGTGATGTGTCACAAGAGGAATGTCTCTTCGTCAATGTAAGATTAAGATAACAAGTAAACATATAAAGCAAGTCCCAGCTTCAACATAAATAACTGGAAGACAAGAGAAATACATAATTGTTGGTGGGAGATGAACTTCTAGTTAGATACCAAAATATAAACTTTATATATTTTCTTTAGGGGGATAAAGTCACTATAATAATTTGAATGAAAAATAAATGTAGGATTATCGGACGTGTTCTTAGATATTACCTCATCAGCAATATTAGTCTTTCAAGCGTAATGCTGTTTGTAAGAAAATCAAGGCTAGATCTTATAAAACTATCATTGAAATATCACTGTCGAGCAGAAACGATACGAAATATGTCTATCAAAACCCGAAAACAAACAAACTAACAATTTTAAGTTATGAATGTTTTACAAAAAAATATCTTCTACGGATAGGAAAGGAAACGGGCCCAACAAGGTGCTTAGCATGTATCATTCTTTACCGAAAATCGTACGCACTAACTGATTTGTTAAAATCCTGTATTTCCGTGTTAAAATGTTCCTGTAGAATAATATAAACACTTTGTCAAATTGAAAGTCAAGTCATAAAAGCAACAACGGGAATATATTTCGACCTTAACCGTTTCTCTTAGCCTTCAGTAGCTCTGAGTGATGAGTCATGTTTTAACGACATGTAATTTATTGTAAAGAATTCTTTTAAAAAGAAGCAAGCATCATCCTCAATCCTTTCTGTTGTTCAGTAATTACCTATGATAGTTCCTAACATTGAGATCTATGACTATTAGCCCATAGCCTGATATTATTTTGCATCGTCAGAAAGAGCAAGTAAGATATTCAATACAAAAGAAAAAACTAGCATCGATTTACAACAGTAAAAGAAAAAAATCCTAAATTCAAAATTGAAAGACTCACTCCCTTCATAATTTATAACTTAAGAATATCTTTGAACAATTGGTCCCACAGCAATTGCAAACCTACGTGTCAATAATACCCTATATATATATATATATATATATATATATATATATTTTTAACCAGAAGTATAGATTTCATGTACATTTCATTAACATGTGTGTTACATGTAATAATTTCATGAATTACTCAAAAATTTCATATCTTGCAAGAGTGTAAATTTCACCGGATGTGTGAGTCGTTTAACGGGTGAAAGAGTGAAAACGACATCCTGTCAATACCCGACCAGCAATTACAGAGAAACAGTTACCGTTTTCCCCAGACTTCTGAAGTTGCACATTCATTCATTCAAAACACTAGAGTAATGGCGGTGATTATCTAAAAATGGTATAGCGGAAAATTAACCCTTGTAGGAGGAATGCAGGATCTAACCATTTGAGGGCTTAATTCTCTTATGCAATTAAGTCTTTACTTTAGGAACGAAAAATTGACAGTTATCTAACGTAAAGAACGCCATGCAAGACTTTAATGAAAGATGTGGATCCATTGGGATAACGTTTTATTGCCTACTCAGAGTAATAAGTTATGGGTGTTCTTCCTGTTAGATGTTTCCTTTTGGATCTTAAACCTTGTCATTCAAGTTTCCGTCGGCTAAAATGTTTCTGTCAATGTATTACATGGATGATCTCATTCAGTAATATATTTTTGGGATAATTAAAAGTCCGTTAATAGATGATAAAACAGAAGTAAAAATAACAATGTCATAAAATGAACTTCTATATTGAATTTGCAGTACAAGGTTTGTGGAGAACTTACATGGAAAACACATTGTCTAGTAGCTTTCTGTGATCCCCTTTTCCTGTTATGATCTCAAATTTTTGTGTTGCAAAACAGTAAATTGTTTTATTTTTATTTCTCCCGATAATTCTTCGTCCCGCGCATAGTAAAATTACGATAATACAGCAATAATTAGTTACGTTATTGTTATTTTTGTTTTGTTTTTAAGTTTCGGCTTCTTGGCCGATTTCTGGACACACAACTAGAACTTCGATTTAGATCCGATACTTTAAGGCGTTCGTTTAATCCTCAGCATCTACCCCACGCAAATGATAAACAAAAATAGTAGTACTAAAGTATGGCATTGAATTACCCACATTAAATTAAGTGGATACAAAAAAAATGTCAGAGGGAATAAACGTCATGTCCACCTTGACAGAGGTATAACTCAATTTGCAAAGCGCTCTAAATGCTTGAGCTAGTTGATAGCTGGATAACGAAACGTTCATTAAAGTGTTTAATTTATACAGAGTTAAGACTACAGAAATAATAACACAGTCTAGTTTTATGTGTTCCTTTATTACTTCACAAATGATGCAGAAAAGTCCATTCTGAATTCAAATGGTATCTAGAAAATTTTAATTTTTAACTTCTTCTAAGTTGTAATGGATACAAAATAAATTTGTTGTCCTTAGGAAGAATAGTAATACTATTTAGGCAATAGTTCAGTTTCTTGTATTGCCTCTGCATTATCTAGGTAGAGAATAATGTTAATATCAAGCTGTGCCCAAATTTTAACAAAACCTCAAAACACATTGACCTAGTGTACGATTTCTTTTCTCCGGAAAGTATAAAGTACAAAATTAGCAGGAAACAGAGAACAATTGTAATTGATATGATATCGTGCTTTGACCTTGAAAACAATTCTTCCGCTAGTTAGACGATTAAAAGACTTTGCCGATTCTGTTTTCTAAACAGATGATTGTATTAATAGCTTGGAAAACAGCAGAATCTTTTGTTATATTTTAATTAGTATATCATTTTTTTAAAATATATTTTACAGTCCATGATCGTATATTTTCATCATTCTAAAATTTTTACGAGACGAAAAGTGAAAAATGCAGACATTCAGTTTTTCGACAATGAACTGTTGATATCAAATGAATATTGGCATAAATTCTATCTAGGTCAAGGGGATTATCAACATAACTATATATCTTACATTCAAATTTTAAGGAGTGTATAGTTCGAAATCCATTACAGATAATTATGATAACCTTCCTCAATAAACGACTCCGAAACTTGTCGTTTCCACCTCCGCCAAGTATGAGAGTTCTGCAAGGCAATTTGCACAAATTCCTCCCTGGCAATATAATCTCCTTTATCTTTCTACGTAACACTTTTTTCTTGTTAGTAATTGACATATTACATTGAAACATAAAAGGAACATAACTGTCTGTCATTGAAGAGCTTCTGCAAATACCGAGAAATTCCGGTATTTTCTGGGATCTTGCATGTTCAAAGTATAGCAGCGACACTTGTAAGGTTTGGTTATTGGGAACACTGCAATATTTATTGCATTATCATACTCTTATCTGTCTTCAGTGCTTTTAATGCAAAATATTTTTAGGATGAAGTACTTGAATTTCATGAGGGTTGAGGGATGCATACAGAAAACAGAATTTTGCTCTCAATTATTTGTCCCTCTCAGTCTCAGTTCCCAGATCAATTAAATACAGCCTAACTCTGATAAGCGTTTGACTGGGAAACGATAAAAAGTTCTTGTGTTTGCTTTATATTCCTAAGAACGTAATTGATATAGTAATATATGTGTTTGAGCTATGCATTCTTTTGAAGTATGAGCATATACGTGACTATTTTCTGAGACCAAAAACTATGTAACTTTGTCTTCGAAAGACTTGTGGCTCTTTTTTTCCTATGCATATAGTGAACATCAAATTTAGAAACAAGTACATGTATATAATTAAATATGCTCATTAGTAAAATTAAGATAAACAGGAGGGATGTTTTGCTTATGTGAAGCTGATAACTACAAGAGAAGGTCAGCAACGAAATGGTTCGGTTCTTGAAAGTGAAAGTCACGTTTTGCATATCAGTAAAAATGAAAATGGCCGAAAAATTTTCAAAAATCAAATGGTCCCTGGAAGTGAAAATAAAATTTATTGATTTCGTATAGGGAAAGTAGCCGAGAGAAATTTTCAAAAGTTTCTTGAAAAGGAATTTGCAATAGTTTACTCACTGGTACACACTGACAGATGAGGCAAACGAATGGTCCATCTGGATTTAAGGTTGGGTTAAACTTTTCTCCAAGTTTATAAAAAGAATTTCCGAGATGACAGCCTGAAAAATGAAAGAAATAATTTGAAGACGATTTTTTTTAAATACAAGATTAAGTATTAAGTTGCTCTTTCCACAAAGGTTATGGATAACTAAACAAGATGAACGAAAACTATAAGTTTATATATTTTTTAAAAAAGATATTACCCAATTTTTGTCATTTTTAAGAGTATAAAATTTTAATTAGGGGGCGCACTTTACCTCTCTTCCCAAAATTAAGTGTTGACATTAATGTAAAAATGAAATACGATTCTGTTCTGCAAATTTACCGAATTTTAAAATGTGCTTCATGGTTTTTATTGATAAAAATTATTTGTGCATCAAATTAACATTTAGAACAGAGTTATGGTCTTCCAACCTTTTCCTGTAATTAGCAGAATTGTTACCTGAAAATGAGGTCATTGAGATTAGTAGGTTTATTTTTAGCCAGACACTTTGGATTATTTTGAAAAACAACAGATAAAGACATTTTATGATTCATTACTACATTTTAAAAAATTGGCATCCAAGTTGCATTCTTATAGGCTCAGTAAACTTTGCATTTTGTATTTAGAGTGAAATTACTTAGCCTGAATGTAAAGTTAGATTCCTTGGAATCGTGCAGAGATGTCTTCTGAAATCGGGAAGTCTTTACGGCTAATATTTCTTTTCATGCAAATATACATTGTCAAATAAAATGAATGAATATATTGATTTCGTGCTTTCTCGCCTCCCTCATCCTGTTTAGTTTTCAATTAATGTAAATCATATATCATAATCTGTATTTAAAAAAAACAAATTAACAAAATAAGAATAAAAAAAACTTTTATAATACAATTTTATATTCATTATATATTCATTTTCTAATGTTATAAAGATATTTTACGGTGATAATATAATCTTTTTTTTCAATTTTCAACAGATTAGTCATTACTGAATCCATCCACTCATGTTTCATCAAAACAAATTGAACTAGTCACTTCCTTCAGCTAAAAAACTAAGCTAAAAATATAATTAAATTTTTTGACTTAAATTTTTGGAAAAGATTTTTAGAAATACAAAAGCATGATTAATACTACCATGCTGGTAAACTTCATATTAGTCATGTTTATAATTGACACAGTTGTTAAGCAGTTATTTTGCTAATGAGTGATAACACATGTACTACTGTGTTAATGATCACTAGCTGTCAAAAACAGGAAGTACACAGTATAAACATATTGCATGAAGATCATTTTTAACCAAATGAAGAGAATAACTCACCGTGTCCAATACTTGAAATATACCTTTGTTTCTGTTTTTTTTCTTTATTTTATTTCTTGCTCTTTGAGTATTTTTTTTTTTACCAAAGACAATTATTTATCATTCTTTCATTCATTTGCATGATGATTAAACTTTTCTCCTTTCCCGAAATTTCAATTTTACGAAGGTGCACTAGCTTTGCATTCAAAATGAGTTTACCTAAAAAAAAAATACAACTGACACACCCAATAGACTTCTTGTAATATATCAGGTGTTATATTACTATATTTTTGTCTTAGAGTCCTTGTCAATCTAACTCTTTTCTTTTTTTTTTTATAATTTGCGGTCTGTGTATCACCTCAGGATTCCTTTATTTTTTTTAAAAAACCTGTAAGCACTAATTACAACGTGATGATTGTGTTACTCAACTTTCCTAAGCTTGTAAACAGTGTGGAAATGACCACCCCTTTGATCAATTAAGCGATGAGTTGTAAAGTCGAGCTATAATTACGTTCATTCAATAAAACGTCACAACGCTCACTCCTATAGGGCTCAATGATGCGCTCTTAGCCAATTGTTTTCAGTCAAAAAACAGCTGGAACTTGTATTTTTCACTCAGATTAATCATTCTAATTAGCGTATTTTTAGAAAAGCTCAAAATTGCCAAAGTTGAAACTTCATCAAATTTAAAGAAAGTGTGTAAAGACGTTAAACATTCTGACTTAAGTTTGAAAAAAAAAACAACTAAAATGCAAGAATTAATTTTAAAAGCTTATATGTAACAATTTTAAAAAAATATCTTACCTGGAAAACTTTGATAAATTTTTCCATAATCAACCTCCTCGGGAATTAACACGTTGAACCTCTCCTTCGGGCTACCTGCATGCTTTTGAAGCAAGAACCTGTCTCTTATACTTCCATCAATGTTTACTAACATCTGCAGAAACACGTAGATTGTCAATAAAGAAATCATTTCATTCGCAAAATTAAGATTAAATCCTTGGTTCAAGCTGAACACCTGCAACTCGTCTTAAAATCTTTCGAATCAAGAGGCCGCAACGCAAATCTTAATAAAACTAGTCAAATATGGTACGGTACCCTTCCGCACGCAAGAACACAAATCTATACACCAGTAAACTACCAATAAATATTTTTTGAAGTTAACTAACTTTTGACACTCTCTAATATCTACAATAAATTATTTCTTAAGTGAAATAGATATATATCTAAGAACAAATATTCCTTGTATCGAATCCAAGCCGCGTATATAAAAAGATTTAAGTCCAACAGCAAATATTTCAACGCTGATATATTTACTAAACTAGACGTGTGAAAACTGTATATACAAGACTTTACACCCAGTCGGTTGTGGGATTGTTTTCAAAATCGCAAATACGTTGAGAAGTTGTTATCTTTCTTCAATGTAAGAGGAATTTCGCTTTATAACTACAGTTTCTTCCCCAGAAGTCAGAGAAAAGCGACTCAAGAACACTAGCTATTGGTTGTAACAGTTAAAAACTAACAAAGAGCGGCATGACACCCGCTGTTTTATACCCAATCATATTCAATCTTCCCGCAAACGAAAAATATCTATGTTGTTCTATGACCAAAAATATAACATTTTTATCGATTGGAGGATAAAAATACCCCTAATAATTACCCCGGATAATCTCCATCTTTTATTTATTGACTTGTTATTATCTATCGATACAATAAAAAATATTACCGGGAAGGAAAAATGATTGAGACGAGATGTTAAATTTATACCGTAATTTATAAAATTTTAAATTTAATGAATAGTTTTTTTAAAAAGTCTCTCTTCGACATAAGACTGATATTTTTTTTCAATTTATCCTCCTGTGATCAAATAATTTAAAATTTAATCAGTTATATTTGTTACTACAGAAAGATGAAAGCGTCATTCTCTGCATCTCTCTCTCTCTCTCTCTCTCTCTCTCTCTCTCTCTCTCTCTCTGACTTTTTACATTTTCATCTAATCTAAAAATACTAAAATATCTAATTCTATTAGAGAAACGGATCACACTTTGATGGTAGAAAAAAGGAAATTGTATTTGAGTATCGATTACCGTTTATGTAAATACTACAGAAATGACAAAACTTCAGACGCTGCACAAACTAATTGGTGCCTCCAATTAGGATTTGATGAGGAGAAGAGTAACAAACTGCATTTCCATATGTTTTATCACGGGAAATTCGTTCATTTTTTTTTCATTAAAAATGATATTAAACAAATGCGCATATCATTCAAATATCTAATTCATAAAAAAAACTTGTTCAAAACACTGAAAATTGTTTTACTTCCTTTTTACATGTCACACAAAGAGAGTTCATTTGTGGCAATCCATTTAAGTGTGCTGAATATTCGAGAATTGGTCATTAAATCTTTTACCTGTATGGGCATAATTTTTTCTGATTGCAACCTTCAAAGCATCTGTACTAAGATGACAAAGTGCTTCGGGAACAATCTGTTTTTCAATCATGTGTCCATTTCGTTTCAGAAATAACTGTTTGACTTTCTTCCACTAAATATTTTATAAATAGAAAACTAATATTGTAGATCCCCCCCAAAAAAAATTTAGCCTACTAGAAAAACAACATTGTTTTAATTTCTTTGAGCATGAAAATTTGCAGGAACCGTTTCTACGAGTAAGACTGCTTTTTCCAACGGCACATATAGTATGTGTCATGTACGAATTTAAAAGTGATCAAGGAAATGGTTACATAAGAATAACTTTATAATGTTTGACTAAGATACTGGTAAATAATAATATTTTATGTCTCTTTTAATGGCTAGATAACACGTACCCACCTAGCAAAATGACCTGACTCATGACCAATTTATGTAACAATTCCTTTTGTTATTGAAGCTTTTCACAATTTCAAGTGCCGCTACTATGAGTGATATGTTGGTTTTGTATTTTTGGTTCTTTTTTCCAAACAAAGTTAACAAGGATACGGCATGATCCAGAAATATAACGACATAATTGAGGAATAAGATAATTCAATTGGAAAATATGATGTGTTACCATTTTTAGACAATGCTATTTCGAATTGATTTCATTGCTGTTTAATGCACAAATTTAGAATAAGGACCTTTACAAGTGATTTAAAATGTTAATATGAGCGTAGTGGCATGGGAGGCAGGTTAAATGTTGTCTCGGTTTGTAACCCATTAGATTTTAGTAGATCTTGAGCACAACGAACAATACTGGGATTTTTCTTCTGCAGAAATCGGTGATTAGCATCACGAAATACAAGCACGGCATTTCATGTGAAATATAAATAACTCCTCAAAGGGATAAGTGTATAGAATTTTTAAGCAAAACAATTGCATTGATAAGTCATTCTCCCATTTAGGAAAAAAACTTACGAAATTTCGCGCGGCAAATCTTCGCCTACCTGTAGAAACTGGAAGATGGCATGGTATAGTATACAATAAGGAAATGATCAGAATAAGTTTAAATTTTGACAACTACTCACAAAGTATCTTTTTTCCCCATTTTTTTACATAGCTTATTTATACAGATATTAATTTGTGCGTGGCAAAATCATCGCAAGCTTTAAATATATCACGGAATGCCCTTTTTGTGTAGAAATACTACGTTTGAAATACATCAGATGGACATACATGTACCAATAGACTATTTGAATCAAAATTCACTTCACTCCAAGAAAGCAGTGCAAACTGTGTGCCCATTGCAGATCCCAAAAATAAGTAAATCTAAGATTACAAAAATAGAAATCACACACGAATATTTTTCTCTTTCGAAAGATATTCATCCCGGAATGCAACAATTAATACTTTCTGTGAGTAACCTTGCAACAGAGTACGATAAACCTTAATAACGCCTCAATATTCACTGCTTTGTGCCTCATGACAACAAAAGTGTTTCAACAATCAATTCAAAAGCATTCAGTGGAAAAAGGATCATTTCAATCTGGTCATGCCTAAAATTCGTTTAAAAAAAAAGCGATGTCAGCCGCCGGATTTTACCGTGCCGGAACCCGGGATTGAACCGGGGGCCTTTAGATCTTCAGTCTAACGCTCTCCCAACTGAGCTATTCCGGCTGACATTATATATCAAAATGGCGTCAAAACAGATATCTGATTGTTTATTGTTGACCAAGCTTCACGAAGTACACAAGTTATATGTTTAGTTCTTGTGCAGATACTGCGTTTGAAATGAATTAGATGGAAAAGTCTAAATACTCTCAGTCTGAATTAAAATCATTATATTGCAAGATAAGCAGAGCAAAATCTGCCCATTGCAGAAATTTGAAAAATAGGTAAATATTTATGATAATTTATATATATATATATATATATATATATATATATATATATATATATATATATATATATATATATATATATATATATATATATATATATATATATAATATTTAGGCATTAATTGTTGTTAAGGAGAACCCAGACGTACTGTGCTACTGCATATTCTAAAAGTAATGTAAATCAAATATTGATTTTTAAAAAAAACTGGAAGGAACTTATGGAAAATTTAAAGTCACAATTTTTTTTAAAAGTTAGTTACATCAAAATGTATGACTTTTCTACACTTTATAAAACCATTCCTCACGATAAATTAAAAATTAAGCTTTTTGATATCATAGACTTGTAACTGCTTCTTCAATAAAATGGAACTCGGAAATTTTTATATCTTGTGATTGGTCATCATCAAAATTAATTTGTTAAAAATCACTCTGATTCTCACACAATTACTCTGAAGTTGATATTAAAAGTATGATGGAGTTCCTCATTGACAACATTTATATAGTCTTTGGAGACCAGGTCTTCCAACAAACTGTTGGAGTTTTGATGGACACTAATTGTGCTCCTTTCTTAGGCTAGCCGACCTGTTTTTATATTCCTATGAAGTAGAATTTATTCAAAGCATGAACATAGAAGAAAACTTGCTGTGGCCTTCACCATGACAATCAGATACGTCATTTAACAATAGTTACATCTATTGATATGTCGACTCGATATATTCCAGTGAACTTGAAATAAAAGACACCACGGAGTCTGCCACATCTGTTTCATATTTGGATGTTTTACTAAGTATTGACGTTAAGGGCCAACAAACAACTAAACTGTATGACAAACAAGTTGACTTAAGCTTTTCCATCGTCAACTTTCCCTATTTATGTAGTAATGTTACTCCATCACCTGCATATGGTGTTTGTTCGAAACTTACGGGCATGCTCTGAGTACGATCAATTTTTAAACTCAAGAGCATACTCTGAGGACGATCAATTTTTAAATCGAGGCAGGCTACTGACAGATAAGTTGATGTTACAAGGATTTCGACAAACTCGTTTAAAGTCAGCATTTCTATGGATTCTATGGCCGTTTTTGTGACATTGTTAGCCAATACAACCTATCATTGGGTCGTACATATGTATTTTGACTGACATATTTCATCCCAACTGTTAGGCCTTTGCTTTTATACTAAATTAGACTACGGATTATTTTGTCTACCTGATCAATACATAGGGCGGGTGTGACCGGTAGACAGGGATACTTACTCCTCCTATGTACCAGATTCCACCTCTGGAATATCCGGGGTCCGTGTTTTATGCCCTGTTCATAGAATTGTATTGAATGTAGGTGGGTTTTTTTTTTTAGATCGATAACTGTTCGTTATCTTCACCTTTTTCATTATTATACGATGTGCTGTAATTAACTTTCTTTGAGTAGCCTTGCAACTGAATACGAAAACTCGTCGGAGCGAACATGTACACTTGATTTTCCCTGCGAATAAGTGAGGAATCATTGTGGGAAAATACAACAATTTTGGAATGTATCAAAGTAATGGTAAATATCTATATAGGTTATTATAACAGTTATTTGATCCGAAGAGCCAGATCACATCTAGCTGGCAGGCGCATACCATCAGATCAAACGAGACTCGAAGAGTCGAGTTTGATTTGATGATCCGCGCCTGTCAACGACACGTGATCCAGTTCTTCGGATCAAGTCACTGTTATTATGATAAATTTATTACATACACTCTTTTATTAGCTAAAGATAATAACATTTTTTATCCATTATACAATGAATATCTATAAAACAAAATACATTTTTAAAACGCAAGAAAAAGTCGTATATACATAATTTATCCACATTTTTACTCCCTTATTCAGTGGGTATAGCTCGTAGGATATCGTTTTCAAATCCACGGTTGTGACGTCATGTGTAATGGTTTTTGCGTGAATTTGACCAAGTCAAATTATATAGAAAACAATGTAAGACATGAAATAGTTAGTATGTGTTTTTCACATGTGATAACATGTGTAAAACAAGCGATAAAAAGAATCTCCCATGGTTTTTGGTTAGATATGATTTTTTTTATCCAACTCGTTGTGTTATTATCCCCTTGCCAAGGCTTGGAAAAAAATAACACGCAACTCGTTGGATAACAAATCATATCCAACCACTAACTATGGTATATATATACTGTGTACTACGTGATAAATTTCAGAGAGTGATGTTATGGAGTGATATGGATTCAGAAATTCACCAGTGTTTTGATCCGAAAAGTCGAATCACATAGCCACTTGATTGTGTGAAATAAACTGTGAATTACACAGTTTGGTATATAATTAAGAATTAAGGAAATCAATATACCTCTCTGTGGCTAATAACGACAAAAGTGTTTCAACAATCATTCCATAAGCATTCAGCCGAAGAAGACTCATAATTGGATCCACCTTAAAAATCGTCAAAAAGGATGTCAGAGGCCGGAACCCGGGATTGTACCGGGGGCCTTTAGATGAAATGTGAAGCTAACGAACGAACAGTGCCCGATCATTCTCAAAAGTCCATTTTAACAATATAAATTATATGAGTAGAGCCAACACCTCCCTCAGAAAAACAGAGATGGGGTCAGGTGCCATGGAGGAGTAAGTCCCCAGCCAGCTGTTTTTTCTCTGTCTTTTGTTTTTTGTTTTTTTTTCTTGTTTTTTTTAAGTAGGTAAAGAAGAACATAGTATTAATATCGAGAGAGAGAGATATCTAACGCCAATAGTAAATAGAGTATATACAGTCAAAATCTAAAAAAAAAAAAAAAAAAAAAAAAAAAAAAAAAAAAAAAAAAAAAAAAAAATTAAAACTATAAACTAGTCATGGAAACAAGAAGGTCTTCCGTCTTACGCACTTGCATGTATAATACGGCAATACTGCAGTAGTTCTACACCGCTCTATGGCTCAAAACGACAAAAGTGTTTTAATGTATTTTCCTATGTGGACAGTATGGTGGATAATATGTCAAATAGCAAGTTTGTTCTTGAAAAGTCACTCTACGGCTCGTAGAACGTAAAATCGGATCAGGGATAGAAACCAGTATATATTTCATTATTATAATTTTATAATACACGAAAGTCTTAATTATTTTGTTCTGATGTTGAAATTAAAATTTTTATAATTAAACGTTCTGACGAGCAGCATCCCATATACTATGTTGTCTTTTCAGATTTCTTTATACTAGTATATAAAGTTTAAAAAGCATAATTAAGTTATATTCGGACGAACATAGTGAGGGAAAATATCATTTAAAACAACAATCATTTTTTGAGCATTCAGTCGAAGATTGATTGCATGTTGTTTTAACGTCCCGTTCGGGAATTTTTTACTCATATAGAGACGTCACCATATACCGGTGAGTGGCTTCAAATTTAGACCTTTACTCGGCACTTAGGGCCATTGAGCAGTGAGGGTTCTTTATCGTGCCAACGCCTACCGTGACACGGGGCCTCGGTTTTTAAGGTTTCATCCCGCAACTTTCACTTCAAAGTGCTGAGCGCTTGGCGAAGGAACAGTTGTTACCTAGTTTTTTTTTACATATCGACTAAGGTCTGTCGCGGCCGTGATTCGAACACAAAACTTTCGATCACGGAGTGAGCGCTTTACGGACTGAGCTACCGTGATGGTTAGCCGCCGGATTTAATCCGTGCCGGAACCCGGGATTGAACCGGGGGCCTTTAGAGCTTCAGTCTAACGCTCTCCCAACTGAGATATTCCGGCTGACATAAAATATCAAAATGGCTTCAAAACGGATATATCATTGCTGTTGATTCAAGTTGTATCTGCTCTTTATTCAACACTACGTTTGAAATGTATTAGATAGGAATCTTTCACTATACTGCAAGACATACAACGTAGCAAGCGTGGTTCCCAATGCAGATGCGTGTATTTATGATTATTTTTCTCTTTTGAATAATGTTTATCACACAGTGCAGTAATTTGGGGTTTTTTTGTGGGTAGCCTTGTAATTGATAACGAAAACTCATGGAAAAAACTACAATTCTCGAATGAATTAATACATGTGGTAAAGCATTAAGTAATTTACTGCTTTGGGCCTCATATCAACTATCAATTCATAAGCATTCAGTGGCAATTTGGTCATGCCTAAAATTCGTTAAAAAAAAAAAGCGATGTCAGCCGCCGGATTTTTCCGTGCCGGAACCCTGGATTGAACCGGAGGCCTTTAGATCTTCAGTCTAACGCTCTCCCAACTGAGCTATTCCGGCTGACGTCATACATCTAAATCGCGTCATAACAGATATATATATCATCCCAAGTACATGAAGTACACACGTTGTTATCTTTGGTCCTTGTGCTTATCCTGCGTTTGAAATGTATTAGATGGGAATAGCTATAGACTCTTCAATATTACATGTATTGCTCTTTTTGATTTAGCCACCTGAGTAAAACAATATTCACTGAGTCCGAAGGGCGAGATGAATATTGTACTTCGAGGGTGGCTAATATAAATCATCGTATTGACGAAAAAAGCAGTAGTAATTGTCTATCATAAGATTCAATGATTAAATGATACAAACTCGTTCAGCAAACCTTACCATCTTTCATGATTGCTTACATTGCTCGAAGTTCTTGCCTCTAGTGAGAGAAGCAGGATTTAAAAAAAAAACTGTTGAATGAATTTGGAATTTCTTGATATTTTTTTAGTACGATTAGAAAAAAATGAATTTTATGATCACCTTGAAGTCTGATGCAGGTGAAATAACTTGTCATAACTAATTTTATCGCTTTGGAAGTTTTCGATCTATTTTTGTTCTATGTAGAAAAAAGAAAATGTTATGTTCAACTTTTAGGCCACGTGCAGATAAATATAATTTATATGATTTCTACAGTGGTGGATCCCAGCCAGTCAAACAGCTAGGATTTATTCATTCATATAATAAATTAATATATTAGGCCATCTTTAAAAAATGTTTGTGTGCCCTCTCCCGACCGACTGGCTAAAAATGGCCCGACTCAAAATTTGTTTAACTTCCAGAAAACAATTATTTTTTATGCATTCAGGACAATAGATTTTGAAAATTCCGCACCATGCAGTGATGAAATTTTCTAGAAAAAAAAATTCCCACCTATCTACCGACCCAATTTTTCATCCTGAGTCGGGAGAGGGGAAACAAAGATTTATTTAAAGTTGGCCTTGAATGAAAAATGTGAACCGTTAACACAAGAAGTAAGAACATTTTGATCGTGAAATATTGAAATTAATCTATTAAATAAAATTGATAGTCTCATAGACGTATTATTTCACTGTGAAAATAACAAAAATGTCATATAATAGTGAAAATAACAAATTCGCGTCAAAACTGCTTTTTTTCAAAATGTTAAAATCCATGTTCACAATTTTCAACCTCACAATCGTGTAGCTTCCCCTTGTATGAGCTATGACGTCACATCCTATGCGACGTACTGCGTTACGTAAAGACAGCTTATAGGCTATAGGAGCAGAAGATTAAAAACCAAAATGAGGCATTAAAAAAAAAAACAAAACAAAACAAAAAAAACCAGATAATTCAAAGAATTGTAGTTGCATATGGAATTTATTTCATTCGCAAGATAGGAGGTTTTTTTTAACATACTAGTATTTTCACTCGTACTTTGCACTCGTGAAAATATCAAAAAATCTGTTGCACTCGTGCAATGAATTCCATATCCAACCGGCTACCAAACATGAAATGTTCTTTGCTGCAAATGAGACTGTCTTTTCTTTTAAGTGTTATTTTTTAACGTTTTCTTATAATTTAAAACACTGAGTATGTTTATTTATCAATGTGCATTAAGAATTATTAATTTTTAATAAGAATTATTACTTTTTTTTCATTTTTTTTTTCATTTTTTTTTTTTTTTTTTTTTTTTTTGCATCATTTCTTTCGAAATATAAAGAAATCAAGGTCAGGCATACGCGATGGCTTTTTTTTAGAGGATCAAAGATTTCATTCAGTGAATGTGACAGCACTTTTCAAGTGCTTCTTCGTCGGTGAAATTGATTAGTAAACAAAACATATTTCGTCAATGGCTCAGTGATTCACTTTTCTTCCAGTGCCGTTTGGTCTTCTAAACAGCAGCAAAATCTTAAATAAAATGAATGAATGACGCCACTACTTGAACTTGCTTCAAGTTTTTATTGCCTAAGAGAAGGATGAATTTTAGGAGTAGGATTTTTCTTGACATGATTTATCTCAAAGATTTTGTCAATAGGCATAATAAAAGTTTGAACTTTTGTAGATTGCCTTTAAGGTTCGTTTAAAGGAGTCTTTTATGCAAATTTATTCTTTTTCTCTCACGAATATTAACGAACTTTAGAAAATAGAATGGTGCAAAATTTTTTCGTTTATATAAGGTCATGGATATTAAAGGGAAAGGTCTAGTAATTACAGGTTGCCTACAGAATTTTACTATTCTAAATATATATATATTTTTTTCAATTAAAAATTCGTATTTTTGTAAACAAAAATGGTGAGTTTAGGCTTTATTTTAAGAAAACAAAGATTTTGAGTTGTCAATCAATGATGTATGTAGGAAAACATTTTTTTTTATTTATTATGCAAATAATATAATTCCAGAATGCCTACAAGTGATTCAAAAAGATCAAGCAATTATATTTACAATTAATGAAATATATATATAATACATTGAGCTGAGACTTTGGGTTATACAGCAAAAATGTTTCCAAAGTGATAGTTTTATTTTATTTTAAATAGAAAAAAAACACGTCACGATGGATCTCAGCGCAAAACAGGCGTCCCAAATCAATTTCAAGATAATGACATCAAATATCCAGTTCTAAATCACCCGGGACTGATTTCTAGTTCTCCAAACGTTTTTTTTTATTTTTCGCCCTCGCACTTTCGTGTCAAATTGAGGTATCGCAAGTAACAGGCCAGAAAAATATCCTTATCTGTACTTTATGTGAACTTCTCGCTAAAACTGAATGCTAGTTATGATACAGTACACAACTTGAGGTGTCCTTTTGGTGGTGGTCAACACAATAATCGTTTTATTGTCGCAGATTATGAAATATTGTTTATTAATAGCGGTAATTACACGATCCCACCTCTACTCCTATGCTTCATTCTCCTCAGTTTATTCGATATTTGAAACGTGTCAACCACGTTTATCGTAATAGCTGCCATGAAAATACTTCCAAAAGTTCAAAACTGACAACCATGAAAAGAAAAAAAAACCATTAAAATTATTTTTAATTTTTTTATTAACGTGGACTATTTTATTATTTATTCTGGTTCTTTTCTTTTCCTTCTGGTCTTTTTCCGAATAAGTATGTTGTCCCTCATGGAGTATACTCTGTGCCGGTTTGAACAGAAAATGAAATGCTTTAAAAGGACGAAGTCATCCTCACAATGTTAGGGGTCCTGAGTCAACACGTTGCTGTTGGACTCCTGACTAAGTTCTTTCGATATTTTTACGGGCTGACTGCAGCGACGTCTTTCGAAAAATTACATATCTTGATTGTTTTTCTTATCTCTCAACCAATCATATTAAGCCTTTCTGTGATAACAACTTGTATATACGACACGTGTATTTGAGGTGTCAACTGATACATTATCTGTCCACTTATGAAAGATTCAATTTGATTGGTGCTTCTCAATGAGAGAAGCAAGCCCAAAGTAAGCCAAACGAAGTTAGTAAGGGGTCCAATAGTAAGGTGTTGACTCGGAACCCCTGACTTTATGAGGATGGGACATTGAAACGGATTAATACAATGTCTTGAATCAAAATTTGGTCTATACGGACAAAATACCCATGTAATCACTCAGTATGAATGTGAAAATTTAAAATTTTACTAGTTGACAAAAATATGCAACAACAAATGCAGATTTATGGTAATGCAGAGGAAATTCTGTCTTTTATTTTCACTTTTTTCCCAACAATTTTATCCCCAAAATTTAATTTTTAGTAAAGGTCGTTATTTTGTCATAGACGTAAACGTTATACGACCGAATTTACGTATGCGTAGATAGCGTTTTTACAAAAGTTCATATCTACGTCCGTAACAAGCGACAGGAACCCTTTCAAACAAAACAAGATGTATTTGTGAAACATTGATGCGCACGTATGGCAGCTTATGGCGAAGGTTAAAGTTTCTCAAATGCAGGTCAAATTCCAGGGTCAAGGTCAAGAGATAAAAAATGTTGTTACCCAAAGAAAGAACTTGTGTCTGTGGATATACCTGGCAAACATGAAAGCCCAAGCACCAACCATTCAAAAGTTATGGTCAAAGATAATGTTTTCTAAAAGTGAGTCAAACTCCAAGGTCAAGGTCAATGGGTCAAAATTCATGGTACGCAGGGGAAGACCTTGTAATAAGAAATATACATGCAAAATATAAAAAAGTCCTAGCACCAACTGTTCAAAAGCTATGGCGAAGGTTAAAGTTTTTCAAAAGTAGGTCAAACTCCAAGGTCAGGGTAAAAGGTCAAAATTGTTGGTATCCAAAGGAAGGTCTTGTCACAAGGAATATACCTGTGAAATTTGAAAGCCCTTGTACTAACTATTCAAAAGTTATGGCCAATTTTAAAGTTTTTTAAAAGTGAGTCAAACTATATGGTCAAGGTCAAAGCTCAAAAACATCTACACCCATGGAAAGGTCTTGTCACGATGAATATACATGTGAGATATAAGAGCCCTAGCACAACTGTTCAAAAGTTATGGCCATGGTTAAAGTTGGGTAAATTTTTGCAAAAGTGGGTCAAACTCCAATATATTATATTATATTATATTATATTATATTATATTATATTATATTATATTATATTATATTATCCATATTACTTCTATGTCTTAAACGCAAATTAAATTTGTTTACATTTACTGTCATATCTTTTCTCCTACCATACTTTTTTCTGATCTTCAACAACAGAAACAAGTGTTTATTTATATTGTTTTGATAAACAGTACAAGCTACATTGTATAGTTACAGAAACTTTTACAATTTAAATCACCATATTTTTAACTTGAAAATATTTTCAGCATATTTCTTTTATATATATATATATATATATATATATATATATATATATATATATATATATATATATATATATATATATATATATATATATATGATTTTTGAGAAAAATCCTATTTTCATAAACAACATTTTCTTCACCTCCAATAATATATAAAGTCAATATACACATACATCGATGTTTTGATCAAATTAACGTTCACTATAGTAGTTACTGGTATGTGTTTTAGAGAATCAATGATATGCTGTTTGTTGCTGAAGTCACTGTGTTTCAGAAAAGGGTTTACGCATTTTTCTTCAGTATCAGAACTGTTCTCTTCTTAAAAAAATCTGTCCAGAGGGTGACAACTCTTGGAACAGAAGAGTAGAAATTCTGCAATCCTTACAAAGTTTTGTCCTAAAACAATACTGGTTCACTGAATTCCATAAGACTTTGAAATAAAGGGTGAATTTGGAAATAATGAACAGATTTGGTAAAATTCAACTTGTCTTGACATTTTTTTAATTATAACATAAAGTATTGTTCATACATTTTGATTATCATTTAAGTGGCAATAGAGAATACAAAAGCATTAAAAAATTTCATAATTTTATTAATGAAAACGTCACTTGAGAAAATTAATATTAATACATTTTAAAAGATTTTCAGAATTGCATATTCATAAGAAATTATACATGTTTTCCTCTTCAGAATTGTGTAAGGGATATACAATGTAAATGATAATCTAATCCTTGGTTGAGTTTCTTTTCTTGTACATGTACATGTGAAAAGATTGTTTATTGATATTTTACATTGTATGTCTCAATCCTGGTTGGAAAGGTTTTAATATGAAAAAAAAGTGAAACAATACATTTCCTTATTTTGGTCGATTTAATCAATTGTTTTAATTTAAGGATGTAAGGAAAATGTAAGGAAAAATAATTTGGTATAGCATTTTTTATAAGAAAAAAAATGTAGATTTTGAAGTGATCCTATTTTACCTTAGTCTGTTGCATTCCTAGCTTTGTTATGTATTTATTAAGCTTCATTTTTAATAACCATAATGCATAAAAACTCATTAAAATTTTAAAAGTAATTTATCGTTTTAAAACTGTTAAAGATTTAAGGCAAGTTTTTTAAATTTTTTTTTTTGGCTTATGAATTTTATTAAGTGATGAAAACTTTTTTTTTGGCAAATTGACTGTAAAATTTAAAGAAAAAAAACTTTTTTTTCAAAAGTGAGTGACATACCTTAACACATCTGGATTAATAAAACTGAAGAAAGGATAGTTTCAAGTAATACATTGGCATTATAATGTAGTTAATCAAATAGGTGCTAACTGATTAAATTATAGTACAAGTAATAAGAATGAAGAAAAGTCATTTCATCCTTGATCTTGGATGTTAAAAAATTGTTGCAATCCTGACAGTGGATCTGAAACACAAACAGATCCTGTAACTTTTAGAAAGATCAATAGAGTAAAAATCTTCTTTGGGTCTTTGTTTCCAAAAAAGAATAAAACACTTACATTCTTGTCAAAGTTTTTATGAGATGGGATGCAAACCATCAATTTTTGCACTCCTGATATAAATGGGCATGCACATATACTTGACTTTCATAAACGCCGCTGTATATGGTATATCGGTTATTGTTTTACACTTTAAAAATTCTTCTTAGACCCAATTCTCATATAGTTCTTCAAAATCAATGGGTTTTTTTTTCTGTAGCACTCCTTTCAGCATGAACTGTGACCATAACTTCGTTAAAACAAAGTAACTGCAGTCTACTTTCAAGATCAATTTTTCGATTTTTATTAGGAAAGTCTTTATTTCTAACATAGTCCATTATTTTCAACTTTACAGATCTTCAAAAGAAAAGGGGGAGGGGGTTAAAAGACGCTTACTAAGACAAGCATGTATAAATTTATTTGCATATTCTGTATTTTTAGTGCATATTGATAATTATAAGTCAGGTCATTTTTTTTATTTACCCTAACGTGTTTTCTTTTAAACTGGTCAAAATTCTTTTCAAATGAAATATGGAGATTACGAACAGTATTCAATCTCAAAAGTCCATTCAAACAATACAAATCAGGAGCAGAGCAAACACGACCCCTAAAACATCAGAGGTGGGATCAGGTGCCATGGAGGAGTGAGCATCCCCTGCCGACCGGTCACACCCGCTGTGCTCCTTGTCATGATCGGAAAAAACGGAAAAATTCAGTGTGTAAAGAATGGCCTAACAGTTAGTGTGAAAAAATGTCAGTCAGCATTTGACTTAATGATAGACTGTATTTGCTGACAAGATCATTGTATCGACCATAGAACTTGCAAAATGATGACTTAAAACGAAACTGTTGATATTCTTGTTTCATCAACTTGTTTGTCGATAGTTTGCCTCGTTTTAGAAATTGTTCTTACGTAGAGTATGCTCTTGCATATCGAATCAACAGAGAGACACAAACCCCATATGCAGGTGATAAGGGTATATTGCTACACAAGTAAGGGAAGTCGACGATTGAAAAGTTGAAGTCATCACGTTTATTATAAAGCTTGGTTGTTAGATTACCATTAAAGTCTTTTTCTAGTAAAATATCCAAATATGAAACAGATGTGTCAGACTCTGTAGTATCTTTTATTTCAAGCTCACTGGGATATATCGAGTCGACATATGAATGGAAGTACCTATTGTTAATTGATAATACGTCGTCGATTTATCTTAATGTCGAGTTGAAGGCCACAGCAACTGTTTTCTTCTTCTCATGCATGAGACTTTTACAAAATAATGTTGCAAGTGACCAATGACAAGGTACGTAAATTTACGAGTTCCATTTTTCTTGAAAAAGCAGCTGTAAATGATGTCAAAAATCCTGGACTTTAATCTATCGTAAGGAATGGTAATATAAAGTGTTGAAAAGTCGTACGTTTTGATGTTATTGATTTTGGTAAAATTTTGGGATTTCAAAGTATTTTAAAAGTTCCTTGGAATTTTTAATTATTTCCACCTTTTCTTATTGTTGTACAGTACTCCTGAAGTTTCTCCTTCAGTGCCGTTAATATTAGAAAGAGGCTTGGTAGAACATTCAGTGAAAACCGCTATGTATATTTGTTTGTACGAATTTTTATGAAGTTAAGGAATCCAGTATAGGTATGGTAATTCAAATTCATTTTGATTGTTGGGAATATTAAAAACTGACATGATTTTGAAGAATTTCTTCCTTAGAAAGGGAGCTATGGGTATACGTTTGATTACCACTTGCAGAATTAAATCCCAGTTCCTCTAAAATGTAATTAAAATAATGAGCCTTAAAAACAAAGACAATATTACCTGCTTTGTCAGCTGGGACCAGTACAATCTGATCGTGTAAGCTATCTAATTCTTTTTTCACTTCTGAATTATTGAACACAGAAGGATAGATGGTTTTCATATTCCCCTCAATCGCTTAATGCGAGATTTTAACATCCATCTGATACAATTACTCCATTCTGTCAAGGTCTTCATTTTCATGTTTTGCCCATCACCTGGCGTAAACTTCCGCAGAATTCATAATATTTATGAAATTATGACGCTGGTTGAAAGATCGGGGTTCCCTAAATTTTGGCCCTTTTAGAATAAGTGATTTAAGGTCCTCATTATCAACTAAATTTACGTCACCAAAAATGGCGTGTTCAGCAGTACTATAGTTGTTGGGTGAAAAAGAACATGGACACGTCGGAGGATTATGTTTCAGATGTTCGATTCTAGGCCCTGTAAAGTTTTCTTGTGATTAAAAAGTTTGGAAGCAATAGTCGATGTACATTTTTAAGAAATACAAAGTGTTGAGTTCAACTTGAAACATAATAGAATACAAGACTGGTCCCTTTTGTGATTAAGAATATTACTTATATTAATCGCGTCAATTCCTTTGTTGGCATATTGAAGTTTAAGGTAAAAACGGTTGGTTTAGCAGTATTTTCTTCCGTAAAGCGTGGTGGTTTAAAAAGCCTATGATTTGCAATATCCATAATCACAGAACCAAGCCTATATTCTGGTGTCGAAGAATAATTCAAATGTGGACTTTCCTTGACTTTTTTTTCAATAGACTATTCAAAAGTTTCAAAGAGACAGAGTAAAGTTTAGTGCGAATGTAATGAAGACCTAAATGATTATTTACATAAGGTAATGGTGAATCAAAGAAGACAAATGGTTTATTGTAAGACTGCTGTTCATGACTATGCTTATCTGTGTATTGTTAAAATGTCCCATCACATATTCACATTGCTACACTGTGAACTGGAAAGATTCCCAACACTATCGACATTGTCATTAAATTGCATCCATATGGAAAGGCCGTGCCAAGTTTTCTAATCCAATATTCTTCTCGTTTTCTACGGAAAGGTGTACTCAGTGATGGGCCATTAGTGTGATGGTAAATCTTTTATAGAATTCTAACTTTCACTGATAAAACAGAATGATCAGTTAAATTAAAGTGCTTGTATAGAAGCCGCTGGCCCCAAAACAATTAAATTACCTAGACATTATCATTATCAGACGGCAAATATTGGAAATATTTGGAATTAAAAAATATCTTCGTCGTAAAATAATAATCATGCATAAAGTACGCATGTAACATGTAACACTTGCACTTTGAACTAATATTACATGTATCTGTACGATTTAGTATTTAATTTTAGTTTAATACTTCTTCTTCCATAGAAGAAAACAGGCCTCTGTGTGATTAAAATTACTTTTATTATATTTTTTTATTATCAAATTCTTCAAAATTTCAACTCCCTTGACTGTGATTATGCCAATTGATTCACATCTTCCTCATCCGTGCGCGTGCACTGATTAAAGATTGTTTCCATAGCATCCCTCTTTGGATCACAGTTTCAGTTCCAAAACGTATCTTACATTGAAATTAGTTCAATAGCTAATATTCTTAATTAGTTCATAAAACTTACAAGGAAACATATTACAGTATGACAAAAAGTAGCTTACATTGAAATTAGTTCAATAGCTAAAATTCTTAATTTGTTTATAAACATTAAAGGGAAACATTACAACAATGTGTAAATAAAATAAATATTATGAAGATAATTGCATTTATGTCGAAACTGTTTTCCATTTTATTTTTTAACCTGTATTATTCCCCCGATCATGAAACCCTGTATTGAACCCCTTTTCACTGAGAGAATCATCTATGCTCGACCAATGAAATCTCACTTTTGTATCATGCGTCCTTAATCTATTTATATACAATGTTCCACTTGAATGTACTGCAGCCGCATCTAAACTGTGAATTTTATTAACCCACCACCTCCCTAAATCTTATCCACCCTGAAATCTCAGCTTCTTTGTATTATTTATTATTTTGATATAACGTGTTACACTATTTTGGTTATTTTGGAAATAATAATATTGTTTGTAACATTCTAAGATTTGCAATGCAATCTTTGCCGTATATGGAGGCCTTGTTGGCCGTATTGTTTGCCATCAAATTGCTTTGGCCCTATTGTTCGTCACCTTTTTGCTTTTATAAGCTTTTGAACAATTTTTCCAACTTTGTGATTGAACTAATCAGTATTATTGTTATTTGTGAAAATATTGTGGGTTTTTTTTTTGGGGGGGGGGGGGGATCAGGATAAATGTGATGAAATGTTAGGTAACTAGATGACAAAATGTTTGATATTTGCTGATTTCCCCCTTCGTTTGTGAATCCAATATTTCGTCATTTGTTATTTAAAATAAATGACATATTTCAGACAATTGTCTTGTATATGTCAGTTTAAGCTAAAACAAGCTTCGGTGAGCTGTTTGAAAGGAAAACAGTATGAGACATAAATGTGATTATGTTCTCATTTGAGGCAATGAATCTATACAAAATGGAACTGTACACTCTGAACAAGTACGCGGATATGTTCAATAGAGCCACTGTGACAGTATATTATTGTTAATTTTCATTTAGAATTAGGAAGAACTCCACTTGGAAGCAGAGCATTCCTTAATTCTTATAAAATCGACCTAATATCTTACTTTCCCTAGTACGTTAGTTGCTTGTAACAGTTAAAATTGCGCTTGTTAAATAATGCGAAACGCGCACCGTACTTTTTAACCTGATATTTCTGCTATTTATAGAGTTTCCGTCCTCGCGCCAAAAAAAAAAAATTATGAAAATTCTATTCGACTATTAATTTAGTCGTTTCTTATTTTAATATAATTCTCAGTGCAGTGATTTCAGTTTCTAAAATTATTATATGTGGAGTCAATCTTTAGGACTGAAACTGGTTTAACAAGTAAAGGTATTGACATTCACTGTGCCCTTTGACCTAGGTGAACGTGTACGTGCTCGAGAGCGTTGCGTGTTTTTTTCTTATGCTAAGAATGTTATGCTATTCTTATGTTTTATGAAATCTGAAATATCATAAATATTACAACTTTTAACGTGAGGTAATAAGTACCGGTATCTTGTTTATCTAGAGACCACACACGCAGTAACAACTACGGGTGGCACCGCCATATTTTAGGGGCATGTTGTTTGATTAAATCTGAACATAGTCTGATTAATTCTTCTCTTATTTGTATTTTTGTGTTCTGCTGGTAATGTGAGCATGTATTATTTTTGTTTGTAGCTCATTGCCAATTTGATAATTTAATAAGATTTTTGAAGAACCTTACAGAAAACAGACTTCTTTCTTCCCATGCATGTACGTAATTAATGGCGGAAGAAGGAGTCCGATCATGGTTAGAAAGATTGCTGTATTGTGCAACATTTTAAGACAACCTTACATAATGTTTCAAATGGGAGGTAATGAGTTGGGCTTGGGTATGTTAAATGAAACGTTTTTAAGACCTCTGAAAGAAGTAGTACATTTGAACCTTTAGAACGTTCAGGGTGCTGAACCGAGGTCTTTAAAACAGTCATACATTATTACATAATGAAAATGGTTAAATCAAAAATAAATGCTCAGAATACATTACCTTGTACTTGCAAAATTGGAGCTGTGTTTTATGTTCAATTTATTGAAAATAAAATAATAATAGTATGTATCAACGGACTTTACGGATAAATCATGCAACTATTGTATTTTCGAACACTACGTTTATTTACATTTCCAAAACCCAAGTAACGGCTTTTTTAAGCATTCTTAAACTGATAGGAGGTTTAAAGCAACCCAGATCAAGGTTACACAGCTATTTTGTTCAGCTCGTTATGGTTAAGGACATGCAAAGTATTTGAATAAACAAAGTACCACCTCATTGTAGGGATGCATACATCTCCTCACTTATACCATTAGCATGTTATAACTCAGTGAACTCCGTGCAAATGTCCAAATATTTGAAATATAGAATCTAAATTTGCGCTACCTGTAGGTCACAAAAGTGTGGCAACTTGGCTATTTTTGAGAAATCATTTGCGTTTTCTTTAAGTAATGACGAAAGTCTAGATCTGATTGAAGTGTAAACATTGTAAATTTTATTTTTACTTATATTTTAATTGGCAACTAACATTATCTTAATTGTAGAATTTTTACAAACATTCATGTAGCAAAGTTCTGTACATGTTTCCCACTCGTTATATCTTGCTCTGTTAAAGGTCTACAGGCGCAGTTATATTAGACATTATTTCTTACATTTTTTTTTAATTTATGATTATTATCAAGTGTTTTGATCTAATTATTATACAACCTGTGTTAAATAATCATAAATCGTATAAAATAAGTCAAAGGACAAAAAAAAATGAAATTTTTGAACTGATTGCAATTGAAACCCGGCCCAGGTTTGAAAAAAAAATGTTTTAAACTAGTATAGCATTTTTTGATAAATTTGAATTCGTCAATGTAGGATGAGTACCATACGGTGGTTAGAAATAATGCATAAAATATTTAGCGATTCCTTTTTTTCTTTGCAGAAAAATATTCTTTCTTTTCGAATTTCTTAGAAAGACAAAGATCTTGTCATCAAGACCGAGAAACCCTTCTGTACTATGCATAAAACTGTATCATAGTGATATATCTTAAAGCCGTAATAAATGATGTGTCTATTTTATAAAGCTTTGACATATATTTGTTCACAAGAAAAATGGCTAAAATGGGCAAAAATGTGAATTCCATTCTAAATACCCTGAATTTGTGTTTATTACCCGAAAATGACTTAAAACCTGTTGACAAATGGTTTACTTGATTCTTCTGTCTGGAACCTCCGGATAAATTCCTGCTATTTCAGTTTCATAGTTGGTGTTAATTGTCCTTAATATCCCTACACTGAGTACTGAATGCAATAACTGTATGTCGGTGTATCGTGTTTATGCAATAATTTGTTCATTATGCCAGCATATATAGTTTAAAAGGAAAAATGACCCATTTTTACAAATCATAGCCTGATGTTTTGGCCATCTTTAACTGATAATTTCTTGATGCAAACTAAATAATCTACTGATCTACATTTGCTATTTGGGTGCTACATATGTCACGAAAAATCGAAGTCAACAGCTAAAAAATTTACTAATCCGATTTAACACTTTGGGAGTATAATGTGTTATAATATCTTCGGAACTTAATGGGAAATAGTGTCTTAATTACTTAAAATCATAACAAATGTTGAAACAAAATCATGACTAGCAAATCTCATTTTCACTTAAACAATGTATTTTTGTGCCCCGAGATCGAGGATCTGGGGTATATTGTTTTGAATTGTCTGAAAACCTGTCATTTTGTCATTCTGTATTTCTATCAATTCGTGTTCAGTCTATATTTTTCTAATGAAGAAACATAGGAAGTTTACACTTACGATCTTATTAGAGATTATTTATGGCCCGAGGGTGTGTACTGACCTCGAACCAATCTCAATGTCACTTTTAAAAAATTGTATAATTCATCTCCTAGCCTTGTTTGTAATGGAGAAACATTGAAAGCTCATACCAGATACAATTATTTCTTATGACTTTAGAGTGCGACCTTATTATTTGTGCAATTTAAAGGTCAATGGCAGAAAAAATATGTACATGTATAATTCATGTATGGCGTGTAAAACGTTGCATTATTACATATAGACTTTTTTTTGCTATTCCTATTCAAAAATTTTGTTATTCTAAAACATAGCATTCCTATTCGATAAGTTGTAATTCCTATTCGAAAATATGTGATTCCTGTTCTATAATTTGTTAATCCTTTCGAAAACATGCGATTTCTATTCGATTACTTTGCCATTCCTATTCGATAATTTTGTCATTCTTATTCGATAATTAAATGATATATATTTGATAAACATGTTATGTGATAAACAACTTAACAAGATTATCGAATAGGGATCGCATGTTTTCGAATAGGAATGATATGTTTTCGAATAGGAATAACAAGTTTATTGCATATATATCATATTATTATCGAATAAGAATGACAAAATATAATCGAATAGGAATAACAAAATTATCGAATAGGAATAACATGTTTTCGAATATGAATGACATGCTATCGAATAAGAAACACATGCTTTCGAATATGAATGATATATCTTGGAATAGGAATAATAATTCTTCCAATAGGAATAACAATTTATCGAATAGAAATGACAAATTATCGAATAGAAATCACATTTTTCGAATAGGAATAACAACTTATCGAATAGGAATCACATTTTATCGAATAGGAATGATATGTTTTAAAATAAGAATAATAATTTCTTTGAAAAAGAATAACAAAAAAGTATAACAATGCAGCGTTTTACAAACCATATTCATGTCCAGTCCATAAGTCTGTACTGGAGAAATATTAGAAGATGATACTTAAAAAAGATGACCTGAAGATGTGTTTGGACAAGGTCATTTGGGCAAGTTCACGGTCTGTGGCAGAAAAAGTGTAAATTGTATGTTTGGTTAACTTAGCAATTTTCCAATGCAGAAACATTTCAAAATTCAAAAAAAGATTACCTTAAGATATATATTATTAATACTATATACTACAGATATAAGTAAGATTATATAATTCCTGTTCGGTCCATGACATAATAATGGAGAAATGTTGGAAGTTGATGCTTCACACAAAGATAACTTATGATCAGAGAGGTGTGTCATGAACCTAAACATCGTAATTTTGGCAAGTTTAGGTCACTTTAGGAAATTTATTATTTCTGCCCTGACATTATCTTGTAATGGACCTGGCCCTATCTTGTAATTGAGACAAATTGGAAACTCATTCTTGGCACATAAAATTCTGATGAGCTGAAGCTCCCTTTGTGTTTTTTTCTTCAAATTATCTTGCTTTATTTTGTATAGTATAATTAATTAAAAGGTGTCTTTTTTGGTATGTATGAGGTTGTAATTTACATTTACTATAACCCCATCTGGTTCAAACGTGAAATTCTAACATTATGCACGCAGATTAAAATTCTGTCAACGACATGTTTACTTTTATAATCATCAACTACTAGTTTATTTAAATCGTATGTATGATGCCAATAGCTCACAGTTTTTCCACAAACAATACCTTTATTAATATATTTTAGTTATTCAAGCATGGTTATCCCTGTAACCAAGATGTACGATTTCTGTGTATTTTTCTTCCGCCTACTGTATGAGGAGAACCATTATGATTGCTGATTGCTATTTTGACAGATTGGTGAATATATTTGTACCTGCACTTTTCTTGAAAAAGTTTGGGTGCATTGTTGCTATACCAGTACGTCCTTCTCTGTCACACTATCTTCTTCCCCAAACTCCTCTTAATCTTAATTTTTCAGGCCCCAGGCCCGTAGCAACGGTTTCACTTTCAAAGGTTGGGGTGGGGGGCAACTTCCAAAAAAAAATCTGACAAGCAAAAAAAAATCAAATTAACTGTCCAAATCCTGGAATTTGCCAATGCTTAACTGTTTTTGGTATATTTTAAATTTCGGATTATGATTGGTGTGTCTTGTAGATAGGCAACAAGGTTTCAAAATTTTCATTTGCATCCTGGGGGCCAATTGACGTTTTCTTCAAAAACCTGGTTCCCAGAACTCCTCTTACATTTTACATAGTAGTCAAATCATTTTTTGGGATGTGATTGCTAGTGTTTTTGGTGTCTTGTAGATGTGCAATAATTAAGGTTTGGAAATTTTCATATTCATCCGGGAGACAAATTTGAGACCGAAAAATGACCATCTTCTACAAAAATCAAGCTTTTAGAACTCCTTTACATGTTATGTAGCAGCAAAATCATCTTTCACAATAAGGTTGGTGGTGTCATGTTTATCGGAATTTTCAATTTTATCCGAGAGGCCAATTGGGGGCCAAAAATTTTAAGCTTTTTTTTTTTACATAAACTGTGAGGTAAAAGCGTATGTCTATTTTTGCTGGTGATAATCAAACTGTAAGGGCGTGATACTTCTTGAAAACTTTTAAGTAATTATGTGTTAACAAGTTCATTCTAGAAAAAAAAGACACTTTAAGGTTTTCCTTGTGTTTCGAACTAAGAAGTCGGATGTCGGTATCACCCCCCCCCCCCAAAAAAAAAAAATGTTAGACCCTGACAGATAAAAGCTGTCGGGGCGTATGACTATTTTAATCCATTTTTTTTCGTATTTTTAAGCATAAATAATTGACAGATAAGTAATTACTTCAGAAGAAAACAAGCTGATTTCAGAAAATATATCGGAGTTATTATGTAGAAAACGACAGGAAATGATTACGAAAATATTTCAACACATTCAAAGCCCATCCCGAAGGATAATGATATATGTTGTTTTGAGTTTGGTTTAGCCACTGAAATTGATATGAAACTTGTTCAACAGTAAAAACGATTGTTTGGCCGATTTAGTTCTTTATCTGGGTTTTATTTTCATAACTTTCCTTAGAATTATACAACTTTATAGCTCCGCAAGAAAGATAAAGCGTAAAATGTTACCTTTCAACGTAAAAAGTAGGTGATTTGCCCTGCTGATGCATGTTTTCGCGGTGGATTTTGTGACAATAGTTTAAATAAATGCTGTTAATCAAACAGTTTCTGCGGGTATTCAGTTTTTTGCAAAATTTTGATTTATTCATCACAATTAATAAAAAAATTATTTCATACATTTTTCTTCTCAAAATTTAGAACAACAAAAGATGCTTTCATATAAGTTGAACTAGCACACTTTCTGACGCACACAGAAAACATTTATCCCCTCGCAACGACTTTGAATATTATAGGAAAATATTGTGGGGAATTATCTATTTACAAAGCTTTCAGTGGGAACACTAAGCATTTAAACTTTTTCATTCATAATCAAACGAAAATAAGAACCTCCATATAATTAAAAATTAAATTAAAGCAGCGTCTGTCACAAAACAGACTTTAAAGAATTGGCTTTTCTGGAAAACAATCGTACGTTAATAAATTACTTTGCAGTTAAAACCATTTTTTTTTCAAATTTTAAAGATTTTGACATTTACATAGTTGAAATGTTATTAACTCTTGATACAAAATGTTATACAATGCACAATTTTTAATAGAACTTTTAAATTGCATCACCGAATAAAACAAAACGATGAATTATAGCTAGAGAGAGGTGCACCTGTTTTGAGCAATACAAACTTTTGTCCAATCCAATTTTGCAATTTTGCAATGAATCAAATTCAGATTCTCAAAGAAATTGGTTGATTTTTATATATATTATCAAAGATCTGTGCTATGAGAGTGCTTCGGTGCCACGAATGAACAAAATAATGATAAATAAATCAGGTTACGAAACAAGAAATCAAAGGGTTGCAACAAGAAGAGAAGATTGTTATTTCCGTATATTACAAATGTTGTAATTAATACTTGAATGGAAACATTTAGATTTTCAATCAGATCTTTATGTTGTTCGGTAATTATGAGGATGAATATATCATTTATTTCAGATGACAAAGAATGACATCATCAGTTTGTGTAATAAGAATAATAACAAGTGCACAAAACAGCATGTACTTGTAAATATACCTCTTTTTTAACATGCTTTTCCTGAGATTTTGATTTTTTAATATTCTTAGACTGAAAAAGTAAGCTTTAACAAATATGTTATTAAAGAGTTTATTTCGTTTTCTTGAGTATTAATTTCGTTCTCAATGTACCGTTAGGGTAGCTTAGTCGATAGAGTGCTCGCTCCGTGATCGGAAGGTCGTGTGTTCGAATCACGGCCGCGACTGACCTAAGTCGATTAAAAAAATAGGTAACAACTGTTCCTTCGCCAGGCGCTCGGCACTTTGAAGTGAAAGTTGTGGGTTCTTCGGATGAGACCTTAAAAACCGAGGCCCCGTGTCATGGTAGGCGTTGGCACGATAAAGAACCCGCAATGCTCAATGGCCCTGAGTGCCGAGTTAAGGTCTAAATTTGAAGCCCTTCATGGTATATGGTGACATCTCTATATGAGTGAAACATTCTCGAATGGGACGTAAATCAACACACAATCAATCAATCAATCAATTGTTCTCAATGTAATTATTCTCTTTTAAAGTCTTTCACATCTTCACAATGTCAAGGTTTTATGATTTCGTTCCTCTACAGAAAGAGTTCCTCTACAGAAAGAGTTCTGTAGATCACCTTTTTGCGACACATTATTTTAGCGAGATAGTTATTTGGAATTTATAAGCGAGGCATTTTTTTTTTTTTTGGTCTCGCGTTCTTACACAAAAATAAAGTTCTCGCGAATAAAAAATGTTGTCATCTGTATATCATGTTTCTTGTATAGCCAATGTTCTTAAATTCATAAAACATCAAGAACTGACTGCTTTGCAAAACATATGATAATGATTTGCCAAGGTCGGTTCATAGTCACCACAGAAGAGATGAGAAATTTTGGTATATTTTACTTGAATCATAGGTTTCTCTACTTCTAAGAAAATATATTTATTTCTTTTAGTTAGAAATTTTCATTATTTTTTCGGAAAAAAAATTACTTGTATTATATCCCTATTAAAGTTACATAATGAGTCAAAATCATGTGTTTCTTTTGAGATATCTGTATCATAAAGCGTAAGATGTATGAAAATTATGAGTATATAGCGAAGATATGACAACTAAACTGCACTATAAAACAAGAAAATCCTGCACAATATAAGTACCGGGAAAACAAAGGTTGTATCTACCGTTTCATTGGTATCGTACATGTCAAGGTCACACCACTTTTATTTTTAGCGTAAACTTGTAAACAACATTCAATTGGAGAATGCAAATATGAGAAATATGTTCTAATAATCTTTTTTGAAGATTGTTTCAAAATTCTTGGTCTGCCGACATTCATTTTTTGGTACTTAAGACCATGGTAACTTCTTCAACTTTTTCTGCGCACGCGTACAATAAGGAGGAAAAAGTAAAACAATATTTTCGTCTTGGGACATACTAAAATTATTTTTTTTTCTCCATAAAAGTAGATTTTTTTAGGTTCCAAAAGCTGTAATTTTCTTAAACCTAATATTTTCAGGAATTGAACAAAATATGCACAGGTCATGCAAAAATTCTATGTTTGTCGATTTTCCCGTTTGTGCGTCACGGTGTCGCTTTAACTGTAAAAATATTAAACTCGAATTTCATTGATCATTTTCAATTTTTGCTATTCTAACGATAAAATTTTATCCTACTCTCCTCACATTTTATCATTTTGAATTACTATCTGAAGAAATATTTTGAGATAAAGGAAAATCGACCACTTAATAAAGTATTTAAAATTTTAATAAATTACTCGATGGGTTGGGTATCTAAAATGACCAACAAGAGACAAAATTGATTAATGAACTTGTAAAACTTTTAATTGATAAGTTTTCATTGAGAAGAAATTCATTTTCCGGTGCTTAAATAAAATATGCAAGTTAAAAATCGTTGCTGTTGTTTTTTAATGTCAAAAATGTAGAGATTTTGTTACATCACAAATTAATATAAAAATATAATTCTTATTAGAATCACGTTACTATCCCTGTTTCATATGATCCAGTTGTATATGTAAAAGAAAATTCTTGTTCAGTTCTGTAACCTGGATTGGTTAAATCTCAAGTACTTGAAAAAAGAAATATATTTGTTTCCAATTCAGGAACAGAATGTACAATTTGTGTCCCCTACTCGGAAACACAATGTATCTGTGTCTCCTACTCAGAATGTTTTGCATCTCCTATTCAGAAACAGAATGTATTTGTGTCTTTTATTTAGGAGCAGAAGTTTTTGTGACTCCTATTAAGAAACAGAATGCACATGTGTATCTTACTCAGCAACACAATGTATATGTGTCTCTTACTCAAAATGTTTGTGTTCTCCTACTCAGGAACAGAATGCATTTGTGTCTCTTACATGTACACGGAAGCAGAATGTATTAGTGTCTCATTCTCCGAAAGAAAATGTATGTATGTCTCAAACTCAGAAACACAATGTGTCTTCTACTCAGGAACAGATTGTTTTTGTGTCCTCTACTCAGAAATAAAATATATGCATTTCTCTTACCCCAAAACAGATTGTATTTTTTGTCTTCTTCTCAGAAATACAATGTGTCCCTCACCCAAAAACAGATTGTATTTGTATCTCCTCCTCAGATCTTTCTTTTTTTGTAGTGATCGGGAGGTCGTGAGTTCGAATCTCGGCCGCGACTGACCTAAGTCGATAAAAAATGGGTAGCAACTGTTCCTTCGCCATGCGCTTGGCACTTTGGAGTGAAAGTTGCGGGTCCTTCGTGTGAGACCTTTAAAACCGAGGCCCCGTGTCACGGTATGCGTTGGCATGATTAAGATCCCTCACTGCTCAATGGCCCTGAGTGCCGAGTAAAGGTCTATATTTGAAGCCCTTCACCTGTATATAGTAAGGTCTCTATATGAGTGAAAAATTTTCGAACAACATACAATCAATCAGTCGATCTTTTTGTAAAAATGAACCGTCACTATAGCTCATTCAAAAAGTCCTTGTTTTGTGATTGAAAGGTCATGAGTTGAAGCCAGGGCCACGACAAATCTAAGTCGATGAAAAATAGGTATACATAGCAACTGTTCCTTCGCCTAGCGCTCGGCACTTTGATGTAAAAGTTGCGGGAGTCTCGGTTGAGACCTAAAAAAAAACTGAGGCCCCGTGTCACAACATGCGATCCCACACTGCTCAGTGGCCCTGAGTACCGATTATAAATTTGAAGTCCTTCATCAGCATACTGTGACGTCTCATATGAGTAAAACCTACTCAGCCTACTCAAAAATACAATGTGTCTCCTACTCAGAAAAAAAAATGTATTTGTGTCTCACTTATCTGTAATGTGTTTATGACTTTTTTTAATGCAATGAATTATTGAAATATTTCCTGTGCTTTCCATTTAAACAAATCATGAATGTTCCCTGTAAAAAAAAAAACAAGAATGCTTTAAAAATAATGAAACATTAATGGAATAAAGATAATATTTTATGCATGTACTTCAGAAGAAATCAAACTCAATTTCATCTCTCTGCAAGCTTCATGAAGCGTTGATCTCTTTCCCTTTTTTCATTCAGGAAAAATAGAATCAATGTTAATCTAATGCTCTATAAGGATGTTCGGTGACTGATTAATCACGTGTTCTACCCTATAAAACAAACCTTATTTTTGTGGTTCCTGTGGTTTATAAGCTGAAATTAATTCAACAGACTAGAACTATAACGTATAAAGTATAAATATGAAGGGATTAACTGACACTATTAATCAATTACGTGGGAGGATTGATTCATAAAACAAAATAAATGAGAGAGAGAGAGACTATTTTTCAAATTGGAATACTTTCCCACTTTGGAATAGCACTTATTTCCGAAGTCTATGAAAAGTTTCCTAATTCTTCTAAAACAATAAATATTTTTGCTTTTGTTGAAAACTACACATTGGTTTGTAATTTTCCATTCTCCACAATGGCAAAAATACACTAACAATGTAAGCAAATAAGAATGATAAAAGATGCTAGAACCTCTTTTAAGGCATCTTTGTGTATTCAACAAAAATAGAAGACACAAATACACTCCGTTTCTGAGTACTAGACACAAATACACTGATTTTGTTTCTGAGTATGAGAAACAAATACTGTGAAATCACTCATTTTCATGGGGGGTTAATTTTCGTTGTTTTCGATTTATGAAGAAACCCATGAATTTATGTCCACCACGAAATGTTATTTTTCACATATATTACTACTCAACAATTCTTCATCCACGAAATCAAATCCCCATAAACCTATATTTTTTCCTCAAACCACGAAAATTTGACCTCACGAAAATATATGATTTTACAATATATTCTGTTTCCGAGAGGAAGACACAACTACGTTATTAGTAAGAGATACAGATGCATTCTGTATTTGGGTCTCCCACTCAGAAACAGATAAATTTGTGTCTTTTTCTTAGAAACAGAATGTATTTGTGTCTCTTTCTCAGAAACAGAATACATTCGTGTCTCTTGCCGAGAAACAGAATGTATCTGTGTCTCTTATTGATAAACATTATCTATCTGAGTAGGAGACACAAGTTAGTATTCTGTTTCTGAGTAGGAGACACAAATAAATTATGTTATTTAGTATAAGAGACACAAATGCCTATAGCTTGTTACAGACTCATGCATATTGTAAAATCCCGATCGGGTAATTATTTATATAAATATTAAATTTAAGCAGACAGAAGGACACACAGATGCCTTTAATGTTTGGGGAATAAAAATGACGATTTTCAAGAAGTTTTTAAACTCGAGACTCTTTTAATATATCAAGACAAAGCTGTTTACTGTATTGTCCAACAATTTGCGTGTTTCAAAATAATGGGAGTTTGAGGTCAGATATCTGTTTTACGAAAGAGGTTTTTTTTCCAAAAAACTTAATAAATTATTCTATGTATTCAATGTGCATAAAGAACTGCAACAAAAAGCTTTTCATTTCCAACCCTTATATTGTTTAATTGTACATTTGAAATCTTTGCAAAGAAATTTTAAACAATGAAATAGCGGTCATTTTTGCAAAGATGAATTGTTATTCTATATCCTTTAGGGTTTGTTTTATTTTTACGTGAATTGGCTTTATTGTGTACATTACATTTTATCTCTCTTTCTGGGGCATTTTTCCCTCGACATTTCATAAATTTTTGCTATACTGGGAATGTCTTACACCTGCAAAATCCATTTTTATCTTTTAATTTGATAAAAGGAAAAAAAAAAGTTGTTGTTGCATTGATATTTTGAATGTTGCTTATTCACACTATGTAACCTTATTGAATGTAATTATTTCATTGATAAATATTCCTTTTATTATTTTATTTTTACATTTCCTGACAATTGAATTCACTTATGATAGAATAATGGTCAATTAATGATCACATATAAATCATTGTGCATCATATGGAAAGGAATATTTTTAGAAATAAAATCGTCCCTAGTATAACAAGCGTACAATAATTGGTTATTTTTTAATGATGAAGGAATATAAATGCAAATATGTATCAAAATTTAAAGGCCGTTTTATGATTAAAATAAATCATTGTGCAACAGGTAGAAAAGAATATTTCTAGAAACAAACATCCAAGTTACATATAAAATTGTCTTTGTGTTCAGGCATACAATAATGGATTACTTTTTTATGACAAAGAATATTGGCGTATCCCGTATGAAAATTGCCACTGATTTCATGAAAAGAAAAAAAAAACCATATTGACTGCTCACGGATATTTGTAAAGTAAGGCAAATGTAAACCTAACATGCAGTTATTTTTCATTGAATCTACGAAAATATATACATATATACCAGTAAGCAAAATATTCAATATTTCTCTGAGAATTGGCATATGAGTATAGATTGTCACCAGATACAACTTCAGAGAAGTTTTGAAGTTTATAAAACATATGATATTATTTTTAAAAAAATTACCTGAAGTAATTTTCCTTCAAATGTCATTTCCAGTATTCATGAGACGAACCAGACACATTTACTATAAATAGTGTTGGTTGACATAATGGTCAATACTGGTAAATTTATCAAATACTTGGGAGGGGGGGGGGTAGATAGTGAAGTGCAACAAGGAATTTAGCTTAAAATCTAAAAGGAAAAAAATGAGGAATAGGAAATCAGATATTATAAACAAAACACCTTTACCAGCACTACCACTGGAGTTTATCTCCGTAAAAATAACCTGTTTTGGTTGTGTTTATAAGGAATAACTGTCATTTTTTTTAAAGATTGGTGTTAAACAGTTTGCTTAATTGAAAATTTACATAAACCCCGCAAGCGTTTGTGCATAAACTTATCACTTGAGAAAACCGTTTGAACATCATAAAAAACAGACAGTTATTTTTTATATTTCATTTTACCTGATCCGTAAAAAAGAAATTGAATATTTATGTTATTTTTATTCAATAGTCTGCAAGCCCCCCCCCCCCCCCCCCCAACTATTTTGAATCCACATTTGCCAAAACACAAGCAATACATACTAATCGAACGTCGTTGTACATATGGATGACTCTAACGAGAACGACAACTTTTTCACTCAATGAAACAAAATTGCATTGCAATATGATTCATGCATTGAGGGTAATATTTAATCAGAGCGACTACAGATTTACATTATCATCCTTTCCTCGATCTTTAGTTTTAGTTTTTAATGGTTTTATTTCCAGAAGGCTTTAAAGTAATAGTTTCGTTCAGATTTGTGGTGGAGGAATTAGCGGCAACGATTAAGAAGACAATTATTTTGTTTTATTATTGAGATTTAAATCTAATTTTCCAACTGTAAATTGCATTTTAAGCGGAATTCGGAAGGCTTAGCAGGGTGGTTCTACCAGTTGAACATACATGGATAATCCCAAAAGTTTTATGGGTCTAGCAATGGAACATGCATGAATAATCCCAAAAGTTTTCTGATATGTAAAAGTACTGTTATAAAAGTACAGTGTGACACGTGAGTACCTTATTGCGTCGTTTATAGAAAGGCAACCAAGTTGAAACTATGTACATGTATAACCTTATCTTGAACTATATCGATCATCATTTAATTATGAGGATTCAAATCAAAAGGTACGAGATCTCCTAAGATACAAACTTGATATCAAATCAACTGAAATAAGCTTAACAATATAAATGCGATTGTAAATTTAGCCTGCACTTAGAAAACAAATTCATGTACCTTATGGCATTTCAAACGTTGCAATATTCGATCTTTTGTAGTTGTATTGTATAATTTTCGATTTTTATTGTATAATTTTTATTTATATCTTATATTTTTCTATTTGTATTGTATAATTTCTCATTTGTATCATATAGTTTTTAACTGTATTCTATAACTTTCCATCTGTATTCTATAATTTTCCATTTGTATTCTACAATTCTCCATTTGTATTTTATAACTTTCCATTTGTATTCTATAAATTTTGTTTTATATAATATTCTATTTGTATTGTAGAATTTTCCATTTGTATTGTAGAATTTTTCATTTGTATTATGTCACCCACGTGGCGCAGTGGTTAGAGTATTTGCTCTAGAGTCGTGGAGTAAGGAGTCGATCCTCACTTCGCGGATTCGAATCCAACTGCGGGACATGGAGACCGATCCTTCGGATGAGACCGTATAAACCGAGCTCCCGTGTCGCAGTACAATGTAGGTGCTGGCACGAAAAAGATCCTCGCTGTTTAAAGGTCATATATGTAAGTGCCGAGTACATGGTCTAAATTTGCAGCCCTCCACCGGCAAGTGGTGGCATCTCGATATTAGTGAAAAAATTTTCGAAGGGAAGTTAAGCAAAAAAAAACACAACAACAACAACAAAAATATTTGTATTGTTTAAATTTCCATTTGTAGTCTATAATTTTCCACATAGAAAAACTACAATACAAATGGAGAATTATAGAATACAAATAGAGAATAGAAAATACATGGAAAATTATACAATAACAAATGGAAAAACATAGAATACAAATAAAAAGTATACAATTCAAATAGTAAAAGGTAGGAAAGATTGAATATTGAAACGTTTGACTTGCAATAATACCTGTATGTGTTGAAAATTTCTAAAATTTTGTCTGACAAAGGATGACTGCACTTAAGGAAATGCGGAATTTGCGACAAAATAAACTTTCAAAACAAGCATTTTTCTTTTCATTGCAAGAATGGTCAACATCCAATCTACAACTTTATGTAATTACGTTTAATAAAAGTGTGTATTTACGAAGTTCGAAGCTGTTTTCAAAGGCAGGGGTCATCACAATTTCTTGAATCTCCGTTCGATAATGAGGACGCCCACTTATTTACTGACTTTATACATAGTCAGCGCATGTTTGTCTATTTTTCTACGTTTAACAGTAGTTGTATATTTGCATAAATAATAATGTGTCAAAAGGAGATTAATAGACAAACATGCGCTCATGGTTAAAAAGAGAAAAAAACTGCTTCTTCTTACATTCGCTCTCTGTGTTGTAACCAAGGATTGTGACATGTTGAATATTATAATTCACCACGTGATTTCTTACCTCAGGTAACTTTGTGAATACTAAATTCCGTCACGTGACTTGTAAGGAAGCATGTGATGTGCTAACTAGGACATTGTGTTCGAACACGTTAAGTCATCTGGCATTGATATAAATTTGCTTTAATTACATTGATGTGCTCATATTGTTAATTTCGTTTTGAAACCTTTGTCAGAAGTGTATTTGTGCTATACAGAATGGAGAGGGAGATTGGAAAGAGTGATCACGTTCGCTTTTCAAAACATGTCATTGTTATTTATGTAGTCTAATTTTAGAGCCATTCTTACAATATTAGCTCCACCTCTCATGCATATCTAATGTTCAATCAAGGGCAGGTAAGTGTAAATTCACTATATTTGGAAAGCAGTAAGGACAAAGAACATTGAATCGTTTTATTGTATCACAGTCTAAAATCATTTTAAGATTTAAATGTGGTTCCAAATTGACAGTATTCTTTCATAAACATACAAAAGTGAGATAAGGTTTAGATATAAAAGCAACAGAAGCAACCGAAAAGGACCCAAAAACAGGCGTTAAGTGCAGTCATCCTTTGTTATACATATTACAATAACTGTGTGAAAACACGGTTGAAATGGTAAGACTTTACGTATGCGAAAGAGATTTCGATGTTTTAAAGGAAAAGGTGAAGATACTATAGTAACGAATAGTAATTGGTCTCATAAATCCTTTAATTTAAACAATAAAAATTGTGAACAGGGAAAGTGAGCCTTGAAAATACCAGGTGGGATCAGGTGCCTAGGAGGAATAAACATTCCTTGTTGACCGGTCACACCTGTTGAGACCTCTGTATTGATCAGGTAAGCGGACAGAAGTGGTTGATAGGCGTAATTAGTCTTCACAATTTTTTTTTTAAAAAAACGTATTGTATTGTTTTTCGGCTTTTGTTAGATATTTATTTAAATATGTTAACCTTATGTGACTTCATGAAATGACTCTAAAACATGAAGACTCCTGATTAAACATAAAAATTTTCCTTAAAGCTGAAATAGGGCATACACTTTTTTTTTTATTTTTTATGTTCATTTGTCGTTTTTCGGAAAGAATAAATTCGGTATACTCACAATCAAATCACCAAATGATGAGTTTCAGAGTTTAAAATTGTGTGTTTCAATTTCTGTTCTTATCAATTCTTCTTCAATGTTTGCCTTCAAGGGTTGATAAAAAAAATGAATGTCACAACATCTGAAAATCTTTAATAATCGAAAATTATCAACAAAATTTTATATACTAATACCTCTATCTATTTCAACTTTTGCCTTCAAATTCCATTCATATGCAATACTTTTTAAAATATTAGAATAAACACAACATAATTTAAGGTCTCGTCTGTCGTAGAAAGGCAAGTATGCACCGGCGTCGTTATGACGTTTCTCTTGGGCACTCATTCTCAATTCATCCATATATCTATTTTTAAAAAAAAATCTTTACATTTTTATTCCATGTACACTCCCACCTTGTGCTGGAACGTCTAGTTTTGAGCTATTCTATAAAAAAATACTTTAATTTTCCATATTCCATTTGCATATTTATTTCGTTGTGCGTACAGTGGCGTCGGATTTAAGAGGAAGTAACGTGAAGTGTCATCCTAGGCCTCCTCGCTTATGTACTTCTTAGCATCTGTCCATCTTTTGACTTCCATTTACATTGGTATTTTATGCAACTTTTGTATGACTATCTTTAATATAATGTTAACTATTTCCCTTTTTAGTATTAATACCGCATGCTTGCATTCAGCCAGGTTAACAAACTTTTCACCATTTCAACTGAAGAAGAAGAAAGTGAGTAGAAGATCAGTCAACCATTAACTTCTTACTCTTGAATCTGACGATACACAAGATCTTTGCATGAGCATGCATTTAGAAAAAAAAAGCATTTGCACAAAGTTCAAATAATCTTAATACTACAGCTCAAAGCATTGTTAGACGCTTTATAGCAAAATGGCAGTAGTAAAGATTATTAAAAAGAAGCATGTGAACGGATAAAAAAGATATGCGGATGAACTGGAAATGAGTTCCGAAAGTGACGTCATAACGACGTTGGTAACAACCTTGCCGATGTTGAATTCCATCATTAAAGAATTTTTAGCAGTTGTGACGTTACCTTTGGAGAAACCCTCGTATTTCGATTTTGTTGTTGTTGTTGTTGTTGTTGTTGTTGTTGATTTGTTTTTTTTTCCGTGTGTTGTTGACATTTTAGGCTTTATTCTCTTAAGCCAGTACCCATTTCAAGACAGGTCTGAAGTTAACAACCTACGACTGAAATTTAAAGCAGATTCCTGTTGGCTTTTACATGTATATATGAGGTATTATACGTATAGACAGTGAAATGTGCCAATTTAGTTTATCATTGCGAATAAGTAACCACGAAAGCTTTAAGGTCAATACGTGGGACTGTCCTTTGGATATATATAGGTTACTGGAATAATGACAAGCAATACTTTAAAGACTACAATCCTATAAAATTACATCAATTAAGCTTGACTGTCTAGCAAAATTGTGCTGATTAGACGTTTTGGTTGTTTTCTACAAGCTGTATTCAAAATGTTTTTAATCAGTGGCATAACTCTTTTTTTTTTTAGAATATTCATCCTTCAACAGTTTAGAGAGAGAGAGAGATTTGTTACAATTTTCCTCTTATGGCAACATTTTGATTTTTTAGGCCTTGCACGTATATCTTGATTAATTTTATTCAATGTCATGTTTTATTTTATATTTATTCTAATTTCTCAAAATCAAATGAATTTCTTTAGCACCAAGTGGAAACTGGAAATGTGCAGACTTTCTGTGCCCGAGTTCCCCCACTGTTTTTGCACAGTAGCTTTAATGTGAACATTTTAAAAAATAAAATATGTTATTCCTTTCTGTGTACGTGTTATTGCTTTCTGTTCAGACTTTGTGATACTTTATAAAAATGTGATTTATAATATCGAGAAAATTTTCTCTGACACATTTGTCATGTCTCTGTGTACCATGAGGCTATTTGGAACTTGGTTATGAAAAATGAAAATAGTCTTTTATGATCGTAGGCAAGAATCGAAAGTCGTTAACCTTGTCAAAGTGCATTCTTGGAAGATTTGGTACATCTTAGCAGGAGATGCAGTCCCTCATGTATCAATGAAAACTCAGCACCCCGAAGACAAAAATTCACCGCAAATACGTCATACGCTGTAACTATTCCTCATTAGCGAAGTCGTAAAATTATTGTAGGGAAAGTTAAAATGTGCATTATTATAGTTAATTGATATCCAATATTCCTTGAAGAGAAGAAAAAACCATTGACAGCGTATTATCCTAGCAAGTGGTCTAATTCTTTAAATAGACGATGAAATAAAAACAACTGGTTCATCTGCAGTGCATTGTGGGTGACGACGACGCAGTACAGTTAAGGCAACATTTTCTATAAAAAGGCACCAAAAACGAGACACTTAAAGTGCAACCGTCTTATTTTTTAGCATGAAACTCTATCTGAAATATCTTAATGGCTTTATGAAGAGTTTGTCCAACGCTTTTAACATTGGTATTTTTTGTCATCATGTGACCCTCTACAGTCACGTGAGCTCCGATTTTAGGTCAAAATATGAAATGTCAAATTTAACCAAAAAGTGCAAGGGCAAGGCAAACAATATTTGAACTGCACAATGTTTCATTGTGTCCCTTAGTATCTATTCTATCGTAAAACTGATGCTCATTCAGTCAGATTTCTGAGATATTTAAGTTATTCATTGAAAACAGACACCAGTATTCAAAAATAGGGTATTTTTCATCATTTAATCGGAAATTTTAAATTGCCTAATGAATTACAAAGAAATGAGCATCACTTTTTAAAAACTATACAGTAAAGTAAAGAATTTAAAATAAAAACCTACCTCTTGGATTGTCGCCTTGCCCTTGCACTTTTTGATTAAAAATTGAAATCTTAACACATTCATTCTAAATATAGTTTTCAAACGCATCATTGACCCAGCATGGGAGATAACTCTGTGGTACTTAATAGAGTGTGTGTACCTCGCAAATTTTGAACAAATAATACTTACGGAGTGTGCTGGGCTTTATTTCATTAAATCAAGTCGGTATGCATAAAAAAAATCCTTGAATTTACTTTATTTTGTATATCTTCGTTCTTTTATACTCTACACAAGACGTATTTGACACCTACCGCATTTCCTCCGTTCGTCAACAATAGGCCTAACCGCAACATCTATCATGTACATCGGAAAATACTCATGGTGAAAAAATATTGAAAGATTCAATCATTTGTAATAAAAAATAGACAGCCGCTATCAATGATAAAATATTTATTCTCCTCCAGCAGACACATAGAAAAAATATCTCCGACAGAACTTAGTTTTTTTTTTTTTTTTTTTTTTTTTTTTTTTTTATACATATTTGATTATTTTAGTTATCAAACCTTCAACTGTTTAGGAATTCTAGACTACGTTAAAAGTTTTAAGAACAGGAGGAAGGGATTGGGGAGCTTATTCCTGTATTTAATTACCTGTTCTCCTTTCTACAGATCTACCCCCCCCCCCTCCATCACCAGTTTGCCTCTGGCTCCTTTGATACCATATACTTTACTTGCACGTAAAAAACAAATTATTAAACAGTGTTTACATCAGGTTTTACTTATTTGGGTATTGTAGCACAAATCACATTGGGGGAGGGGGGGGGGGCTTTAGTCTCATTTTTTTGAGTTATTATCAATCCATGCGCAAACAAGATAATCATAGTAAAACTTTGTAACCAAGAAACATATACTCTGTTAAAGAACAGGTGAACACAATATACATGCTGAAATTTAGATCTTGTTGGTACCCAAAAACACAGATAGGCGCGTAGCCAGAATGGAAGTGAAATGTACGCAGAAACGGCTGGGGTCCGCTTTGAGACCCCCAGTTGGTCCAGGGCGAAGCCCTGATGAGGACCCTTGGGCGAAGTCCCTGGAAGCTCATGGGTTTTACCAAATATTTCATTCAAAATCATGCCATTTCGATTTTCTTTAGAAAATACAAGACATAGTACTTAATATTGCTTTTAACACAGTTAAATACTTCCGTGCAAATTTATTGTACATGTAGAGGCTGAATATTTTTTGAAATGATATATTGGGATCATGTACTATTTTTTAACTTTCAGCAACAAATATAATTAATTTCAATTATTAACAAAATAATGTTATATTTCAAATCATATTCTAGTGGATCACAGCATTCAACGGTTGATATTTTCTCAAAGATCTTTAAAAAAATTATCAATGTGTTGTAGAAGAATTACAAATTAATAAATGTTTTATTTGGTTGTGGCAATGATTTAATAAAACATTACAATTTTTTTTATAAAGACATGGTAATATAAAATTTGAATTTGAATCAAAACAGTATGAGATAAAATGATTCGAAACACAAATATTTGCTGGATGGTATTGATATTTGTTCTCTTCTCACAAATCTCTCCCTTCCCCCCCCCCCCCCTTCCATTTTTTTAATTTGAAAACGATGTGTACACATCTGGGTATAGGCAGCTACGCGCCTGTCAGAATATATTCAAGCAAAGATATTCAAATCTTAACAGCCTTCAAACTTTCACACCATTGTACTGTTAAAAATTCAAAGTATTATTTATCTAGTAAATTTATTTAATCAAAAACAGCTTTTCAAATTCAAAGGCAGGCTGTGAAGGGATTTCTGAGCAGGTGAAAAAATAGTCCACAGTTCAAACAGTTCTTCTGGATGAAATCAATTCTGAAAACAAAATGAAATACCATTATGGAAAGTTCATTGGTGTTGTAAAAAAGTGATACTCAAAACAATGCATTGAGTAACATGGAAAGCATATACATGACTCTACTGTTTTTATTATCAAAACATTTCAATAATCTTGTTAGGAATATGTATGGTTTATAGCTTGTATGGAGCATACCTTTTTATTTTATTGGTGGAGACACTTGCTGCCTGAGTGAATTGTTCAAATTGTTTGGGAGTAGCTACAACACAATATATATGTAATGAGTGAATAACATAATGATTACTGTTGTAGAATGAAATGACATTGCATTGTACAAAACAAACCATGCTATACTATATTTTCTGAAATTCATACAATAAATCGAAACAAACTTTTATACAAAACTTTTCTGGGAAATTGAAACCTATGACATTTGCAAAAGTAGAATTGGTAGCTATACTTAATTTAAGTAAAAAAAAATCAATATACTAGAGATAACATTTAATTCTTTCACCTATACAACATTAAAAAAAAAAAATTTAACACTGGCATACTATAAAATTAATGTAAAATGCTTTAGTATGATCATACCCAGTGGAGAAATTGATGCATCTATTTTGATAGTTCTAGCTGATGTACATGTAAATGCCAGTTTTAACCAGTTCTGTGACAGCTACAATGGCAAAAGAATTATACATATAAAAAGTACATAAATACATATAAGATCGACTTAATGTACATGTAGCAGACAAATGAAAATTCAAACATTTTATCTTCATTAATGTAGAAATTCTACAAATTTACTGCCTAGTGATACAGATAGTAAAAGTTCTACGATGAATTTAAAATATGAAGCACTGGTAAAACCTGAATGTACAGTGCACATACATTGTGTACACTGTGCAGTTTGACTTCACAAATACATTGTAAGTGTGACTGCATCTTAATTATACTATTTGATATCATGACGTGCTGTGCTTATATTATGTTACATTTTGTACATGTATGCCAAAGGACAACATCATTGCATGTTTGAAAGTGTGCAACTTTCATAATGTGTGTGTTTTTGTGTATGTGTGTGTGGGGGGAGGGGGGGGCATACACACAAGGCACTGCATTGCAGTTTGTGACGGACTGTAATAATACATCTTATTGTACATGTTCATGGTTATTTGACATCGATGTAAAGAATAGTATGTCTACATGTTAATACCTATGCACATACACACCTTAATGAACACAGAGTGACCTACGGAGGTAGTGCGGATCGTCTCAGTTATCCATGATTTCCCGAAATAACGTCATCATCTTCTCATCAAAAAGATAAACAAGGCCCAGGTCTCTTATTTTATCCCTATTCTCTTTAAAGATTGCCTGATTGTTGCATTAATCCACTGCATATCTAAGCTGCTGTCGCCACGTTTTTAGATGTAAACATCATTCCGTGTCACCGAGTGCAAGCGCTTGGCTGAAGCCGAATGCAGCCAAACGACACAATAAAAAGAGAATTATTTCGAAGACGTGTTGTTACTATATAAGAGAAAATCACTAATGTTTATTTATTTAAACCTGAAAATACAGACATTCATTACAAATTCTCGCAATCATCATTAAATAGCTTTTTTGAGCTCTATTTCCTTATATGGATCTATCAAGGCGGAGCAACTGTCATGACGTCAAACCTCATTATGACCTCATTACCATATTATCTTCATGTGTAGCCTTAACTGTACTGCGGACGATCAGAATTTCATAAAGCTCTCGTTGGCCACTGTGGGGAATAATTCGAACAAATCCCATCGCGTGTATTCGGGGTGTTTTCTTGTTTGAACCGAACTTTAGAAGGTTAGAGATAAACACAGAATCCAAAGCTTTTCTGTCGCTTCAGTAATCTTTGTGCGCAATTTGGGTCATTGTCGTATGAAAAATAAGGATAATCCTTGAAATACCAGATCAATGAAAATTTGACGGAAGTGTCTTTGGCAATTCCTTCGAAAAATGTTAATATGAAGGGTACATACTTCTATACAATTCTAGCAACTGATAGGATGTTTGATATAAAGCACCTGCTGTATTTTGCGATCGAAAGTAAAATAAACCTAATAATTTTATTGGAAGTACAATCCCGTTTGAAGCATCAATTTGTTGCATAGAATTTACTTTTCTCTCCCCACCTACCCCCCCCCCTCCCTCCCCGTTCCTTATTTCCTTACTTCCTTTTCGTAAAGAACGCAATTCATAATGATTATATACTAAAAAATATGCTCTCTCTCTCTCTCTCTCTCTATATATATATATATATATATATATAATCTAAAATTAAGCCTGTTTTTAAATAGTATGTAATCATTATGAATTGCGTTCTTTAATTCAGAGAAATGGGTTCTGCTTGCAGTTTGCCGAAGTAGCATACTGCAAACTTTCCATAAATGTATTTATATACATGTATTTATAATCATCTAACAATTCGTGTAGGCTAGTTTCCTTGTAGTAAATCATTACTTCTTGATCGGTACATTAAAGGAATGGAGATTTGCAAGGCTTAAGAAATTATGAGATCCGAAGAATTTATGTAGTTTAGGATGATATTAACCAGGTATTTAACAGGGTCACGTGTAACATTATATATGAATTAAGACTTCTGACGATGTACCAGAAAGTTATCTCCTATAGTTACTCGTACATTTAACGAATTTTCCTTTTTCAGATTTATAGTCATCGTAAAGTTTGAAAACTAATTGTATGTTAGACAAATATGAAATGAACATGAAAGAGGAATATCATAACAGATTTATATATTTTTGTGTCACACTTTCGATCAATAAGCAACAATTCGCAATCTACTCAAACTTTTTAAATATTACATTTTAATCTTCTGTGCCTTTTCCCTTGTGAAATGAAATTACTCCTTCAGACACACATCTTATTTAATCAAATATTGCAAGAAGAATGTCTAACATCTTCTTGGATACTGAGAGTACCTGGTGCAACTGACCTGGTATATGAAAAAAATTGCAGTTTTACTACAAGTTTCTGAGTTATGTTAAACAACTTGAAATTTAGTGTACAATGACCATGACTGCCAACTACTCACTGCTTACTCACAACTTCCACTGCTTATAGATGATATTGCCTATTTTATCTTAATATCTTTAATACGCATGTCTGAATAAATCCTATGATGGCAAAAAATGAACGGCGAACGATAGTTTTGTTCTGCCAACTACCTCCAGGTCAATTTTCAAAAGAAACTTATTTGAATAATTTTTCATATTTACATGGATATTAATGTTAATTTTCATAAAACATAATCTATTTGGGAAAACAAAGAGAGATAAGCCTTTAACTTGGTAAAACTTCAACCCCCCCCCCCCCCCAAGAAACAATGATTCCTTTTTTTACAGATGTTATGAATTGTTATTTCACGAATTCATACCAAAGGTTTTGTTGTTTCACGGAGGGGGGGGGGTATAGTTATTTAATTAACAATTTCAAATGAGATAACAAATAAAATAAATGTACTTTATCAATCTGATATGTCGAATTTAACGTAAGTTCAGACGGAGAGATTTAAGAGTGATTCATCATTTTCATGAGTATTTGAAAATATGGTGATGTTTTGAAGCCTGATTTCAATTGATAAAATTTTCTACCCCCTTATGAAAGGAGTTGTAAATAAGAGTAATTAACTTTCTGACACTGGTTTGTCAAATTATTAATTTATTAAACTTTTCTTTGCATTCAAACAAGTTTTAATGGTTTGAATTAAATGGATGTAAAATGTAGGCGGGAATCGAGAGTTACCATGCGTAGTTCTTACAATGATAATAAAAATTGGCGGATTGAGGAATTTTAAGCTTTTTTGGCGGGTGTGTGTCTTAAGTGTGTGTGTGTGGGGGGGGGGGGGTCACATACTACAAAAATAACAAACTTTTAGTATGGCATTGAGTAACATATTGGTACTGTATATGTATTTACACTAGAAATATTACTGAAAATTATAATAACATAACTTTTGCCTACGGTAACATATCTATCAATATCTTTTAATGTTTCTTTTTATCCTATGAAAAGTACCTGTATTTGCTAATTTTATATGTGTGTCTTATTTAAATCGTTTAAATGGATTATGTTAGATCTGAAAAAAAAAAAAAAAAAAAAAAAACAGTGGTGGTGGTGGTGGGGTGTCCCAAATAATATACAGTTATACAAATATACAGTTGTGCCCCCTCAATCATGACATATGTGACCTTTTTTATTACTTGTCAAGATATTTCTGTTGCATGGTTTGCCCCCCCCCCCCCCCCGCAGCACTGATATTGCTTTCTTGCCTAAGATCAACTGTTTTTACATGTAAAAAAATGTAAAATACCTTGTATTATGATTTTTCATTAGGATTTCTGGTATAAATGCATATACCAACAAATGTTACCCAAGATCCTATTGAAAGTTTATCCCCCTCCCATTTCTTCTGACTATATATAAACCTTTAATCTCACCCCCGTCAAAAAAGATACCGAACTATTTTCCTGCAAGAAAATCTGAGAATCAAGTATTTTGTATTTAAGAGGAAAAATACTCCTTCCTCCTATTTATTTCTTCCTCGTCATCACCGTTTAAAAATTCCTGAATCCGCCAATTTTTTGTTATTAATGCAATATTCCTTCCATCATAGGGTTTATTCCAGCAATATTAAAGATAAAAAACAGGCAATATCATCCATGAGCAATGGTAGTCGGCAGTAAGCAGTGAGTCGTTTGCAGTAGCAGAGGCAGTTGGAAGTAAGCAGTGAGCAGTTGGCAGTAGGCAGCTAGAATTCCATATGAAAATGTTTTGCAAGCTTTTTTCCCCCTTAATTAATAAATCATTTAAATATTAACAAATTTGATGATGGGAACATAGGCTTTGTAGATGACTAAATGATAAGTCTACATAGGTCTACCCCTTTATACTATAAAAAAACGATTTTATAGTATGTGTAGACTTCATTTCGTCATCTACAAACTTACATGGGATAAGACCTGGAGAGAAAAAAGAAGCAGAAAGAGTACGCAAATCCTTGGATCTTAAAAAGAAAAAAAAACAATATCCTATATGCGATGTGGTAAAAAGCCATGAACAAAGGAAAAAACCGAGTCGCAGTCGATTGCAGCAGTACGAATTCTTTCAAGTACGATTCATTTCAAGGTGCTTGTCGCGAGAGTTGCGCGAGATTTCGTTGCTAGACATGGAGGTATACACAAAATTTACAGTTTGTGATCTTAACAACTGAGCTTTAATGCTGTCGAAAATTAAAAATTGTAAGTTGTTGATATGTTTTATATTGTTAAGCACACATTGCTTAAGTATTGGCGTACTTACTTTGGACGCACCTTGCTAATATTTAAAGTTTTCAGTTGTAATAACGTGCAGGAAAAATCGACCGAATTTGTTCTATATGTTATTGTATTGATTAGGTTTTATAACACTCTAATTGTTCAGATTGTCATGTAACGTTAAAAAAGTGTTCTAATCTATCATCACAAGTTTTTAAATCTGAAGGTATATTACAGTGAGCTCACTACGTCCAGAGACATTTTATTGATAAAATATGTACTTAACATCAATATTGATTGCATAGAAATATTTGATTACAATAAAACTGTACACCAAGCACTTTTTCTTTATATTATATAATATTTGATGTTTGAAATAAGAAAATAAAAATGGATACCTCATGCACTTGTCTGTAGATTTTACAATTATTATGTTGAGAGATACGAATAAAATTCAAAATTTGTTCTTGGGTTATGTCTTCCCAGAAGTAATATGCTGACGGTGCGACCGTTTGGGCGAGCGCTGATCTATACCTATACATCGTCTCTTTAAACCGCATGTGTCATTTGGTACGTCTAGACTCTGACGTCACATGACGTATGTAAGTTGCATTACCAAATCGAAGCTTGAACAGTGCTGGTTTAAATGAAGAATGTTTAATCTACTGTTTTTTCTGCAATATCCATAGAATTAATGTGATTTAATTTTTTTTGTTGAACTTTTGTTGCTACCGCGAGAATGTAGTTTGCGGCGAGATGCAATTCGCAAAGCATTATGGGACCACAGGTTACTGCGGAAAAAAATTCATTTGGATCAATGTGCAAAGTCCGAATTTTCTCTTCGCCCAAGCGTTGCTTTAAGAGCTCGCAGTGACGAGCGGCACTTCGCGCCGCTCGCTGCGCTTGCTATTATGTTTAATGTTATGACCAGAGCATCAAATAACAAATCTTAAATTCATTATGTAAAAAAACATAACATAAATAGTTAGTTATTATAATGCTGAATCTCAAAATTTAATACTTTTTTGTTAACTTTAAAAATGAAACTTCATTTTGGGGTAAGTTTACTGAATGGCTAAGTTCAAAGTGTATGCTGTATCTCATTGATGACATACGTATGCATTGAGATTTATTAAATGGTAGTAATTTTTGGTTGCTATTATATATTACAGTAAATAATTACTCATTTTATCTGCCAATTTTTCTCCTTTTAGATTTAGATATTGACTATTACAAGAAAGGAACTTAATGAAAAATGGATGATGACTACGGACAGATGTATGGAGGGGAGGATTTTATGGGGGATATTGGCCTGGAAGATGAGGCCATTTTAGACTATGATGATGGAGATGATAACCTTGACCTTGGATCTGATGAAGAGGAAGAAATTGAGTCTTTTGTCGGGTAAAAATTATGTAATTAGTATCTTGGATTGTTTATCTAAAATATCAGTCATATTTGTTTTCAAGAAAGGATGAATTGCTATAACTATGGTCAGTGATCCCTTTTTATACGATGAAATATAATAAATCTATGATGATTCTGATGATATTCAAACAAGAGTGAATAAAATAATACTTTCTGAATGCTGTCAATAGTTTGGATTGTTTTTACTTATGAGAAATACCACATTATCAATGATTTTTTAGACCCTATAATGGCAATTTGACCAGGTTTGTGATCTTTTCTTCTTTCACAAATAAAGATGAAAAGAATGGATGGGTCTTAGTACAATAGAGAATTATGCATGTGAAGACAATGAATAGCTCAGACTTGACACATATCACCTGACAATTTTATCAGTCAAGAATGTATTCATGGGAGTTGAACACCTTGATTCTTAAGATCTGTTTTAAATGCACCGCAAACAGTGTTACACAATACATAAACAAAGGCAAATTTGCAAGCTGACAAGTAGTGTCAGACATATCCAACAGAGTAAATAACTAAAGGTAAACAATGTGACTCACGCATACAATAAACAAGATGTGTTTGTGAAACACTGATGCCCCCGTATAGCAGCTTATGGCGAAGGTTAAAGTTTCTTCAAATGCAAGTCAAAATCCAGGCCAAAAGATAAAAAATGTTGATACCCAAAGAAAGGTCTTGTCTCGAGGAATACATCTGTGAAATTTGAAAGACCTAGATACAACTGTTCGAAAGTTATGGCGAAGGTTAAAGTTTTTTAAATAAAAGTCAAACGTCAAGGTCAAGGTCAAAGTGGTTGGCATCCAAAGGAAGATCTTGTCACAAGGATTACATATATGAAGTATGAAAGCCCTATCACCAACCATTCAAAAGTTATGGCCAAGGTTAATGTTTTTCAAAAAGTAGGTCAAACTCCTAGGTCAAGGTCAAAGGGTCAAAGTGGTTGGTATCCAAAGGAAGGTCTTGTCACAAGGATTACATATGTGAAGTATGAAAGCCCTAGCATCGACCATTCAAAAGTTATGGCCAAGGTTAAAGTTTTTCAAAAGTAGGTCAAACTCCTAGGTCAAGGTCAAAAGGTCAAAGTGGTGGTTGGTATCCAGAGGAAGGTCTTGTTGCAAGGATTACATATGTGAAGTATGAAAACCCTAGCTCCAACCATTCAAAAGTTATGGCCAAGGTTAAAGTTTTTCAAAAGTAGGTCAAACTCCTAGGTCAAGGTCAAAGGGTCAAAGTGGTTGATATCCAGAGGAAGGTCTTGTCACAAGGAATACACATGTGAAGTTTGAAATCCTAAGCACCAACTGTTCAAAAGTTATGGCCAAGGTTAAAGTTTTTCAAAAGTGGGTCAAACTCCAAGGTCAAGGTCAAAAGGTCAAAGTTGTTGGTATCCAAAGGAAGGCCTTGTCACAATGAATACACATGTGAAGTTTGAAACCCCAATCACCAACTGTTCAGAAGTTATGGCCAAGGTTAAAGTCTCATAAAATTTTGCAAAAGTGGGTCAAACTCCAAGGTCAAGGTCAAAAGGTCAAATATTATGGTACCCAAAGAAAGGTCTTGTCACAAGGAATACACATGTGAAATATGAAAGTCATAGCTCCAACCAATCAAAAGTTATGGGCAAAGTTAAAGTTGACAACAGACAGACAGACAAACAGACAAACGGACAAACATGTGAATGTATCTTTTACATTAGCTCATTCTATATCTTTTTTGCATTTTAAATAATTCGTCAATAGATTTATCAATACTTTAAATGAAAAAATAATGACACTGATATTTTATGATGCCTGCAGGGACAGGAATTATGATGAGAGAACCCCAGAACCCACCATATCTAAACAAGAACAGCTTCGAATGATTCATCTGAGGAGTCATCTGAATCAGTTAACAGAAAAAGTCAAGCACCATCAGTATCTTACAGAGAAAACAAGGTCAGTAAAAAATATATAAGTTTACTGATTTTTTGATAAGTACTAGGAGCAATTACAGACTCATTGCTATTTATCATGTGGAGCTAGAAGATATCTATGTACTTTATGTTCAGTTATAATATTTATGGCTATGTAAATAAACATATTTATATTTTGAGTGAACACTTTATATTTGTTTTAAATCTTTCTTCGTTTAGAGAAGAACAAAAGCAATGTAGAAATCGTATGTCTCAACTAGAAACAGAGAGAGACCAAGTCTTCAAGGAAATACAAGGAGCCGAATCAGATAAAAATACGTAAGACAAATTATTTGTCATTTTATTTATTGCAAATGCAGACTGTTACAAAATTGAAGTTAATGTTGGAAAATTCAATTCAAGTAGGATGATATCTATGAGAGAAGAATTTCAGTCATGTTTTACCATGGTACTTTATGGAATAACTGATGTGTGATTTCATTATTTCCTCCCTGTAGATACATGTATTATTGTATATCATGCTTTTGAACCAGTCTTTGCAATAAATTTTAACCCAAATAAAATATAGCATGAATATAAAAACACTGGAGATAAACTCATAAAAAACTTTTGTTCTTTGAGATTCCTTTAAGAAGGATAAATGTGATTTTCTGAAGTATACAACGAAATATTATTTTATATATCAAACTGGTATATGTTGAATGTTTAATATGTTTTACGGTGTGACCGTTGGGGCGAGCGCAGTTGTACCATCAAAAACCTATACACAGTTTACACTTCTAACGTTGATGGATCCGCCTCTTCAAACGTCAAACCGCACGAGACACAGTCAAGACTGTGACGTCACATGACGTCGGAATTTACGGAGACAGCCGAGCGTCTGGTTGAACGAGACTAAAGATCTTGTGCAGTAATAAATGAAATACGTTGTAGAGTGGATGTAATTATTTTTTATTTCTTTTAAGCCCTCTGCAAAGAAAGAAAAGTAAACGTATCTCTCGGTAATGAATAATTATCCTTGGTCTTCTGAATGTTTTGTAAGAATTTCGCATGGAACCCTGGTAGCGAAGGAATTCTGGGAATGTTGCCCCAGAAAATTTGCCTGACGTATGTACAGATTTCATTCCGAATTTTCTCTGTTCTTATACGTTAGTCTATTGAGCTCGCTTCGCGAGCGGCGCTTCGCGCTCGCTATAAAGATATAATTTATATTTATATTTATTTATTATATGTGTGTATACTGATACTTGGTATCTATAACTATAAGTGTTTTTCTTTCCTTTTTCAGGTCAGCTTTATACAGACTTAGATCAAGACATGAGAGGATTTGTCAGGAGTTGGAAAATGAACATGAACTCGAAAAAATGATTGCAGAGAGATTGGAGCAAGAAGAGTAGGTTCACATGTCAACAATCTCACCAAAATATATACACAAAATTTTTACATAAGTTTAAAAAAGAATTTTGCCTTTTTAGTCATGTCCAAAGTATTTTATTTTTGTAAGACTCTTATATGTCCTGAGTTAATTTTAAACAACCAGAAGTTATTTTTGTTATTTTTTTTTTTGTATTACATATTCATATATTCTGTTTAGATATGAGCTTGCAAAGGTTGAGGTAGAGAGAGGGAAGTTTTTATTGGCTGAAGATGACCTAATTAAACAAGAGCAGCAGCTGGCCAAAGAAAAAACTGACATGGCTCTCCAGCGTCTCCGTAAGGAAGAAATGAAGGCAAAAAGGGCTGTTAAACAACATGCCAGAAGACAAAGGTATATAGTGTATAACCTTTCTTGTGCTTCAATATGAACTATTGGAAAACAAACTTTTTTTCCAAGGGTCATAATTCTGCGGAATCACAATTTCTGATCAATCTGAAGGTAGAAAATTACACAGATTTCTTGGATTGCCATTGTTTTTCCAAAATACACTTTAAATACAATGTGACAAATTTCCGTGGAAACTTTGTGACTGTGTACATAGCATAAATTAATCCCGTGCTGAAAATAGTACTTCTAGAGTATTTTTTAATTCTGTCTTAAAAATTAATGTTAGAAACAGAGAACATCACAACTTATATACAGTGTATTATCATTCCTGTGCATCAAAATAAACTTTTTTTGTAATTATGTCTATAAATTAATGTTGGAAACAGAGAAACATCACAACTTATACATTTTAACAAAAGAAAATGCTGAATAAATATTGTATATACATGTAAAAAGACTTATGTTGTAGTTTTGAATGTGCATATATTTATATCCTGTTGATATTGAATTACAGAGATTATCAGACAGCTATGGAAGAACAGAAAAGAAGACAACAAATGGCGCTAGAAGATGCAGAGAGAAGTCATGCTAAACACAGCAAGTTCCTTAATCAAACCATGGAAAAGTAAGCAATTTTTTTTCTGAACACCTCTTATTGACTGCTGTGTCAAAGCTATTGGACTTATGTTCCACAAATTTGGTAGTGCTCTCTGAATTTGATTACATCTGATCTACATGTATTAAACAATGTTGCGTGCAGTAAACTTAGTAGATCAGCAGGGACCTCAAAAATCCTCTTTCAATTATTACTGTCTTTGTTTTAGGTTGCAGAAAAGGCAGGAAGAGGAAAATGCTAGGTACAAAGAGAACATGAAGAAAAAAATGGAAATGTTACTGAAATTGAAAGGAGACATTACTTCAAATAGGGTAAATTATTATCCCACCTGACCAGATAAATGTTCAAAAGAATTTTTATTTGAGTGAGACCTATGAATTAAAGAAATTACCTGCTACCAGAATTGGCTATCTTTTAACAAAATATTGATAGATTTGAATTTGTAAATATACCTTAGCTCAAATACATCCCTTTATTGGTTCTTTACAGGAGAATCTGAAAGCTTTACATGCCAGAGATAAAGCTGCCAGCAAAGAGGCGAAACAGAAGGAGGAGGAGGAACGCCAACAAATCCTCCAGAAGGGAGGCAATCCAGACGAGATCCTCCTTATCAGAAAAAGAATTGAGGAATTTGAACGGCAGAAAAAGTAAGTAATTTCACACTATTTTCTAGCAGATGTATAAACTTTAATGCAATGTAACCATAGAGAATTTGCTAATTTCTTCTCATCAATAAGCGTTCAGCATTTCCTGTCAAAGATTATTGTTATTATCTCAAACTTTACAATGCTATATAATTGGATAAAATCAGAGCCCCGTTACTAAATTTTTATGATATACATATCTGAATGATTGGTCTATGACGAATAAGAGGACCTTGCAATCTGAAATTTCAATTACGTGAAGAGTTAAATTCTGTAATTACAACAATAATAGCTGGAATCACTTTAAATGCTATCATGTAGACATTGTGTTGCATATTTAGAGCTCCAATGAAAACATCATTTGTATTTTTGAAATTTTCAGTGAATTTGAAAATGAAAAGAAAATAAAGCAAGCTACTATAATGGAGAAAATTCTGGTTGAGGAAGATAGACTTAAGAAAAGAAAGAAACAACAACCTCATCTGTGGACAGATGTAAAATCAGACAAGTCAAAGGTCAGATTTCTAATGTGTAAAAAGGAAAGATTTAATTAGCACAAGAAATGAACAGAATTCTAGAAATGTCAGATACCTTTGTATCATAGGCCGAAAAAGAAAGATCTATATTTATGATCAATACTTGTATGAGAATTTGATTTTAAAATATTTCAAGAAATCGGATGTTTTGTGCTTGATGTGCTTTATTTTTTTTTATTCAGATCATTGGGCCACAGAAAAAGAAACCATTGAAGATTTTTCGAGAGCTGACAGATTCTTCCATTTTTGATGAGGATTTTATGAAAGAAAATACATATATCATTGATGGACCAGAAGAGCAGGTACCTTAATGCTTTCTTATATGTTTATTAAAAGGGAATTTCAAATGCTGCTTTTTGAATACTATTGTCAGAGGAGAATTTTCTCTAACCACTTACACAGTAGTTGTTATACACCTGTGATATTTTTTGTCAGGCTACACAGAGGGAAGAAGGAAAGGAATCCATGAGAGCTGAAACTGCTGGTGAGGACAAAAAGGTCACACCCCTCCCTATTGATTCTAGTGACTCCAGTGATGCGGAGTCAGATGGTAAGTACTCATGAACTTATTTCTTCTCTTAAATTTAAAGACATTAAAAGTGTAAACTAATATGTTGACAGTGCGACCGTTAGGGCGAGTGCAGATATTTATTCAGGTTTAATTTAGATCAGGCTCATTCGTCAAACTGCACGTGACATTTGGTGCGTCTAGACTCTGACGTCACATGACGTTGTATTTAAGTTGCATTACCAAATCGAAGCCTGAACATTGTTGACTTTAATGAAGAACGTTTTATTTACTATCTATCTGCAATATATCCATTAAATCAAGGCGAGTTTATTTTTTGTTAGTTAAACTGTTGTTGTTATTCTCGCGAGAACGTAGCTTAAACAAGCGATGCATTGTGGGTCCAGAATTACTGCGGAAAAAAATTCTATTGAATGAATGTGCAGTAGTCCAAATTTTCTCTTCGCCCAGGCGTTGTCATTAGAGCTCGCAGTGATGAGCTATAATTCTTATTAAAGATTTTTTTTTTAAGTGCAAAAGCAATGATTCTTCAAAGGTTTTCTTGTGTTGATGATTTTCAGGAGAAGAAAAGGTTGATTTGGCAGTACCAGAGTTTGAGGGATTGTGGGATCAACACAAACCATACAGAGTCCCAAAAGACACAGAATCAACTGTAAAATTGCCCAATGGAAGCAAAATGGAGAAGGTACTTTAGGGTATTTTATAGTCAATCTGCTTTTTTTTCGGCTGAAGGTTCCTAAATCCATTCAATACCTTCAATTTTCTTTCACTTTATTAGAAGTTCAATTTATGATTGCTAGGGTACATGTAGTCATAAAAAATATCACTGTTAATACTGATTTCCAGGAAATACTTGAGAAAGTGTTGGATAAACACCGCCAGGGGATTGTTGTCAAGCAGGTGGCTGCCGGCCGGGAATTCCAGGGCTGTCCTTTCTACAGTAAACCTGATGTCATTCACTTCAAGGTCAGTAAAAAAAAAAGGAAATTCTCAGAAAGTTCGATAACTCAATCTTAGTTAATTAAAAATAACACTAATATAGTGCACCATACTTTAATGTATTCTTCTGCAGGATTTTGAAGTTGGGAAAACTTACAAGAAAAAAGTCACCTTGACCAATGTTTCCTACACTGTGAATTACTGCAAGTACATCAACATAACTGAGATGCTGAAGGACTTTATTGACATTCAGTGAGTGGTTTCTCTGGACTATAAATTTTATATGTGATAAAAATGCAATCTACCTGCATAATAGGGGATGTAATGCAGCAACCATTTTACATAAAATTCATTTATTTTGTGTTTTATTTAGGTTTGACCCACCAGGACAAATGTCAGCTGGATTGACGTGTGAAATGATGGTCACATTTAAACCAATGGTAAATTATCTTTCTTGTCTGCATTTTTAAAGAATTTATTTACAAGTTTCTAATGAACTTTCTTTAATAAAAGCTCAGAGAACAACATATTCTGTATAAGTGTGCATATATTGAATATGTTAATTCCAGTTTTATAATATTTCATATAAATTCCTTACTCTTTTCAGATTAACGAGGATCTATCTGGAGTAGTTAACTTCCTGTCTCAGACAGGGCCATTTGCAATTCCTCTCAAGTGTACCACAAAGAAATGTGATGTAAGTTTATTTTATATTTTCAAAAAATTGTCCTGAGATATCAGTAATTTCATTCTTGAAAATATCAATGAAATAACTAAATCAGAATTTGGAGATATTAAGCAAATACGATTTCATAAAATGCTTTTTATTTCTCTATAACAATGGGGTTTGATCTAACATCAGTATGAGTAACACAGGTTCTCTTTCTTCATTCCTTTATAGTTGTCCACGGACACTTGTCGCATTGATTTTGGGACAACAGTGATAGGAGAGACCCTGAAGAGAACATTTACCCTTACTAACAAGGGAGCCCTGGGGACAAAGTTCGAATTCTTCAAGGTCACAGGTCAGAAAGAAAGGACAGTGACCACAGCTGCCACTTCTCTAGGAGGCCTTGTAAGTTAATAAAAAAGAATAAACAATGGTCAAGATAGTAATTAGAGGAAGAGGAACATTCAGTAAATGTTGATGTTTTGAGCACTGCATAAATTAATCAGTAAGAATGAAAAATCTTATTATATATAGCAGCTATTCAATGCACATGTATTGAAATATTGAGTGTGTGTTTTTATATGATATAACTGGTATCAATTTTTCAGACAACAGCAGACACCATTAGAGCATTCAGCCCAGATTCAACATCAGTGGTGGCAAAAAAGGATGTGACTGCTTCCCTGGAGAAAAATGTGGCAGAGGAGAAAAAGGCTGCTGATGGTATTTAAATATTACTTACTTTTGGGAATCAATTTTTTGGAAGTACAAAAATGTCTTTTGTGTAAAGTTAACTTGTGTTGAATGACTTCTGAAATGAATTATAGAGGCAGACAAGGCTAGTATGGGAGGTATGGGGACCTCAGATGAGCAGAATAGTACCCAGGCTGCTGGGGAGGGACTCAGTGTGGTGGGTGAGGGAGAACAAGGAGAAGAGGAGCAACGTAAGTCAAATTCAGCATTGTTAAAGTGTGCCTATTGCAAAGTAGGACAAAATATTGAGTGGTATTTTTTTATCATGGTTGATGTTTAACTCTGAAATTATGAAAACAAAAGTTGATTTTTTTTTTCGGGGGGATACTTATTTTGTGTCTTTTTTCTGTCTCCCCACACAGCTCTACAGGAGTCCCCTGATTTGGCCGTCAGTGAGATGGAGGATTATGGGACACTGGATGGGATGAAGGTGGGACTGGTGGCATCTGGAGAGTTAGGTCCCTTTGCCTCCACCAAACTGGAGATAATTTGGCAACCCCACATTCCAGGCCGAGTGGACACTGAGTTCTTGATCACTTTCACTGACCCCCTGTCTGATAGTGTGAGTCTACAGAGGTTTTATTCTACTGCCAAAAATAAGTCTAATATTCAAAAGGGAAGTGATGAAACTGAAAGGATTTATTTTGCCTTTTATTTTTTACTCTAGATCTCAATCCAAGCTGTAGCCAATGCTATAGATGTACCTGTTTGGGTGGAGAGACAGACGGTAGACCTGAAGATCTGTATGTTTGACCGTCTATATCAGGACACCATTATTGTCAACAATAGGTTAGACATGATCTGACTGATTAGATTAGAAACAAAAATGTTGAATATTGAAATGACATAAATTAATGTAAAGTACTTGTATTTAATAGTGGACCAGTGTTGTAAGTATTTCAATTAAGTTTATTTATATTTTTTGCAGAGCAACAACTGCCTTAAGACTTAAATTTGAAGTCTGTAAAGAACTGAAGAATCACCTGGAACTGCTGCCAAAAACAGGATACATCCAGGCACAGTCTAACTTTTCTGCACAGATGAAGTTTCTACCCAGGTAATTCTCTCATAAGCAAGACAGCCAAATGTGGTCTTAGATACAGTTAAACATGGCTACAATGAACAGGCTTATAATGAATTCATGCTGCAACAAAGTAATTTTTATTCTCTGTAGTTTTAAAATTTATTAAGAATGTATCGGATATAATGAATTACCTTTATAATGAACTAAAAATGTTCTTCCCAGGCACTTCACTGTAGGCATGTTTTACTTATATTTTTGTAAGCATCATTTTCTGATCAAGGTAACATATTTCCTTTCAGGAAAAGTTTGTTTGAAGAAGCTGGAAAGTATTTTGACAAAGAAACAGGTGTGCTGGAGGCTCCTATGATAATCAGAGTAGCTGATCAGGTAGATTTTTATCCACTCTTAAAAACATGTTATCACACCCAATACAAAATTTTGGAAGGTAAAATGGTAACTCTGTAGCATTTCTATTTATAGACCCAACCAGTTCCTTTCACTGTCCAAGCTGTTTTGACCACATCGGACATGGAGTTTGACACCACTGATATAGACTTTGGCTGCTGTACCATATACGAGTCAACAAAAGCCAAAATAAAGCTCACAAACAAATCCATACTTCCCCAGGAATTTGGTTTTGTCGGCCACCCTGAGGTACCTTGTCACATCTGCATACTGTAATCCCTCTCTTATTGCCATCAATTTAAATTAAATTCTGGATTGTGATTAGTGTTTATGATAGGATTAAGCTTTGATCTATTTAATTTACACTGTACGGTACCTGAACATTTCTAGTTTGTTGAGGTGCAACCCAATGATGGGTTTGGAACCTTGCTGCCATTGGAAACAATTGACCTGGAAGTTATATTTAGTCCCAAGAAAGCCAAGGATTACAAATTCGAACTGAACTGTAAATCTTTGATAAACAGGTGAGTTTTCATGAGAAATTTTAACACCGAGGTCAGTGGAAAACACATCTTCATTAAAAAACATTTAACTTTAAAATTCAAAGTACTGTTTATAGCAAATATACAGCTTTTAAAAATAGAGTTTTTTGATCTTTAATCATGCAATGAAAACTTGTTAGTATTTTTACCAGTTAGTAACTTTGATTGATGTTTTATCATTTTGTATTCCCAGGGAGTTTAAGATCCAGTGTAAGGGAATAGGAGTCCACCCTCCTTTGGAAATGTCTCATCAGGTGGTGCACTTCTCTGCCACCCCCCTGTATGATGTGTCCACTGCCTCCTTCCATGTCATAAACTCCCACACAAGTACAAACGAATTCACTCACCCTGTCCCCCGAATTGGAAAAGGTAAGTGGAAATACTTTGTATGTATATACTGGTGAAGAACAATATATTACCGAATGTTGTTTTATATCAAGGGATATTGAATCAGTATGCAACATTATCCAGGTTTCATTGACAAGAAGGGGATTCTGTTTTCTTGCAGGTGAGATAGCTCCAGTTGGCCCCACTTCCTTTGAGTTTGTAGTTCCAGAGGGTGTTCCAGTGACTATATCGCCATCTGTTGGCACTATTGAACCTGGAAAGGTACAATAAGACTTCTAACAGTATAGATTACTGTAAAACACATAAGATTACTGTAAAACACATAAGATTACTGTAAATACATAAGATTACTGTAAATACATTAGATTACTGTAAAACACATTAGATTACTGTAAATACATTAGATTACTGTAAAACACATTAGATTACTGTAAGACACAATAAGTGATTCAGATAAAAATATGAATGTTCTGTTCCTTTATTTTATACAACAAATTTAAGTCATTGCAGTAAGTTTGGGATATTGAAATCACGTAATAAATGCTTACATACTGTACAATATCAACCTCAAGTTCTAGAGAATATACACTTCAATGCTTCCATCTGGGCATCTCCAAGACTGTTAACAGATAATATGCATAAAAGTAGTCACTAAGTTTTATTATTCTTAAACCAGAAATGCCCAGTGTGGGTGAGATTTGCACCAGAACTAAATGATCTAGACATTAGGAAGGAGGCAGTCAGAATGGCCACTAAGGCTTTAGAGGCCCAGGCCGAGAAGGAATTTGAGGAGAGACAGAAGAGAGAGAGGGAGGAGGCTGACCAGGCTCTGGTAAGAGAGAGGGGGGCGGGATAAAGAAAAACTTTTTAAGAATAAAGAATGGTCAAAATTTATATACATTTGAGTTTTTCTTAGTTTTCTAGTAAATTTTTAGAATAACTCTGTTATCACACATACATGATTTTATCATAGAATTTCATAGCTTTCAGTCACTAGGATATGGATATTTCAGTTGAAAGTATATTTTATTTATGAAGACAGTAACACACCAACCATTTTATTTTTTACTTTCTGAACTATAGGAAGAGGTATGTTGTATGTCTGCAGTAAATGTGGGTATCAAGTGTGTGTGTAATATACAGATTAATGTCTATGGTAAATAGATAACAGAAATAAAAAGAAATTCTAATATACTGAGAATCCAGAGCCTGCTTCATTGTAAAACTAAATCTTAGGGCAAACATATTGTTATACATGTATTATATTAGAGTTTGTGTTATATTATAAAAAGAAAACTAATTGAAAATAATAACTTTTAAGTATCAAGTCCAGAGCAACTCTCATTCTGGAAAGTATATAATTTGATTAACATTTTGGTGAAAGGGAATTTGCAAAATATGTATACAACAGGGTCCATGGACATATCTAGTCTTTAAAATAAAGCCCTACTTTACATGATTTTCTCGTAGAATATGTGAAGTACTTACAAATAAAAGCAACTAATCAAGTACTTATCAAGACAGTAATAAAGCAACAATTATCTAATAAAGGACTTTAACAAGACAGTATTATACCAACAATTTATTTTTTATTTTCTGAACTAGGAAGAGGTATGTTTATTGTCTGAAATAAATGTGGGTCATTTGTTTGTGTGAAATATGCAGATACATGTTCATATGGTAACTGGAAAACTGGATGCAATACAGTGCTTTAATAATCTCTGGATAGGAATAGCTTCATTATAAAACTAAAAAATTACAAAAATATGTATCCATAGAGTTGTGTGATATTAGAAGGAAAAAAAACTAATTTAGATTAATTACAAGATTGTTAATTTTTGTTGGCACTGGTAGTGAAATTTGAAAGTGTAAATTACGGACATCTAGGAGCTAACTTTGCTTTATGGTAATAAGGTACTGATAAGTACATGTGTACCTTTGTCCTCATCTGTAAGCTTATCCAGAAGGTCACAAATATGCATTGTCATCTGTGTTCATTTAATCTGTCTGTTTTGCTTAAAGGAATATTTCTCTGCACATTTTGTCTCCTATGTATCAAGTTCAAATATTTTTTTTTCTTGCCATCTTTCAGTATCATTGTTTAGAGTTGTTGATTTTTCCCCGTTTCTGATGTTATGATCTTTTTTTTAATCAGCAAAAAGCTATAGGCAAAGGAGGAAAAGGAAAAGATGCTAAATCTCCTACAAAAGGCAAAGGTAAAACTTCTCCAGCGCCATCTCTAACTGTGTCTGGACCAAGGCCAATAACTCCCCCAACTGTGGACACTATTTCCAAAGAGTAAGATTTAGTTCCTATACATGTTTAAAACTATTTTGAAAACTCTGTTGGTGAAATAATGAATTTTAATTGTAATAAGTCTACAGTGTACATAGAATACGATATACCTGTATTCTAAACATCATAGATGCATAAAATATTTTATATACAAGACTGTTCTATTGTTGTTTATAAAAAATTGATAGGTTATGAAATGAGGGCCATTTACTGGAAAGAAAAACCATTCATTATATAATCTGACTGATTTTCTTTTTACAGCTCCCCTGCGTATGCTTCTGCAAAAGCCAGCCTTCTGCGACAGTACAGAGGAAGCTTCAGGACTGTCACCATTCCTTGTTATGTTGCCAGCGGCAAATGTGGAAACCCAGGAGAACTTCCCTACAGGTACATGATTATACACTTTTATTTCAAAGTATGTCTCCACAAGTGTAGAATGTGTTCTGATTTATAAATGAATTTTCGGTTAACATTTTACATTTTGTTGTCAGTGTCCACAACACACTGTATCTTGAGGTCCATTGCCCAGTTGTGAAGCCCACACTAGTTGTGATTTCTGACAATGGTAAATCAATACTAGACTTTGGAGAAGTGTCTCTTGGTCAAAATATCATCAAGTCTGTCACCATACAGAACATATCCAACAAAACTGTAGAGGTACTTGATTTTTTTTCAAATCTTAGATGATTTTAAAATGGGGGGGGGGGGAGGTTATGGTTATAGTTAATTAAAAGTAAAAATGATCATTTCGTTTTTCTTTCCTTACAAGGCATCAAATGTAGTTCACTGAATGACAAATACTGAAAAATAATAGAATATGGAATCAAGTAAACTTCTGTAATACTATAACTAAATATTTAAGTCTGGAGAAAAAAATATGATTGTAATAATTTATTTCTTCTGTTAGCTTACATCCTCCATATTGAATACTGGTGGACCTTTCCTGATGCTGAATGCTCTAAGAGTTCTGCCACCAGATGGCACTCATACCATACTGATCTCCTACACTCCAGAAAAGGGAGAAGTGGTAAAATTTACCATATTGAATAAATTGCAAGAGTTACTTCCCGTTAATATAATATTTTTTAAAGATGGATATCAACAAATTCCAAATTATTGTCTTAATATATTCCAGTTCCATGAGGTTTTGGAGATACAGACAGGACACACAGCTTTACACATCACACTGACAGGAAAAGGAGTCAGTCCTATGATTGAGATCAACATGCCCATGCAGAATGGGGTTCTAGATATGGGAGCTGTGTTAGCAGGGGAATACTTAGAAAGAACCTTTAAAGTAAGATCATTAAATTAGTGAATCAATTTTAAAACTGACTGAGGTTAAATTCTGATGAGTGGGAGATTGGGATCACCTGAATGGGAAGTTCATTGTGTTTTTATGGATAGATTTTTCAAAGTGTCTTTCTTCTCTTACTCTCCCTTAATTTCTTTTTAATTAATATTTTTTTTAAATTGTTATGTACAGGTTTGACCTTAAAGTCCAAAGTAATATTCTTTATCATTTGATTGTTTCAGCTGATGAACTCCTCTTCCCTGTCTATAGATTACTCTATCAAGTTAGATAGTCTGTCTCTACAGCGGCACAATGAAGCTCAAGTCATTCCAGCATTTATACAGAGAAACAAAACTAATCCTCTCAGTGTGGGTAAGTGTTGATTGAGTACTCTCCCTTGATAACTTCTCCAATATTGAAATTATATAAAATTAATTTGCTCAAGTTTACTTCTTGATTCTTGTATTGAATTCTTAACATACAGTAAAACACAGATAGAGTGAAGCAATTTGAGCAGCCAAATTCACTTTTTAATATCTATAATTCATTATCATCACTGGATATTTCATTGATTTAAACTTCTTGATAATGGTGTCTTACTTCTTTATTCAAGCATGTATTTGCTTTACACGTGTTTGCTATAGCCATTTTTTACTGTATAAATTTTCTGGTTGATAGGTTCACAGAACAACAATGGTCAGAATGTATTTGATTTGGTTCCCGCGGAGGGGACGGTGCCTCCTGGTAGTAGCATTGACCTCACTGTGACCTTTGCCCCTGATCACCCTAGTGACCATTACTCGGATGGAGTCCGCATTGAACTTTTCGGAAAGGTAGGTTTCCAAAAATATGCAACATTAGAATAGAATAAAAATGTCACCCTGTTTTTGAGATGTGCCACCTAAGGACAGATTAAATTATCTTATTTTTAAAATTAATCAATATTTATCAGGAAAAACATATGTACATTTAATTGAAATGCTGATTTAATTCTAGCCAAATGTTGTTTATCTTGGAGAACAGAAAGTGAGTAGTGATATGTAGATTGCAAGGCAGTTTTTCTTTCACAGGAATGACCAAGTAAAATATTCCAAGTGTAATGAAATAATTTTCCAAGATGTTAATTTTTAATTTTCTCAAAAAGATTTATTGAATACTAAGTATTTGTAAAAGTGAATACATTAAAATTCATGTATTCCTGTGACACAAACTTGTTTTTATTTCAATTTTAACTAGATTAATAATAAATACAGTCAAACCTCATTATTTTAAATTCAATGGGGCAGAGAAAAACTCCGAGATACTAGTATTTTAGGATTTGAGATACCAAGGTTAAAATACATAGAGAAAAAGTGATTGGGACCTCCAACTCACTTTGACATATCCATGGTAATTAAGATATGAGAGGTTGGGATACCAAAGTTCAAATGGTATTTGAAATTACTTAATTAGAAATGCTAGCAAATGTTTGTGAATCGTTTGATTGCTACATTTCAAATTTACAGTTATATTTAGTGCCAGTACATGAATTAGATATGCAAGAGAATTTTCAGCGCTGTGAGATAATGATTTGTTTGAATTAACGAACGATGTGAATTTTTCAATAGAGGACTATACATAAAAGAAATGAAATTTTTTTCTGGTTTCACTCCTACTTGACTTTTCATCATTAATTCCAGGAGGAAACACATAATTTCATGATCAAAGGAATGGCCAAACCTAGGATTATGTTTGTGGATGGCACGGATGAAAGAACCCCCGAGATAGAATCCCTGGCAGAGGAGACCCCAGTACCCACGGAGGACGAAGGTCTGTTGTACATCAATGATTATAATCACAAATATGTTTGTCTTTCAGTGAATTTTCTTCAGAAAAAGGCATCATGCATACCTTTGGGGTTTTTTTTCACTTAGCTTACACACTCAAGTAACACTGACTTGCCATACAAATTCCCTCAACTGCATTCGTTCTTTATTTTCAGATGGAAAACTTTTGCCTACTCCTGTTTTGTTCACACTTAGAAGTATAGCTAAAGAGAACGACTTTATCCCTGCGTCCCGTGACCTGATTGTGGGGTGTGTGAGGACAATGGCCGTCAGTCAGAAGAAGGTCAGTGTGTCGTTTTATTGTCCTATTCTACACTCGCTGCTTGCTGTGATCCCCAGATATTCTAAACAGAGTTTGATTAAAATTTGTTGAAATATTACTAAAAAATTGTTTTATTTAAACACTTATGTTTGATCCTGTGTATAATGTATAATTTTAACAACTTTAACAAAATTTATATTTCTTATAATACATGACAATCCATTTTTTTTCCCCCATTTTTAATTCAATCCACATTTTTGTATTAATTGAATTGTAACAGAGCACAGAATTTATATTCACCATGAGTGTTTTACTTCATCAACATCATCTTGAGACATTTCCCTTGTTTACTATTAAAGCACTTTATACCTTACCCTCACAATGTTTTTGCTTTGTTTCCCCATTGCTAACCTGGTGTGGGTTGTTTGCTGTGTTTGATATAGGACGGAAAAGGTGCTTCTAAACATGGCGTAAGTAACAGAATTGTTTTAAATTTTGTATCTGTTGTTTTGACATCGCATTTTTGTTTTATATTATTTACTATTTTTTGTTTATATTTTTACTTTTATTTGTGTGTGAGTGAATTCAAAACTATAGATGTGAAGAATTTTTTCAGAATTTGAAATCGGTTATTTTATTTTTATTTTTTTAAAGATTTTTTTTGGACATTGGCATTCTTTTTTATATGTGTTTGTAATGCAATACTTAAAAACAATTATTTTTGTTTTGCAATACACACATATATGTAAATTTTCCTCATGAGTTGTACCCCTTGTAATAATGAATCTTCTCACCATTTTGAAGAATGATATTTTTTGATACTCTGCACTATAATACTGTATTATTTAATGATATATGAAATATTTAAAAATTATGTTCTGTTTTAACCAAAAAAACCTATCTTTTGAAACAGAATGGTGAATTCCAGTTCGAAAATGTGCAGCTTATTACTCAAAAAGGTTTCAATATTGAACCACAGAAAGTAAGTCTATTCAGATTAAACTTCATACAAAGTAATGTTTCTTTTTTTAACTCACAAATAATGGTACCATAACATACATGTTCGTACATGTACTGTATTTAAAGACACAGAAAACTGACTGAATTTCCACACAAAGCAATTTTAAATATGTATTACTAGAATTTTTTTTTATTACAAACAGGGTATGGTCGAGGCTGGTGGTCTAAAACCTGTCACATTTACATGGACTCCACCTGCTGGCCATGATGTAAGTAAAATACACAATATACATAGAAAATATAGTATCAGTATTCCATGTATTAAATCACTAATAGAAAAAAAATGCAGTAAAAAATGTAGAATACATTTCAATTGTGCAGATTCTCTACGAACCACAAATATATGTTTTACTGAAAGTGTAAAAAATGTTCAGATTATGTACAATTCATAATATACAAGTACTGTATTTAACATCAGTACAAATCTACTGGTATACCCTGTTCTACCACGTTTCTACTTTCAGCCTAACACCCCTGTGGAGACCAGTGTGATGTTAACTCTAAAAGGAGATGTGACGGAACAAGTCAAAGTCATGTTACGAGCATTTGTTGTTTCTGAATGAATATTCCAAGTTCACCCTCTCTAGCAATTCTGTGATACAATTTGAACTTCTAAACAAAAAGTTTTCTATAAAAGATGTTTAATGAGAAAAAGATTTACTTTTACGTTCAAGTGTTTAATGTTCAAACTTTTGTGGATAAAGTGATTGAAACTGTGAGAACATTTTGTTTTTTTTTTTACTCTAAGCGGAGCCAGATACATAACGAAAGAAAAAGTGAGCAAGCTCCCATACCCCACTTCCCTTATTACCGGTAGTTGGACAGATTTACTCATTATTTGCATGGTAGCCATCACCAAAGCTGGTGAAAAAAGTTGACAAGGATCCTACAATGTAATTTCATAACCTAGTCATCACAAAACACAAGACTACAACAGTCTATTACCCTTGATACTATTTTATTTGTTGTAGCACTTCATGTCCATTTACATTCTCAGACTATGTGTGATGTAATATTTTCCTGATGTACAATAAATACTCGAGAGTTAGAGGTATTGAACATAATACAGTGTTAATGGATGGATAAAGTTAATGACACAGATCACGAGCTCAGGATCAGGATCTCTGTAATAATGGCTCCAATGATATCTCAAAGGCAGAACAGGGGTTGCTTATTTCAAACTTTGTCACTACATCAGGATGCAGCACTCCTATCTTCCCAATCGGCTTCCCTCTCAATATGACTGTCGCGCAACGTCCTTGGAAATATGTTGGATCTAAATAAACATGGAAAAAATTATTTAAAAAATTTTTGACAAAATGTTAACATAAAATTGTTCCCATTTTATAAACCAACCAAACATATTATGCATTGTGAAAGACCAGGACCTGCTGTAGAAAATGTAAATTAGCACATTTCACTATATGTGCACTCTACTGACATTATACAAACTGATACTGAGATGAGACCAACCATCAGTGGCTTTAATGTAGTATCCTTTGTCTCCTTTCTCAAATGGAATCTCCATTAACTGCATGATTCTGTCCAGCAGTCCCTTAACAATCTCAAACCCTGAGGATTTATTGTAGTTCATTGCACATATCCATCTCTCATTACGGGCTCCAACATCTGTAATATATTATTGACAAGGTTTATTAATGACAATTGTTTAAACTTGGAATAAATTCTAAAACTGCAACTGTCTTAATATGATTAATATCCTAAGTGGGTCAACTTTTAAAAGAAAGATGCAGTTACTTTAAAAAGAGCTTTAAAAAAGAACTCTGTAACTTGCTTAAATTTATATTGCAATTTCCATGATTTGAATGTTGTTGAAATGCAATGATTCAAGGTTATAACATCTCTGATTGTAAGCAACCAAGCATTAAGAAGTCTTGGTTCAAAGATCATTTTAACTGTGGTAACACGTATCATTTTAACCATGTGACCTTAACTTATCCAAACAACCATGGAATATAATAATGATAGGCCTATTGGTCACAAGCAGTCTGTGCAAATTAGGACCTACTGATGTCCCTATACATATCTGATACCTTCAGAATTTGACACTTCTAAATTCTGTGACTTTGACCTTCCCCAACAGTTATAACCTACTTCATAATCATAAACCCTTAAGCCAAATATGATCTTAAGTCATTCTACAAAATTATGGTATAAACAAGAATTCTACATTTCAAACCCAGTGACTTGTATGATCATGGTGTAGGATTGTTACACACCTTCTGGTCACAAGCAACCTTTGTGCCTTGTATAATCTTCAAATAATTCTCTGCTTTGAAGTTATGACCAAAGCAAGAATTAAAAATTTCTGAAACCTCTGACCTGAACCATATCCAAATCACAATGGTACAGGGTTGTTGCAAATGTTCTGGTCACAAACAACCTTTGTGCCTAGTATAATCTGTTAACAATTCTGCCAATTGAAAGTTATGGCAAGGCTAAGAATTTTGCACTTCTGAAACTTGTGACCTTGGCCTTGTACAAATTCCTTAATTAGGATCAAGACATACCCTTGGGTACCGGTAATAAGTATTCTCCATTTCAAAATTGTGGCTGAAAAAGTAATTTAACTCTTGGTACACTGTGACCTTAACCTCTTCCAAATGAGGTTGGTATATGGTCAAAATCCTCTGATGAAAGCTACAGCACATGTACCTTTTGTCAAGTATGAGCCTTGTAAGTTTCTTGGTTTCAGATTTATGTCTACACAAGAAGTTGACTCTTCCAATTCCTTTCACAGAAGTTATGGAAAATGAAGTCTTTACATATGTTCAAATGGTATATATTATTTCTACAAAGTTTGAAAATTAATTTCTAATAATTTTTAGATAATATCAAAATAATTCCAACGCAATATCAAAATAATTCCAACGCAATATCAAAATAATTCCAACACATGGTGATTTGAGCAAACCCCCAAGACTGCATGGGGGTATAAAAGAGAGCTAAAAAAATCATCATATTCATAATACCTTTTTTAGAGTCAGTCAGAACAATGTCTGAGATTTCAAACAACTTTAGGGGTAATGGCATCCCCTGGTTTTTACTGATGGTTTTCAGTATCCCCGGAAGCAGTGTTGTCCTAGCAACCTGTAAAATTCAAATTTATCTCCCTTGAAACATCATGCATAAATGCAATGAAAATCGATACTGAATTTTTAAGATTTTCTGAACACAACACAGATATGTTTTCTACCTGAAAGTCCAGTGTTTTGGGATTGGCAATATGAACTGCCTTAATGTCTTTGATATTTTTTCCTAACTTGTCTGCTAAATCTTCACGGGAACACTGACGAGAGAAAAGTATATCATAAAAAGAGCATAAAATGCAATCTCTCTCCCTCTCTCTCTTAAAATAATTTTAGTAAATCAGAAAATAAACCCTTTTAACATTAAATAGACACGATTTTCTAGCTTATGTGAAAGGTGAACTGCGATGTAAATACATGTAATATGCAGATTTTTTTTTAATCCTTACTAATAGAAAGATCAAATAATTTATGATAGGTGGATCCAACCCCTATCTAAAAAAACTATTTTTTTATAGTACAATATTTAATGTGTACTTTCTGTTTTCCTATTACTTCAAATGAAAGTGGACTGTTGTTGTCCAAAATATTTACCAGAGCAAATGTCAAGACCTCTGTGAAACCAGCTGCAGCGATCTCTTGCCGCAGTAAATCTGATAATTTGTTGACAGGGTACTGCAAAACAAGTACATGTACATATTAATAAAAATTTATATATACGATATACATGTACATGAAAAAAAGTCTTCTTTTTTCTTTAATCTTTCAGGAAAGCATTGATTGTGTTCCCTCAATATAAAAATATTAAAAAAAAAAATGATGACTTATTGTTATCAGAATGGATTAACAGTAAGTGAAGACATAAGGTACTGAAGATTCTACCTGGTTTCCAATACAGTTGGTTTGAGGAATAGTCTTTTCTATGTTGTTGTACCCATAAGCAATAGCCACATCTTCCACAATATCGCATGCATGAATGACATGTATCATAGTTAAAGAATAAAAGAAATCATATGATATTATTTTTTTCTTTTTACAGGAGATATTTTGCATGAATTTGGAGTAATTAACTCTACCCACAGTGTATACAAGACATTCATGTCCCTTTAGCAGTTTCTGAAACAATAAGGTCCCTCCCTAAACACAACTTAATTTGATACACATATACAGATGTTGTATGAGGTTTGTACCTTAATTTTTTTTAAGACAAGTTATTTTGTTAGCCCAGAGCATTTAGCAATCAGGGTGAGATTATGAGTAGTCATTATATAAATACAAAGTATATTCATTGACATATAAGAGGCATCATTACTAGATACAGAAAACTTTTTGATTTATAAAGGATATCATGCCTTGTGGGTGGGACCTCCACCATTATTTTATTGCCACTGTCAAAAGGAGTGGATTCCAAACACATTCGGGTCAATAGTCTCGCCATCTCACCAGGAGGGATGCTACGAAAATAGAAAACAGGTTATCATCATCATCAACAACCATATTCAGTCCCTTGTATAAATATTACTATGTGCTGTGCTCATATTTTGTTTATTTGTCAACACACTTTAATTTAATTCACACAACTAAATTAGCCTCCTTTGCTTTTATCAATTAGTTTTATACACGTACATGTGTAAACCGACTCAAAAATATTGGTCGAAATTTCAGTTTCAAGGAATTAACATCCAAATATGCACACTACTAGATTTCATACCAGATGTAAAATTAAATCTTACCATATTCCTATTTTTCTATTTGTTTCTGATACATCTATTTCTTCCAGCCTATAGTGAAGTTCCTTGAAAATACAAGTCATTAATGGCAATATTTAGACTTTTTTTAATGCAGCCTGTTATTAAATTTATGACCACTCATGGAATGAATTTTCTATCAAAATTTTTTTTGGACTTTTTTTGTAAGAACAGCTTTTAGGGCAAAAATGATGCATCATCTTTAAATTACATACACGATACTAGAATTCCTATTAGGAAAGAGTTCATTATCAATATGCTTTTGTGATTTGATTTCTAGAAAGATGTCTTAATCTGGTGGGAAAACTTAAGTCTTGATGGTAAGCATAAAATGTACTTTTTCACCCAAATAAATGACAGTCTGAATATTATGAATCTTATACACTACATGTGTACAGATCAACTTACAGGATACATAACACTGGTTCCACAGGGCTTCACAACTTCTACCGACTCTGTTCCTCTGTAAAAATATGTCAAATATTTAAACAAATAAATACATGTATATCAAAGTATATTTCAAACCCTAGTATCACATAGAAACCATCAAGTGAATTATTCCCATGTGAGCACTTCACATATAAATATGGCAGTATTTTTATCATCTAATAATACTATTTTTAAAAGATTGCAATGTAAAATTCGATGTATAAAGTTTTCCATAACTTTATTTATTACAAAATCATTATCAAATGCATACTGAAATCTACGAAATGAAGGAAAATACAAGTTAAGAATACAAAATAAGACTTAAAACTTAGCATTTCTAAAAGAGTAGGCATGACAGAGTAGTTATACTGAGAAACCACAAAAAGAGGGAGCAGGTACTCTACCTGTAATTATAATCATTTGGAATAAAAGATTCCACTTACTCATTTGGTGGGGAACAGTACTGACCAAACATCGTAACAATCGTGTCCAGCGTGATCTTAGCTTTGTTGAGGTCTGTGGCTGTGCACTCAATGAAAACATTCTTTGTTTTCAATGTTATTTTACTGTGGTCTCCTTAATATGAAAGAGAAATATCTACACATTAACATTATATACATTATATCCTCATAAACTATTTTAGGGTGTTAGTAAAGGTATTACTGGTACATGATGCATACATGTACATATACCTTTTAAATTATTCCAAGCTATATAAGATGTGTAAAATTGCTCTTTCTAGCCTGGGATTGTCATGATGTTAACTGAGATTTTTCAGATATGAGGTGTTATTCAGCCTTTTACTTTGTTCACAACAAGATGTGTTTGTGATGATGAAATACCCAAAGAAAGAATTTGTTACAAGGAATACAACTGTGAAATATGAAAGCCCTAGCACCAACCATTCAAAACATATAAACAGACAGACAGATGTACAGACAATAACTATATGCCTCCAAATCTTAAATTATGGGGGCATGAAGAAGAACTTTTTAAGTTTATGTCAAATTTAACAGTATCAGCCACCTAACCTTACCATTTATTATAGGTGGCATGGATAACACAACCCCTCTACTGTCATAGATAACAGGGTACACAGGTTTGTCCTGGATTATGTGAAGGTACTGCTTCAAGTGGCTCTCATTCTGAAAATTAAAAAAATTATATTACACTGGTTCATGTATTTGATAAAATCACTTTTCATTTTACACGAATCTAAGTTATTTAATGGCAAAATTCAACTCCTTTACAGTCATATAGTAAAACTCTGTTATCTCAATATCAAATCTTTGATATCATATCCAAGGATTCAAAATGCTGAGGTTCAATTACATAAAGAAAAAGTGGTTGGGACTTTCAACTGACTTTGACATATCCATGGTATTTGAGATGTTGATGTTTAAGATAACGAACTTCAACTTTACTCACAGAATAGAGTTCCATAAGCTCTGGGGCTGTCTTTTCTTCTGTTTGATTCAGAGCTTTAAATTTAATTTCTGAAGGGGGCTTAGCATCGTAGTAGAATGGTCCTTTAATTGTGTCCAGGTCATGTGTTCCTATGGCCACTAAGGTTCTCTTCCTGTTACAAATTCACCAAATAGCATACATTTTTAATAAAGACATTGTAGATCTAAGTATATTATCACTGTACAGAGGAATTTCTGCCGATAACTTTAAGAAAGATTCCAAACATATGTATATACGTGCTCTTCTTTGAAAATGCTCCTCACAAATACATGTGCTTATATTCATATGAAAAATGTACAAAATACATGCTTTAACAAATCCCAACTTCTTTGTAGTATTCAAAAAAGCCCTATTACAATCAGGTCTACACTAACTTATAGAAAAATTAATATCCACCAAAAACATTAATAGTAATAAAGAAAAAAGGCATTGACAAAAACATAAAATGAAAATCACCTACACATGCACATTAATTTTGAATGATATGAAAGAAAACTAATTACACTGTAATAAATTGAGTAGAACACTTAATAAACTCAAGCACTTGTTTCCTACCTGCAGACATTTTGGTGAAGTTTGTCTTGAAGGTCAATAAAACTCTTATATCTTTCCTGTAATGCATAATGCCATGACTTATTTGCCTCTCAAATAATCATCAGTTGATATCTTTTATAATTGAATTTCTCATATACTTACAGGAGTAAAAGTGATGTTTCTTAAAACTGCTGCTACTGCAAATGGTCTCACTTCAGCAGTCTATCAATACAAAAACAGTCAATTTTGAAATGAGAGAAAATGAAATAATCATACACTTCTTTATTAATAAATACCTACTCTTGGTAAAACAATGAGTTTCTTTGTGTTGCCAGTCCATGGTGGGATAGGTTGGTATCTTGGGGGTGTAATTCTAAGAAAAAAATAATTAGGATAAGAATTAGAAGTACATTATTTTTCAAATACTATTAAAATAATTCTTATTTGAATTACCCCAGATAAAATACAGAATCATTCATTAACTTTCACTTACTTTTCTAAAAACACCAGGAGCCCTCTGACCAGTCCTTCAATGCACAGCAAGTCATACCTAAACATTTGTAATATTCTCATGAATTACATTTTTTACCTTATATCTTCAGCACATTTAGTATGGAATCTGAAGACAATATATTTCAATATATCGTTTTTCAAAACATGATTTCAACATATATATGGCATTTTCTCACCTATTGGCACCAATTTCTATTTTCCACTCTAATGCAGCATCTGGGTTTTCTGCTATGTCCTTTTCATCCTGTAATCAAGATAAAAATTTTAAAAAGTGCACAAACTCTTGTGAACGAAACTGGCAGGTAGAATAGTAGAATACATGCTGAAATATACATACAGCTTCCTCTGGTTCTACTCCAAACTCAAAACAAAGTTCATCAAATTCTTCAAAAGCTGGAAAACAATTCAAAATAAACACTGTGAATATGGATTTGCACCCATATGTGTCAATGAATTGGGAATTGGGAAATAATACATCTACACAAAATATCCCATAACTAAAAGCATTATCAATTTAAATTTTAATATTAAAACAATTAAAAGGGAAAAAAGTTAAAAAAAAAAAAATCAGTGGAAATTTATTCCTTTTTAAAATTTATTTTTTAAACAAAATTTCCTAAGAACATTTTCAGTTGGTATTTTTCTGTATCAACTTGATACTGGCTTTAACCTCAGGTATTTATCGAAATCAGATAAAATTGCTGGGATGCAAGATTTACTTTAACAACCCTGTAGGTAGTAAAATGAATAGAACCACACTGCCCCAATAGTCAACATGTCATCTTTGTATTGGGCACACTGCTAATACTAGACAATTTCTGAAACATCCCCCATCCACTTTTTTTAGGGGGGGGGGGGGTATTGATCAAAATATTGTCCATTTTGACCAATGTTCCATTGCTGTCTTTCCATTGTGACACAACCAATGAAGTTAAATGTAATTAGACTTTAATAACCTTTTTTTTATTTTGACAATTTTTACACTTTGTGCACATAGATAATAGTTAAACTTCTTATCATTACCAATGAAAGGAGAATGTTAATTTAATCCACAATAAAAAAAGGATAGAATTCTTTTGCACAAGACTTGCATGTGTGTTTACCTGTGCAGTTGGCATTGTTTATATTATTCAGTAACAGACTTTTTTAAATGATCAATTTTTAAATTGAATGAGTTGCTTAAAGCCATTTAGAAAAAAAAAATCACGGTCGTAAGCACATTTTCAATATTAGGTTACTATATTAAATGACAGGTACACATGTGTACAGCATTGAGAAAATAACATATTGATGGAAGCAATTAATTAATAATGAACGAAAAGTGTTTAAAAACTGCCAGTCTGAAACCATGTCTAGTGTCCTATTCTGACACAAATTTCCTATAAAATTTGTACTAAACGTTCTATGGTATTGATACACATACGAAAATTCAATGTAACTTAAGGCTTTATGGTTATTTTTCTCTTTCTTTAAGATACATTGGAAAAATAAATATTAAGTATTTTGAATACAAAATGGTGCATTTACTACATAGCCCTATATCAGCCCTTTCTTGCACATTTCAGATTACATCTATACTGAATATTCACAAGTTTACTTTTTAACATTTAGAGGTGTTTCAATGTTTTAGAAAAATGCACTTAAAATATACTAATTCCATATTGAGTGTTTGGGTTGAATGGTGTGAGATTACATATGTATGTCCTACTTAATATCTCTTCCTGGTGTCTTAATAAGTAAACAAACGTTACATATAGGCCTAGAGTACTTCTCAAAATCAAAACATCCTCAAAAAAATAAATTTAAAATATAAAAAAAACACACAAAAAAACAAGCACATAACTATAGCAAAATGTGTAATTAAATTTAAAAAGTTTTTTAACAATCTGCACTGAATTAACATTTTAACATCTTAATTATTACTATATATCCAGATATCAGCAAATTAAAGTTTCTCTGAACAGCTGCTGAACTTTCAAAATAATAATAGCATGTGCATATGTCGCGACATGACAATATTCAATGATGCTCGTTATCACGTAAAAAATAACATCAAATCTTACAAGGTATATCATATTTATTCATCTGATGAATGGATCTACGTATGCTCCTACATTTCAGTGATGATGCAAGCAAACGTAAACTGAGAACGGCCAAATTTATGAGAAATTCACTTACTGTAACGTCTTCCAAGAGCTTTAAACAATTCCTCCTTATTAACCGATATCGTTGGCATCGTTCAGTTAACTAAGATATTTTTCTTCTATGAATTAAAGAAAAAAAAACATCAAATGGGTAAGAATATTCTGATCCCGTCACCGTACGGAGTGACTACAGACTACACGCCGGTGCACAGTTGAGCTTTTTTATCTTCAAACGTTAGAGAGTTGATATTTAAAGTGGTGAATGCAGATGTCTTCTGTTTTTAGAATTTAAATTAAAAATTTAAATGAAAAAAGTAAATTATCAAACAGTACTATTTAGAGTACAATTCAACAGATTTCAAAATTAATCGGGATCAAGATTCAGCAGCCCTGAAGCAGTCGATGCATTTTCTAGTATACAAAGTCCATGGCTGCCACAAGACTTAAGAGATGTCGCTTAAAGATTATAATTATATTGCTTATAGTTGTATTTTTACTTTATTTCTATTTACAGAAGGGTAAGTTTCGATTTTTAGTTATAATTGAAAGCTAAGAATGAACCTGCTTGAAAGAAAGTATTCATAAAAACACAGTACAACTTAGGGTAGACAGACATCTCGGGCCTATGACACCTCGGCCCTAGATCGGCCCAAGATTGTTGACACGTCGGCTCATATAAAAGACATCTCGGCCCAAGCAATATTTTATGATGGAGGAAAAATTAACAGATTTACCCAGCGTTTGAATGGATATTATTATTGGTGTAATTATTCTTTCTGACTATTGAACAATTTTTTAAAACAAAAATGGGGGGGGGGGGTCTTTGATAGATAATCGTTTTATTTTTTTAACTTAATTAGATCAGGCTTTCATTTACATCTATTTCTTGTAGAAAGTGTAATTTTTTTCTGCAATATCATGATGATCATATAAGCAACGATAATAAATTTATGAATGGAAGTGTTTTTCTTAAGAAATAAATGAGAACATATATTCATTAATTGGATCTTTAGAAATGTATTTAATTACTGTCTCCCAATTAAGCCTGCTTGTAATTATCCTCCTGTTGTCACTAATATAACATGCACTTGACCCTCCAAAGGATGCGCCGCGGCATTCTGATTGTTTAATTAATAGCATTGTCTTCTCAATCCTTGAATATTGTCAATGTGCTCGTGGAAGGTCTTTTTTTTTTTTTTAAATCTTGATAGTCTATTCATGTACTTTTTTCAATCAAATATTTAATTCAACTCCCAAAATTGGAAATATATATCAGGATATAATTTCATAGTAAAATTTTGCTTGGGCTGAGGTGTCTTATGTATGGGCCGACCTGTCTTAATTATTGGGCCGACCCGTCTGAGCCAAGATGTCACTGGGCCGAAATGTCAATGGGCCGAGGTGTTGCTGGGCCGAGGTGTCTGACATTCCAACTTAGATCTGAAATAAATCATTCCTCTGTATATATATATATATAGTTGTACTTCGTAGTGGGGAAGGTAAAAGCTTTCACTTTGTCAGCTAAGCCATGGATTCAAAGCTTAAGTAAATAATTTTGTGATACATGCCAACAAAAATCCCTCCCATACCATAAACAGAGGAATGACTTTATGGGGTAGTGGTGACCAGAATCCAACTTTTGAGTTCACCAACATTGCTTAGTCATATATGGCGTATTTTTGATAAGTTCAGACTAACTACATGTAAAATTAAAAAGATCTTTCTATTTGTTTTATTACTTTATATAAAGATAGGACTTTCCTGTAAATCACACAATTAAAATCAATCAAGTTTCACAGATATTAGAAATTTAAAACAATAGCTGATTTATTTACCAACTCCACATTTAAATATCAGACTCAGTTTAAAGTCAATTTAACTATAGAAAAGTGGTTATTCAAGTTCAAAATTGGTGAAAAATTTAATTTGAACGTAAATAACAAATATCATGCTCATCTACACTCGATCTCGTATTTTTATTTTTTAGCTCATGCAGATACGCCATATATAGCTTTAAAGAAGCTAAAATATTAAAAGGAACCCTTCTGATTGTTTGCCTTTATATGTAACCTTGACCCACTACCGCATTCTAAAGGACAAATATGACAATTAATTTGAAACAAAAAAATTTTATGCATGGATGGGTATGATGCATATATATATATACGAGTATATTAAAAAATGTAGACTTTCTATGATGTTCATATTTCTTTCCTTTCTTAAAAATCTATACAAATTTTTATCACTTTGCAGGACATTATTTAGAAACTTCGAAGAAAAATAAAATTTGCTGTATTTGTGTGTGTGCGTGTGTTATAATTATTTTGTTGTTGTTTTTTTTTTTGGGCTAGCAGAGATCAACAAATAGAATTCTTACATTTTCAGAATATGGAAGTGAATTGACGAGCCAATCGCCGTCCAAACATCATCTGGAAAGAATATCAGAACAATTATTGTTTCAAGAACAGACTGAGAAATTTCATTTCCATAATAAATCATCTGCAACATCTCCATCTGGAGCTTTGGAATACTGTAATTTTCCCAATCCTAATTCACTAAAAGAGGGTAATGGTAGGTTAAGTTTTATTTTGCAATTTGCTATAGAATGGTAAAGCTGTCATTTACAGTTTCTATCGAACATAGTACTCGAGTTTTTACTTTCATGTAATCAGGGCTCTTGATTGTCTGTAATTGGGGCCAAACAAGGGCCCCATTCCCAATTCAATAAAGGTACCTTTTTTCCAATTGAATGTGTTAATTTTCCATTTAGTCATTTCTCCCAAAGATTAAAGAAAATATAGTTGGATAAATAATAACTAAACTTGCTATTCATATTCCTCTGTATTGCAAAACAAAAATGTAGTTGATAACAAAGAGCAGAAACCCAATATATCATGATTCTAAAGTATAATGGTTATCCTGAAATTTACCAAAAGGTTGCTACTGTAAACAGGGTTATTTTCACCCCATGCTATTTTCGCCCTTTCACACTTGCAAACAATTTTGCCCGCCTTTGAATTTGCCCAGTCACAATTCTGTTTAAGAAATTATACTGTGTTTTTTAAATTCACCCTGTTTTAAATTCGCCCAACTGTGAGTAGGACGAAAGGTGCAAAAATAAAACAGGAGCAAAAATTTCCCTCCACACAGTATTTTCCCATTCTTTACGGCCCCGGTCCCATTCCCAAAAAGTGGTGTGAGAGCCCTGGTAATACATGTATATTGAATTAATATTTCTGATTTTTTTTTTTAGTCGTTCATGTTTGCAAGAACTTTCTGATTTTGTTCAGTTTGAATGATAGTCACTTAGAGAAATTCTGACACCTTTAATTGAGAGATGTGTCTGAATCTTAATACAGCATTTTTTTAAGCCTTTATTTTTAAGATTGTAATTTTTTTCAATAGGTCATTACCATAGAGAGCTAGGGACACATGGTTACAAGCTACAACTGGTGCAGATGATCATCAGACATGGAGATAGGACACCACTTCACACTCTAGCTGACAGACCTAACCCAAGAATCAGCTGTAAATTTTCAAAGAAAGAGAAACATGTACACTGGATTGTGGGCAAGTTTATCTCCAGAATGCAAAGTGAGGACGCTAATGAAAATTTTGAATTTTTGCACCCCTATCCAAATCAACCATATTGTCGTCAGTCATATTTAACTCCACAAGGAGCTGTGCAGACATTGCTAAATGGTCTTAAAGCAAAATACAAGTACATTGATCAGTTGGATTTATTTGGACAAGATTTCAGTGAGAGAAAAATTATTGTGAAGAGTACTGTATACCCTAGAACATACCAGAGTGCAAATGCTTTTATGTTTGGCTTTTTATCTGATTTCAATGCCAGAGTTAAAATTCAAAAAGCTAGAACTGATCTGTGTTCAGAGAAGGATTCTGGGCTGCGCTGTTATTGTTCAGGCTTAGAAAAGTATGCAGCACCTCTAAAGAATATGAGGAAGATGAGTAAATCTTCAATACTGGCAATTATGAACTTCAAAAAGAAAGTAGCCAGTATATTCCACATGGATGTCACAGAGATTAAGTCATTATCTCATGTTTTTGATACGTTGATGGTGCGTGCTTGTCACAGCCTTCCTTTTCCTTGTAATAAACAGAGAAATTCATGTGTAGACAAGAAAATGTTGGACACATTATGGAGCTTACTTAGCACAGATATGCAACATAATTATTTTTATAACGAAAATCTTTTAAAAACACACCATCTAAGGTTTCACCCTCTCCTAGTGGAGATGTATTTAAGAATGAAAAATGTCACCAAGCGGAGCTCCCGAACAAATTTTGTGTTATTCTCAGGACATGACATAACAATGACTCCATTTTTAATGCTGTTGGGCATATTTGATGGGAAGTGGACACCTTATGCATCCTCTTTAGCCCTTGAATTGTACAGTAAAGAAGAAGAATCAAAGATACATTATTATTTGAAAATAATATACAATGGTGCTGATAGAACAAAGGATTTAAAGTTTTGTAGAGGTTTAGAAATGTGCAAATTTAAGTATTTTGAACAATTTGTTAATACTCATTTAAAGATTATGGGACTAAATGATTACATCTCAGAGTGCTTTTCTTGATGATTTGGTATTGGTAGCAAGTAGTCTTGATAGTTTGTGGATATTAAATTATTGTGTATATATATATATATAAATTGGAGATCTCATAGTTTGCTTTGGGGTGGATGGGGTAAAAATAGCATTTTCCTGCCCATTACATATTACTCTACTCCATTTTTTAGCTCACCTGAGCCAAAGGCTCCAGGGAGCTTTACTGATCGAAGAGTGTCTGTCTGCCGTGTGTCTTTTCTGTGCATTTTTCACATTTTCAACTTCTCCAGAATTACCAGGCCAATTTCAACGAATCTTGCCACAAAGCATTCCCAGGTAAAGGGGATTCAAGTTTGTTCAACTGAAGGGCTACTCCCTGTTGTAAGAGGAGATGATCAAGAATTCGTGAAAATTTTGATCGCATCTTTTAAAAATCTTCTTCTCATGAACCACTGGACCAGAAAACAAGAAACTTACATGAAAGTATCCTGACATAGTGTACATTCAGTTTTGTCCAAATTGTGGCCCCTGAGGGTAGGGTAGGGCCAAAGTAAGCGATCAAATTTTTACATAGGAATATAAGGGAAAGATTTTTTTAAAATCTTTTCAAGAACATCAGGACAATGATAAGTGATTATTGATATGCAAATATCCTCAGGTGGTGCAGATTAAACTTTGTTCCAATTGTGAATCCAGGGGATATTCCTTAGGAAATGCAGATCAAGAGATCTGAATCAAGTCTCCCAAGGAGGGAGGGGTACAAATATTTTTCCTAGGAATAAATAGAAATTTTTTTTTCTCAAGAACTAGTGAGGGCATGATCATTCACATGAATTTGAAAGCAATCTCAGAAATGTAGAAGTGAAAAAATTCAAGAATCTTCTCAAGAAAAGCAGGACCAGTGTGACTCAGGTGAGCATTGTGGCTAATGGGCCTCTTGTTTCCCACCATTGTAATAAGTTTGCTTACATTAAAAGAAACATCTTGGCATCAAATGCCTAAATAGCAATCAATAAAGATTCTTAAGATACTTGTACATAATATTGAAAATAAAAAAAAGCTGGAGGAAAGCACATCAACGAACAAAGCATGGATTTAATCGAACTACCTCTACCTTGAAACGCAGGAAATCAACCTTTGAATTGAGGAGACTTCCAAAGGTCCAATTACACAAATGGAAACTGTGAAAAGACATGGCTAGTTTTCAGATCGTAGGATCATGATGGAAAATATAATACTTTATGGGGAAAATGGTCAATATTACAAGGTTGTTTTGCCATGGTATATCAATCATTCTCAAAGTATTAGCACTTTAAGAATTAAAGTATACAGTGCCCTGACAGCACATTAATAGCAGGGATCATTTGAAATTTTTTTGCTTTACTGTCGCATCATTTCCTTTGCATGCATGTATGTTTTCTCTGTGTCAAATTATATTTTTCAGTTAAAATTTCATATGGCTCTCATTTTGAATATTGATATCTTTCTTTTAAAATTCTATCTGATGAAAGGTGTTTGAACAAGACATTTTTTGATATGTTCAATATGACCTAATAATTTATCATTTGATTCATGATTTTTAGCTCACATGAGGAAGGGCTTTATATTTTTCTGAAATCACATATATCTCAGTTTTATCAATTCTTTTTTTTTATTCATATTCATTTAACTGTGATAAGAGGTTTACTCTGATTAAAATACAAATTGTTTATTTTTCTTACTATTGACCAGATGTGAACATTTACTATTGAGATATAAAATAAAGATGTTTTTCAGTGCTGTTCTTTTTAGCATGTTCCATGAAAATATACATTCTGCTTATGAACCATAAAGTGGTGTACATGTATCTCAAAGACTTGGTACCTGAGATTAATTTTGAAATGAAATATTTTCATGTATAGTTGAGAGAAAAGACAAATTTATAGACCAGTGTCTTAATTTTGTGATGAAATGTGTGATAAATGACCACTGAAATAGACTAAAGGACATGCATTAATTTTAAGGTTTCAGGGGTTTAAGACATATAAATGTTAATAGGCTATCCCGGTGCTCTAATTTACTGCCAGTGCATTCCCCCCACCCCCACCTTTTCCCTAATCCATTTCAATGTAAATGTATAGTTTTATCTTGATAACAACCAACCTCCCCCAACCCCCTCTTAGCTCACCTGAGCTATAATAAGCTAAAGTTACCTTTCCTGACATAGTGTAGAATCTGAACTATTTTTAAATCATGGCCCTTGGGGTTGGATCCCATGAAAAGGGATAGAATTTTATATTGCAATATATAAAGATCTTATCAAGAAGTAACCACAATAGAATAATTAATTTGCAAGCATTCCCAAGTTGTGTGGATTCATCAGATGTAGATCATACTTGCCACAAAAAAACTACATGTATTTGTGAGGTAGGGCCCATGTCTGCCTTGATTCTTAGTTATGGTTGTTTAAAGAAGGTCAAGGTCATTTGACCTCTTTTAACCAAGGAATTTGTTGTATAATCCTTTTTATTTTTCAAGAGTTCTTTTTGAGAGGGGGGGGGAGGGGAGGTAAGTTTCTTTGTGTTTTTGAAGTTCTACAGAGAGAGAATTTTGTTTAGAACATGAAAATGATTTAGATTTTGCCTATAAGTACATGTATACTGAAACAGAAATAGAGGTGAATTCATTAATACATCTATGTACATGTAAACTTAGAAAAGGAATTGGAAGGGATTTAAATAAACATAAACAAGCAAAACTGACGTGTATTTGCCATGAATAGTACAGTGTATATGAGCATGCCTCATAACATTGTACGATCTATGTTTAGATTTATTATTTATTCTTTCAAAGGTATTCTTGAATTTTTTGCACCTTTGTTTTTTGATCAATTCAAGATTAGGAAAGTAAGCAAATGTAATATTTTGAAATTTAAGATAGTCTTCATACTGTATAACTTGAAATTCAAACAATGGGAAAACAGGGCAAGGCATAATCACTGGATATATACTTTTACTTGAAAGATGACCACATTTGAAAAAAAAAATCAACATAAGGAAAGCTTTTATACATTGAACACTATCGAAATGTTAAATTATTGTTCCATTAGCAATTTGAGATTTTATTGGAATGGTTCACTAAAATTTAGCAAAGATTAGGAATAAAACCAAGTATATTGTTTTCATTGTAACTTTGGCACATCCACTGTCCATGTTTGGATATGGTTGAGTTGCTGTGGCATTGCTCAGAGTACCAGCTGTGGTCTCTAAATCTGTGGATGTTGATTGTGTGGTACTTGATTGTATAGTGGTAGATTCTGCTGTGGAGGGTTGTATAGTAGTTTCCTGAGTTGTAGTAACAGTTGATTCTGTTATGGGTTGAGTGTTGGTCTGTTGAGTAGTGATTGTGGTGTGTTGTGTTGTAGTTTGTTGAGTAGTGGTGTTGGATTCTGTTGTGGTAATTTGAGGAGTGATGGTGGTAGATTCCATTGTGGTGGTCTGAGTGGTAATTTGAGGAGTGATGGCAGTAAATTCCATTGTAGTTGTCTGAGTGGTAATTTGAGGAGTGATGGTGGTGGATTCTGTTCCAGTGGTCTGAGTGGTAATTTCAGGAGTAGCAGTGATGGATTCTGTTGTGGTGGTCTGAGTGGTAATTTGAGGAGTAGTGGTGGTGGATTTTGTTGTGATCTGTGTGGTGATTTGAGGAGTGGTGGTGGTGTATTCCATTGTGGTGGTCTGAGTGGTAATTTGAGGAGTAGTGGTGGTGGCTTCTGTTGTGGATTGTGTGCTGGTCATTTGAGTACTGGTCGGTTGTACAGTAGTGTTGGTTGTGGGTTGTGTGTCAGTCATTTGAGAAGTGATGGTAGTGTATTCAGTTGTAGGTTGTGTGGTTGTCTGTTGTGTAGTGATAGTGGTAAATTCTGTTGTGGTAGTTTGTATGGTAGTTGGTTGAATAGCAGTTGTAGTTGATCCCATTGTGGTGGAAACAGTGGTTGTTGTAATGAATTCATCCAAACATGACTGAGAAAAAATATTGATGACTTCTTGGCGAACAAATCCAGATAAAGTTGTTCCACAATAAGTTGTTAGACACTCCAAAAGGGAAGGTATTGTATTTCTGCAATATAAAATTCTTGCTTGTTGTAATTTTCTCATGCCAGCTAATTAGAAAATTTACAATTTGATACATGCTTCCCAAATCAATGACTGGTCAAATTTAAAGGTGCTTGGACACAGATTTGAAGTTAATATTTTCTCAAATTTACTGTATAATTTCATGACTTATATGTTGCTATAGCATTTCATACTAAAATAAAATAAAAATCTTATTTCATCTCGAAGTTATTGAAACTTCAAATTTCTGGCCGCGTTTGATTGACACATCCTTGCACTTTCACAAATTTTAATTTTGTTCTTAATACTTAAGAAAAGTTGCAATTTTGTTGTGTATTAATGAAAAATATTAAAACTATAATCCAGAAAATTCAGAAACAGAAATGTTCGAAAGCAAAACCCACTCAAAGTATTGTCAGTCCGTGCTCAGTGGTGTGTGCAGACTTTCACAATTGAACACACCCGGTGAATTGAAAACATTAACAAAAACAGAGCTCGTGCCCTGTTTACAAAAACAGTTTACGTTTCACGGGTGTATTCAATTTGTTAAACTCTGTACTCAACTCTGAGCACGGGCTGACGATATTAGTGAGGGGGTTTGCTTTCACACATTTCTACTCTGAACTTTCTGGATTATAGATGTAATGTTTTTCATTAATACACAACAAAATCGCTTCTTTTCTTAAATATTAATGATAAAGATAAAATTTGTGAAAGTGCAAGGATGTGTTAATCAAACGCGTCCAGGAATTCGTAGTTCAAATAATTTCCAGATTTTTAATTACATTTTCGTGTGAAATGCTTTTGCAATATATAAGTCGTGATATTATACAGAAAATTTGAGAAAATATTAACTTCAAATCTGTGTCCAAGCACCTTTAACTTTCTTTTAAGTTGTAACATACATATAGATGCTACTTACGCACAGAAGTTGGCATCAGAAGTATAATCAACATTTATACAGGAGGTTCTGATTGTAGTAATGTGTTGCTCACAACTCTGAACAGCAGAGATCAGACCTATAGATAGAACAAAAGAGATTTTTATTGGTTGCTCATTTCAAGATCAATTCATCATGTATTTTTCTTCGCAAGCACTAACAGTGTTTAGCTCCCCTGAGTTGAAAACTCAAGTAAGCTTTTCTGATCACATTTTGTCCAGCGTCTGTCTGTGTGTATACTTTTCACATTTTTTACTTCTCAATAACCAATGGGCCAATTTCAATTAAATTTGCCACAAAGCATTCCTTGGGAAAAGGGAATTTAAGTTTGCTCAAATGATGGTCCACACCCTCTTTCAAGGGGAGATAATTAAGAATTAAAAAAAATTATTTAAATTTGTTCATATTATGACCCCAGGGGTAGGGTGGGGTCATAATAGGTGAATAAAATTTTACATAGGTATAGAAAAAAATCTTCTCAAGAACAGCAAAGACAGGATTTCTGAATAGTCATATTTATATGGGAGCATCCTCAGATAATGTAGATTCAAGTTTGTTCAAATCATGACCACTGTGGGGGGTTGGGGGGGGGGGGCAACAACAGGAGATCAAAGTTTTGCATAAAATGAAGAACAGCAATGCCAAAGTAACTCAGGTGAGTGATGTGGATATACCCCACAGGTCAAAAATACCGCGGGTATGACTTTTTAGTAAAACGTTAATTCTGCGTTATTTTTTGGATTTTTCTTATGGAAATCATTGTAAATGTGTACTATAAGAATAATATATGAAAAAAATACATAAAAATATTTTTTGACCTGTGGGGTACATTGGGGGGGGGGGGGGGTCCTGTCCACAAGTACTAGTACCTGTGATATGTAACAACGATGTAGAGGATATGATTAATTGTTTTAATTTTTGTAATCTCACGTAAAAATGAAAAGTATCAATTTGAACATATCTTCGCTAGTAAAGTGTCCAATTCGTATTTCTTCAAGAGGGGATACGAATCGAACACTTGGCTAGCGAAGATGCAATTTGAAGTAAAAGATAAATTTAAAACAAGATGTGTTTGTGAAACACCGATGCCCCCGTATGGCAGCTTATAGCGAAGGTTAAAGTTTCTTCAAATGCAAGTCAAAATCCAGGCCAAAAGATAAAAAATGTTGATACCCAAAGAAAGGTCTTGTCTAGAGGAATACACCTGTGAAATTTGAAAGACCTAGATACAACTGTTCAAAAGTTATGGCCAAGGTTAAAGTTTTTTAAAATAAAAGTCAAACGTCAAGGTCAAGGTCAAAGTGGTTGGTATCCAAAGGAAGATCTTGTCACAAGGATTACATATGTGAAGTATGAAAGCCCTAGCACCAACCATTCAAAAGTTATGGCCAAGGTTAAAGTTTTTCAAAAGTAGGTCAAACTCCTAGGTCAAGGTCAAAGGGGTTGGCATCCAAAGAAGGTCTTGTCACAAGGATTACATATGTGAAGTATGAAAGCCCTAGCATCAACCATTCAAAAGTGATGGCCAAGGTTAAAGTTTTTCAAAAGTAGGTCAAACTCCTAGGTCAAGGTGAAAAGGTCAAAGTGGTGGTTGGTATCCAAAGGAAGGTCTTGTCGCAAGGATTACATATGTTAAGTATGAAAGCCCTAGCTCCAACCATTCAAAAGTTATGGCCAAGGTTAAAGTTTTTCAAAAGTAGGTCAAACTCCTAGGTCAAGGTCAAAGGGTTAAAATGGTTGATATCCAGAGGAAGGTCTTGTCACAAGGAATACACATGTGAAGTTTGAAACCCTAAGCACCAATTATTCAAAAGTTATGGCCAAGGTTAAAGTTTTTCAAAAGTAGGTCAAACTCCTAGGTCAAGGTCAAAAGATCAAAGTTGTTGGTATCCAAAGGAAGGCCTTGTCACAAAGAATACACATGTGAAGTTTGAAACCCCAAGCACCAACTGTTCAGAAGTTATGGCCAAGGTTAAAGTCTCATAAAATTTTGCAAAAGTGGGTCAAACTCCAAGATCAAGGTCAAATATGATGGTACCCAAAGAAAGGTCTTGTCACAAGGAATACACATGTGAAATATGAAAGTCATAGCTCCAACCAATCAAAAGTTATGGGCAAGGTTAAAGTTGACAACAGACAAACAGACAGACAGGACAAAAACAATATACCCCCGGGATCTTTCGATCCGGGGGCATAAAAATATAATACTTGTAATGTCTGCGCTGCATACGCTGTTTATCTCCATTTCAAGTTTGGTGACGTTGATGACATTTTTTAGTCTGGCATCCACAGCGTACGAGGAGGAGGGCAGATCCGTATTAATGCAAGATACATATGCATTCTTGTATCTTTAAATTTAGAAAAAAAAATGTAATTTAATTGGCACATATACATGTACTTTCATCTCAAAGAAGAACGAGATGAAAGATTTGATTTCGAATAGAGTGGAAGAAAAGACAAATCGATGATTAAACATTCCCCCTCCCCTCAAAGAAAAATATAATCATATGCACCACAACAATTTTTTTTACTGACTTACGTGCAAATAGTCCCGCTTTGGAGAATTGATGTAACAGCGAACACCAAGCCCTCTAGGTTACTCACGTCCACCGAGTTCCCCATAGGATCCGTCAGGGAATCGAACACGCCACTACTGGACAGACATTTCTCAAAGACTGACTCCTCGTATCTACCAATTCAAAGTTTAAAATGTTTCTGAAATCTTGAGAACTTGCTTATTCGTAGATATTGTCACTGTGATTAAGCAAATAAAATAATTAAACGAAGATCGAACACTCGTTCAGTCGCTCTCAGTACGGGTGTTCTACCCTAAAAGCATCGTCGGAAACCCACGGCTGATTACGCTTCGTTCCTCTCTCCATCACCGGGTGACGGAGAGAGGGGAACGAAGCGTAATCAGCCGTGGGTTTCTGACGATGCCCTAAAAGTAACAGGTCCAAGAGCCACCCCCTTTTTTGTTGTCTTACAAATTACACAGTCCAAGCGACTGTTCAGTCTCTCGTTCCCAGCTATTGAATTGGTAACAAATACGTACGATAGCAGACATTAGACAGTATCATTTATTGTTGATTTAAAAAACAATCACCCTCACCAACCCTATACCTCCCCCCCCCCCCCTTTCCAAAAAAAAAAAAACTTGATTGATAATTTTGATAAGGTTTCAATCTTTTATTGGGATATATGTACAATAAATAGTTATCGTTACAAATGTTATGCTGTAAAATACAATTTCTATGAATTACATGGATATATATTTACAAACACTTGTCTTTTTTCATAAAATGGAGAAAAAATATAAATACTTCACGCATTGAAGGGAGCCATAGGGTTTTCCTGTGGAAAAACAATTTTAAAAACTTCATTTATATACCATAGTGCCAAGATTCGTAAAAATCTACCATCTGGTTATTTTCTATGACCGTTTCCAATTATTGGTACATTTACTTAAGGATTACTAGTATGATATTTTTCGAGCTTGAAAAAAAAATAAAAAATGCTACGATAGATTTTTTTTTCAGATAAAAGATATAATAAATGAGAATTTAATATGCAATGAGTAAAATTACACTGTTCGATATATGTAAGCAATATCAAAATTCTACTGTCTGGATCCCCCCCCCCAAAAAAAAACATCTCAAAATGTAAAATTTTACGAAATTTTCCTATATTTTTGTGGAGTATAGTAAAATGCTATGGGATTCACGCAGAAAATAAAAAAGGCAATAATTGTGAGATCTGCAAATTCCTGTGCTTAAAATTTTAAAAGCATATACTTTTTTAAATGCTAATTCTTTGATGTCAATTTTTATGACCCCTCTCCTGTAGAGCTAATAACGTAACAAACATACATAAACGGTGTTTGGCAACGTGCCAATTTAAAAATCGTTTAAAATAAATTGTTTCTTTTAAAAGTTCATTTTCTTTTATCTGTTTTGTCTTAATTCTGTATAATTTGTTAAAGGGTATCAAAACATGTTCGTTATTAAATACTTTTTTAAAAATTTGCCTTATTTCAGCATTCTGCTCGAAACATCCTAGTTGGCTTCCTGAAAAAGATCTACCTGCCTAAAACGATAAGAAAGGTGATTTTTGGCAAAAATATTTACACAGAGAAATTGAGAGAGACTTTGTTTTATTAGAAGAGATAGATATATTTCAAATATTAATGATAAGTAATTTTTAACTTACGTTGTTCCATGTGAAGATTTTGCAAACAGAATAGCTGTAAAATACGGAAAAAGAAACTATCAAAGTGACAGCGATAGCACTGATGCTCTCTGGACTATATCTGCTCACATATTTCGTTGTGTGTGTGTGTGTGGGGGGGGGGGTCTTCCTCAGCCAGGAACAATAACTCTTCAATAGCGCAAAATCTTGTAATATCAGTTATAAAATGATGTATATATATTCATTTTCATAATTATTTGTTAATTATTCATATGAATTTTTAATAGTTCGTGTATAATAATGATATTTCGCTAGAATATTAATTTTTTAAATAGAAAATTACATTTTTGATAAATATTCACAATGTAAATCTGAAAGTAACACCAAATATTAAATCCTGTGTAAGTGCAAAAAGGTCAACATGAGTAGTAATTATTAAAAAAAATTCTCTCATACAGGGGATACATACATTGCGGGGAAAGGTATAAATTTTAATCATATTGAGGATTGAAAGTACTGTCACAAAGACTTTTGGTAAATATGTACAAATTTAGGGTTGTAGATTGATTAAAAAATCCTTTGAAAAAATATTGAGCGTATTTGCCTATATAATTGTTGAAATATGGATTTAATTTTTATAAACATTAATTGAAGAAACAAAATTTAATTTTGAATAATATTTTTAATTATTGTTCAGTTAATAAAGTCTATAAACGAAGACGTTTGAAGAAGTATTTTTGTGATTTTCTATATTTCTCCTTATGACCATGTACCCCCAGAAATGGCTGAAAATTAATTATAGTCGCAGTGTAGACTGCACCGGCTGCACTACATTTAATAACAAGGAAACATGCCATGTACTTTTAATTGATTAACAAGCGAGTGCTAATTACTCATTTTGAAAAGTTTGAAAATCCTGTAACAAAGACTCTTCCGATATAGGTTCTACCTTAAATTCAAATTTTTTTTATCGATTACAAAATCAATTATATGTTCATAATGTGCTAATTCAAACGGTCACGATGAATGTCAGTTGATAAAATCTACTCAATTTTAAAATACATACGTAACATTTAGGAGGTTCAACATATTTGTCCAGTGGACGTTCTTGACACGTATTTCGCTTAACTTTAAAGTAATGCACGAAAGTGCGTTTTAAGGAGGGATTCTTCTCATAAGAACACTTATTTCTTATATTTAAAAATCAATGAAATTTTCACAGAATCAAGAAGACAATATCACTAAGTGATGGTATCAGTTGGATTAAATTTGACCATTTTATATTAGAGGCAAGGTCAGGTCAAGGTCAGTACCTTTTCCCTGGATATTAAGAATTAAAAAAATACTATTGCCAATCATGCGATGCCTACTTCCATTTCAATAAATTAAATGTTTTTCTTTTTGCATAAAGAGATATAACCATATTGGGTCTATAAGATGATGTTACCAAATTGACATAAATAATTTAACTAAAATGGATATTGGCTAATCCGAATTTTCTCTACTTTTCTTAAAATTTTAAGATATTTTAGTAATTTTTATATGCTTCCTATATTTAAATTTTTCTTATTTTCACTTATGGTAAAGTTGTCACATAAATATACAAAATGATATAAAAACAAAAAGTTTTGACCATTAACTAAGAGAGAAAAAACACTTTTTACCAATTTTTGGCTCAAATCTGAACTTAGATTGGAAGCTTTTAAAAGCTAATATAATTGTAGTTTGTTTGGAAAATCATATTTTTTTTTATATATTTTAAAACTTTAGTTCCTTATCATTAATTTAACTTACATTTAAAAATTTTCTCCAAGTCTTTGATTGTGTAAAAATTATAACTAAATTCATTGTTCTATAATTATTTTGAGAGGCAGAAAAGAAGATATTTTCATACGCCGCCATTCCGCCAAAAATATAGTCCCTGATAGATTTCAAACTCAGTTTCTATTTTAAAGTTGTACAATTGTGATGAGGAAAGAAAAATATGATCTTTTAAATCTCTTGCATATAAATGTATACAACATATAAGCAAATATACTTTGAATATTTCATCTAGTCAGAAACCAGACAAGAATCCCTCCTTAAGAGTGGTTGGAAGTAATTGACAAACTTTATCATACACATAAATCGAAAGCGCCCTTTTAAATTTTGTTCATTTGTTTCATTACCAGTAGTCTATGATTTCTAAAATTAGAAATCCTGCATTTTCTTTAATAGTGCCTTAGGTACGAATGTTGTTAGCATGAAATGAATTAATAGAGTTAAGAAGTAAAATACTGCAAAAGTATTTTTAAAAAACACAATTATTCTGAATACCTGGATACCTATAGTTTATTATCCTAAGATATACTTTTTGGTGTTTCAATTAGAAACTAAATAATTTGTACTTTTATTTAGGTTTTCTGAAAATATATTTGAGATTTGGTAGTTTTCCCTATATACTAGTAATATGTAATTAACTATAATGATGAACTTTGCGGAAGAAATAATATGGGTATATTTACATTACTTTGTGAATTTTAGTGACATTTATGTGAACAACTGCTGATTTTCAGAACCTGAGCCTGAGGAAATCAAATTTTCAGTTTTTCTTCGCATTGGCCACGAAATTCCGTATCAAAAACACATGAATTACTAACTTATGCAAACTTTTGGGGTTAAAAAAAAAACAAAAACAAAACATGCTTTTTGTGTGTTCATGAAAACAAGATCAGTTAAGAGACTTGCATCACAAAGCTTTTTTATGGTCATCATATTTACGCCAAAAATTCTTACTCTCAATTACAATAAACGGAGGAAAACAGAATAAAAAGTACACAGTTGTCATGTAATCAAAAGTTCAATTATAAATATTCAATAAATATGTATAATGTATTCCATATACCAATCTGATTGTAAGTATATTAAAGCCCAATAACATTATTTCATTTAAAAAAAAAATATAAAGTATATCGGAAACGATAGTAGTACATGTAAAATTATCTGAAATCTTTTATATCCTATTAACTGCAATGACTCCATGTTTTCAATATTAATAAAAATTCTCCATGCTATAACAGTAACTGTTATAATACGGGGATTTTGTTATGAAGATAAATGTATAAAACACCAAGTGCCTGTGAAATTACTATCATTGTACAAGATATTAAGAATCAATAAATAAGTTTAGATACTGCATGGTATGCAAAATCTATGTTAAAACTATTATTATTATTATTATTTAATTAAATATTTAATTTTTTTTAATTGCGTGATCATACCTACCATGAACAAAAAGAAAGAACAGACAACTTTTTACATCCATCATTCAGAAAGACTCTAATTTAATATGCATATTTAAATATATGCCGTCGGTATATATATTTGGGCATTTAGCGAGACTTCTTGAAAACTTGATTTTCGCCTCGGCAGTTCCTAAGTCATCACGGTGAGGTGAAATTGATACGATAATATTAAACATCTCAAGTGGTGAATCCTTTTGTTTAAAACGGACAAATTTCAAAAGTGGGTGGTAAGAATTTATTTGCACATATCAATATTTATATAACAGATTAACTGCTGGTAACGAGGCAGTAGGGGTAAAAAATCAAACTGACACTTCATTATTAAAGAATTTCAATCCTAGGGAGTGAAGTTCTCAAACAATGTTAAGGTCTTTTAAAATAAAATACTCGAAATCAGTGTGAATATGACAGGGGAACTTCGGTCTGGTTAACTGAGAGAGAGAGAGAGAGAGAGAATGTCTGATTAAAAGAAAGAAAGAAATGATCACATTATATGTTGTACAACTTACAGAATTAAACTATATACGGACTGACATAACATCACAATGCAATCTTTTTAATTTTACAGATTGTACGACTGACAAAATGAACATTTCAAAATAGAATGAAACTTGTCTTCTATATCATTTTGACCCCAAAATTTACAAAACCTCATATTGCTTAACACATTATTGTGCCTGCCTTTTTTCAATATTCAATACTATTTATATACTACAATCAGAAAAAGGACTAAAAGACAAACTTTACATTTTAATTAAGAATTTTCGTCTCATCATACAATTGGTTTGGATAATCAAATAAGCATGTGATTAAGATATACCATTTGCATTACTTTCAAAGTTTACTGAAGTAACTTACAACTTGTGACATATATTCAGTAACTATACACCAGTATTGCAGGTTACAGGGCACTCGTGTACTTAGTTTTAAAATGTCTGCAACACCATGACCCCCCCCCCCCCCTTCCTAAAAAAACATATGTAACCAAAGACTATGAAGGTCACCTCTATGAATATTATTTAGAAGTAATGTGAAATATCACACCACATGAAAGTTCATTAAAAGAAATATTGTTGTGCAAGTCTGGGTAGGACTTATTACTTGGGAGTAGGCCTGCTCCAAAAACTTTAACTATTTTATCATCTGCAAAATATAGGTCAGATGTGGTACCCAAATAGCCTGGTAGTGTGCATCTCTAGACGTATCATGCATGCAAATTAGGTCATTGTAGGGCTTATATACTTAGTTGAGACTTACTCCTAAAAATTTAATCTGGTCAATCATTTGGAAAATATAGGTCAGATCAAGCATCCATAGCATGTCTGGTAGTGGAAATCCCTATAGATGTATCATGCATGCAAAGGTCACCATAGAGCTTTAAGTTACTTGAAGTGGACTTGTCCAAAACTTTAATCTGTTCAATCATCTGGAAAATGTAGGTCAGATCCAGCATCCAAAGCAAGTGTGGTAGCATGTTTGTCATGACAGAGCTTAATGACATAGTACTAAAATAAATCTGTTCAGTCATTTGGAGAGCTAAGATCCCTCCGCCTCCCTCATTGCTCAATGTCGAGTTACAAATTTGAATTCCTTCACCAGCATCTGGTGGCAAATAATCTTTCAAGAAATGTAAAAACGTTTCTAGTCAAAGAATACTTATTAAATTATAATTAATCGTCTAAAATAAAATCCTGCAAGAAGTACTTTGTTCTTTTTTTAAGGTGGGGGGGGGGGGGGGGATATGTCAAAAAGGAAAACAACTTCATCTTTTAGAAAAATATCTTCAACAATGTCATAAGACATGACATCATGTACAAAATATCACACAAAAAGTTTTGATATTTTTATAAAAAAAAAACCCAAAAAACACATTTTGAGGTATTCTCAACATGCTGAAATTTTTCCATCACTGGTGGAAGCAGATCTACCTGCCAACAATATATCACGATGCCACAGGTGTTCACTTATAGTGATCAATATCTGAGAAACTTCATTCATATCATTCTTAGTCTCCGTATCAGGAACATTTCTTATTTTTAGAACAGGGATTTTCCAGTTGTGTTCAAAGTCCCTGATATCCCTTTGCGTGACCTCACTGTGTGCATGCTGATCAAATCTGAACTAGTCAAGGGAAAAACAGGCCTAAAAATGTTACTGTAAAATTAGAAATATTATTTGCAAGCCCATTTCTAAATTAAATTCTTATATAAACACATACATGGGTAAATGTACTAATAAAATGTACTCTGGTATTATACTATAGTAAAACCTCACACTAAGTCTTGTTAAAAATCTCAAAATGTTGGGACTGAGATTTTTTGTGTGGACATATCCAAGGATTCGAGATATTGAGCTTATCAAAAATACATAAAAATACATGTTAGAATGTCCACCTCACTTCAATATATTCCATGAAGTGGTATTCAAGATATAGTAATAGTTTCTTGAGATACCACAGTTCAATTGTAAAAGCATAAAGGATACTTTGTTCCAATAACAAGCTTGGCGAAGTTATTTTTTGGCTTTGTCATTCTGGTTATATGCTGAGGGATTTCCTCAAAGCTCCCTCTGTCCACAAAACTGAAGAGAAATATTGCACAATCTGCCTGATTTTCCCAGGTCTGAAAGAAACATCAAACATTTCTAAGATTTAGCTTTTCCAATTAATTATTTTCACAACTACATGGACTCTGTAGTTACAGAAATCTTTTAAACATATATGGTGGTAGTTGAGTTATAAAACTGATTAGAAGTTTTGTAGTTATATTAAAATAAAAAGCATATGAAGAAAACCAATTTGAAACGTAAAAAAATTTGTGGGGAATAAATCTAGTTCGAAAAAATGTGATGTTTTGGGCAAATAAACGTGGCTCGAAAAAGTTGTCTATCTTTTTAGTACATACCACCCTGTCAATAGTGAAAAAAGCATTTCTTACTAAGGAGTGCTACTGCAGGTAAGTGAATACAGCTAATATATAGCCAACCATACTGACCGCTTTAATGTGTTCATACTTCTTCATGGCACCATCACCAACATCCCAAAACTGCAGCTGAAACATCACAACACGGTTCAGTTGTTTTACCATCCCAGGCCAAGGAGTGGTAGTGGTCTGGATTCCTGTCAAAAATACAAACAAAATATAGTACATTCACATGTATGTTTATACCATGACTATTGTGGCTCTTGGAGAAAATATATATGGAAATTGATGGATCTGTCAATGTGTGCAAGTACTGCAAAGGACATGTACAAGAAAATCATATTATTGCCTGTTTGTGAACTAACAGTGAATCATACATGCAAGTTGTAATTTTAACAGAATATACTGAAGTAGTCGTATATTGAAGAATAAAATGTCATTTAAATATATTTAATTCCAACTGCATTTCTTGTCATTTTGAGTTTATGAAATGACCTGACCTTACCTGGAGTTTCACTGTGAGATGTAGGAATGTCATTCCCTGATAACTTTGCTATAGTACTAGTTTTTCCTACTCCACTTTTCCCCACCAAGAGAATCTTGTACTTCACTTCATCTGTTACTGTATTGGTTGTTAATATAGGTTTGTCTAAAATTCCTGAATAAGAAAAGAGAAAGAAGCTTAGAAAGCAAAAACCACATATGTCATTTAACAATAAACACTGTCATCTTTTCTTGCTTTGATGTGATACATGTAAAACTTGAGTTAATCAAAATTGTAAAAGTTAAATATTATTCAACTAAAAATTTATGTACTAGTACCTTATTGTTAATATTTGTACAGGATATACTCCAAATGTAGCTACAATAAGTTGAAGTATAAACAACTCTGATTTACCACGGTAGACATAGCAAGTGTTACAAGAGGGAGACAGGTTACACTTACAGGTGAATCAGAGCAACATCAGAGGAATTCAGAAGATCTACAGTATTAATGAATTTCAAATGGTAGCTTGTTCGTATTCTTTGTTCAAAGTACTTAATTAGTACATGTACACGTAATACAAGAAGAATATTATTTTGTTAAATGTATATTTAATATCAAGTACGTACCAAATGGTTTTCTTTTCAGTAGATTCTGTGTTGTGAGAGATGCTAAGACCCCTTTCCCTGCAGAGGAATTGTACCACTCCTGACTAAGGAGAGATCCTGGGGACAACATTGTGTTTCAACATCTACAGTGATCAGACTAAGCTTCTGAAATATTAAGAAAATCACTGGGAGGATACTCCAACACAATATTAGATTTGTAGACACACACTTAAAGGGGTAATACAGAAATATATGGGATCTCCTTGAAAAAAATGCATACATTTTTGACCCCATATATTTCTGCATTATCCGTCTAAGTGTCTACGTCAAAACAAATTTATCCTGTCAATGTTTTTTTTTTTTACTAAAAAGTTCATTTTCTCTAAGTGAAGCAATCTGTTCAGTAATTGTTTACATTGTGACATCGAGGTCAAGTGAAAATAACATGGAATTTGATATTTAGTCAGTAGGGCATGTGGAGGGGATACTGTACCTGTACATAAATTGGCACATTCAAAATTTAGCGCAATCAAGAGGTATGCAGTTGTTGGTGTAATCATGAATTAGCACTACATGTTGTAGCCGTGTATTCACTGTATTGTACTCGTAAATGATTTCTTAGCGGTATTCATGAATTAGTGCATCGTTGTCTGCGCCAAAGCCGCTAAAATATGAAGCCCGCTTTTTTAAGTACACATACAGTATATTGATTTGATATCTAGTCAGTTGATCATTTGGAGGGAACATATTGATAATATCATGTCAGTAGGCAGCATGATATGGTTAATTATATTATATTATTTATATACTCTTCTCAACCTGAATGACATATTTTGTGTTTTTAACCAGAGGCAGGATAATAATAATAAATATACAGCTGTATTGTGTTATAAGGTTCTGCAAAAGATAAATATCAATACTCCTAGCATATTTTAGTTACTCCAGTTATCAAATGTATTAATATTTGACAATGAATTCACTTACATGTAGTCAAAGTATAAACTGAAAAATTACCATAAACATTTCTCCCTCTTTTTTCCAATATTGATTTAAAATTTTATATTTGTGCTTCCTTTAAAAAAAATTTAAGTCAGGCCCGTAGGAAGCAATTTCAGGTGTGTGTGGGGGGGGCACAGCCATACATTTTTCAGTTGACAGTTGAGGGGGCACTACCAAAAATTTCCTGACAAGCTGAAAAAAAGTCATCAACTAACAAAAATTCCTTGACAAGCAAAAAAGAAAAAAGGTCATCAGACGTTTTTATTGAGGGGGCACAAGCATATAGTATCTATGTTTACTATAGTAATCTATATATCGGCAAAACCCCCCGGTTCCTACGGCCATGTAAGTTGCATTTTTTTTTAAGCCATGGGGTGAATGGAGATGGCACTTCTACTCTGACAGACTGGTTTTCTATGGTATGTACCAACCCCTCCCCCCCCCCACCCCCCACCCAGTTAACCTGAAACAATCCTACTTCAGGTTAACACCTAGACAATTTAGATAAAGATAAGTGGCTTGACTAAGCTTGACTGGGTCCATGTCATGATGCGGTGTCTTTTCAATCACGTTATCATTATCAACAAAACATTCCAGTCAATCCAGGCTTAAAGGAGGCTTGGGGGGGGGGGGGGGAGCTCCCAATGATCATTTTGTTGATATACTATACAGTATAGGAAACAAAACAAATGAACAGTTTTGCCACCTCAATTATAACCTTTGATGACTATTAGGTTGTGAACCCCCAACCACCAAACTGAACTGACAGGTCTGCATAAATGTATCAACATTTTATCAAATCATTCTACCAACATCAAGAGTTCTGTCTATTACCTCAACAAAATGACGAAATGTATCACTGTACCTGTTTACAAAGGAAGCCGTCATTTCAGGTCATAGCAAGTATTATAGCAAATATGTAATAATATATGAACATCAAAAAATTAGGGCCTAATATAATTATCTCCTAATACACCACAACATAGGCAGTGGGCGCGTCCATATTCAAAATGCCCGGATGTTGTTTACAAACAGCTGATCAGGTGGAGAAAAATGTGACCCTTTACGTTACGCAACAGCCGGTAAATAACAATAACGTTGGTTTCATAAGTTAATGTGAGGTCAATTGTCGCTAAGACAGATTTACTTCTATTTTGTCTGTTAAAATATTAACATGATACATTAATCAACGAAGGTGTGCTTTCAACTGTATAGTAATCTGCATGGTAAGTACCATTTTATTTATCATGTTTATATGTCTATGATGCAAGTTGCTCTTTACAAAACTAACTTCAGCCTTCATTTACGTGATAAATGTCTTTCTGTCGTGGACCCACAATGGATCCATGCATAATATACTTTTGAAGATAATGCATGGCAATCATAAAAATTAATAGTTATCTTCTATAATTTCATAACTTAAACACTTAAGGTATGTCACTCATTAAATTAATTATGTCAAGGAATTTTTGAGAAGTATATTTTTTGATATACCGGTAAGTACTCATATAGCATGGCTTAAAATCGCAAAGAAAACTGGGGGTCAGTGTGCATCGTACGATGAACTTGACCTTTTTGCACTTAAATTGTAACTCTTAGGTTAATCACTTTAATCTTTATCATACTTTACCAGATGTAATCATGGCTATAAATATAATCTTAATTTGCGTAAAATAGTTTGAATATATTTATTATTGGACAAATCATGCAAATTAACGCACATAAATTGTGTGACCTTTTCGCACTTAATGAGTATATCTAAATAGGCAATAAAATATTGTATCAAGCTTGTTATGACTTTAGTGCTGATCGGTTTGAAGTATAATGAAAGAAAAAGATGGGGTGCCACTGATGTAAATTTTTAGATAATTTGGTCAATAATGAAAGAAAAAGATGGGGTGCCACTGATGTAAATTTTGAGATAATTAATGGTCAAAATATGCAATTTTCAGGCCACAAATAGTGTTAATTTTATCTTGACTTCTTCAATATCTTCATTTCTTGGTAAAGTCTGTTGAATGAATGTGTGAAATTTGTTCTAAAAATGTTAATATAAAAATATTAATAAAAATATTAATTGAAACCAATTAATATTTAATATTCCTAGCATATAAAAATGAAAAAAAATGCTCTGATTAAAAATATGTAGGGCTAAACATGCTAATTAAGTTCCAAGGTATTAAATTTAACAAATGTGTAGATTTGAAGAATTTTCTTCTAAAATATGCTTCCATCAAAAGAAATATTCCCCCATAAATCTTGTTTCTTTATGATTTTGTGACCATGCAGGTTTTAAATTGTTCAATGTTGTATAATTTCCATTGTTTTAATTTAAATATGTTACAAAAATTGAATTTTAATAAATAGTTCTGAAGTGAGAGGTTCTGACTGAATTTTTCTTAAAAGCTGATGTCAGTGACAATTACCTTAAGCAGGCCCAGCATAGTCTATTGATTAAGCTTTATAGCTTAATTAATTGAATAATCTATTAGGAATAGCTTGATTAATGTTTTTTTCTTCATTAGTATGGTTTTTAGGAAATACAAAAAGTTGCTAGTATCGTGATTTCTAATATTTTTTGCTTACTACTATGGACTACTAAAAAAGCAAAGATAGTTTAAACATTGCTGCTTTTGACCACTTTGAACATGTTTAAGCAAAAGATGTATTACCCAGCGTGCCATTTATAAGCATAGATAAGTGGGTATGATTACTTAAATTCACATTGTGTTCACCAGAATTACTTAATAATTAATGTCATTATTTAACAAAAAATATTTACATTTGCTAATGTTTTCCCTTATATAACACTATTTGAATAAGGCATTTTAATCCTGCATTTAAACAGGTTCGTCCCATGACCATAAATACATTGTTAAGTCATAAACGATTGTTGTCATTTCACAGTGATGTAATAAGTGGTAGACCTATTCAAAACATTCAATTTATACTGTTGAGATTTGAAAAAAATATAAATCATTTCATGGGTTTAAATCTATAGTATTCAATATTTGTTATAAATCAGTCACAAATATAAATATATGTAATAAGGTAATAACTAATAAGGAATCAATATAGTCCCAGAGCTTGATTGCAAATGCTATGAAGGAGACACATTAAGGTGAATTTCTCGACATGCATAATGTTTTCAAAATAGAACAAAATTGAAAAGTATATCAATGTCACCAAAGTGCCACGTTTTTCACTTGCTGAAAAAAATGCACATTTAAAAAGAAAGTATGAAAAAATAGCTAAATCAAGCTATAATATAGATCATGATTCAAGATACATTTGAACTTCAGTATCTCGAAAACCGATCGATATCTGGAATACCATGGATAAGTCGAAATGAATTAGAAGTCCCAACCACTTATTCCTTAAGTATTTTACCCTTGATATCTCAAATACTTGGATATCTCAAACTTTTTCTCAGCCCCATCAAATTCAAGATAATGAAGTTTGACTGTATATAGAATGTGTCATACCTGTAAAGGCCCCATACTAGTGTGTGTGCGTGTCATCTTTTATTATGGCCTCCTTGTCATTGTATCAATTTTAATCCTGTTATGTGTATATATATGCTTACAACTATTCCTTGATAATATAGAAAGATGCCGAAGAAAGTCTTAATCATTGGATCAGGGGCTGCAGGAACAGCTGCTGCATATAGCCTGTCACGTTGTCCTGAGAAGTTTGAAGTCCAGGTCTGGGAGAAATCCAGCGTGCCAGGAGGAGTAGCCACCTCCTCAGAAATCAAGGGAGGAGTAATTATCAATGATGGTAAGTCACAGAGTTATGTCCCTTGAATTGTGACATTAAGTGTTAATATGAATTAAATTTATAGAGAGTAGATTGATTTTAAGTTCTTTAGGAAGCTTACTTTATTATTATTTTTCTTTAATTTTATAAGGAGTTCAAGGAGGATGTCCAACATACAGAAACCTCTTAAACATTATGAAGGAGTTTAATCTTGAAGTCAGCCCAGTGAAACTGACAGTTTCTTTTGGCAAAGGAAAAACTGCCTGGACCAACTATGCTCCTTCTGAATTAACTGAAAAACTGAAGGATGATATTGCAAGATTTGAGAAAGTTCTTAAAATTATCAACAAGTTTGAGGCCATTTTCATTTTCCTGCCTATTGCCAAAGTCCTGAAATGGTATGGCTTTTCTGAGGACTTTTGTAATTACATGGTTTTTCCTCTCACAGCTTTGTTTTTTGGGACGGGGAACCAGACACCTTTTGTCTCCTCAGCTATAATGGCCCGAGTTTTTCTTGATGATGATCTTAGGCTGTTTGATTATGATTCCAAGAGACTTTTAAGTCAAACGCCAGAAATGTTTGCCTTTCCAAAACTTGAGGACATGTACAAAACCATAATGGACAATTGTGGTGTGAAGTTCCATGGCAACAGAAGTGTGGAGAAAGTCAGCAGACATCCTGGAAAAGTCAAAGTTACTGATCACACAGGTAAAAAGGAGGATTTTGATGAAATCATATTTGCTTGTGATGCTGAAACAGTGTTGAAAGTTTTGGACAACCCAACTTTTATGGAGCGTAAAGCCTTAGGAAATGTTCGATATTTCAATGATCTTATCATAACTCATGAGGATGAAGATTACATGAACAAATATTACGAACTACACAAGGATGTTGACCAGTATTTTATTCACACAGATGAAGAAGATCCAGAAAAAGTAGAGATGTCTTTTAACTTGACAAATTATCAACCACATCTGAGAGGAAAACATAGCATAATCTACCAAACCATTTATTTGAATGACAAACTTCGATCAACTTGGACAGAGAAAGACCTTGATCCGGACAAGGTCCTACTGAGGCGCTGGTGGCGACAGTTTGCCCACAGCTGGCATCATTATGCCTTCGTGGTACCTCTTGTTAGATACATACAAGGGAAGCAGAACTCCTGGTACTGTGGAGCTTACACGCTGATCAATACTCATGAAATTGCTACGATATCTGGTCTAGCCGCCGCCCATCGCTTGGGAGCACCTTATCCTTTCCCTCATGACAAACTCGCTGCAAAGCAGTTTGACCAGTATCTCTTGGTTATTCATGGACAAGCAAGGTCATTTGGACTGAACAAAAACACCATGCTTAGCTATGCAATGGCTCCATTCATGTTACTGTTTGCTGGCATTTCTCTTCTAGTTAACTTTCTACACAACATGTTTTTTGCATAAAATGCCTTCTTTATGATAAGAATTTTCATATGCCAGTCTGATATATTATTGTATTAACTTAAGCCAATTTACTTGTACATATGGTAACCATGTTTCTTGCATAATAGAATTGAAAAAGACCTCTGTGATGAGGGATTTACATAATTATATCAATCTTAGAAATAATCTCTGTTTTCAATCCATATAGTATACATGTACTGTGAAAATAAAAAAAATTTTTAAATTGAATTTGTTCATGTTGTGGGACATCAATTGATGCTTGGCATATTGTCATATCCATTCTTCTAAGAGAATTATGAAAACATTAGATGTTTGAATTCTGTCATTGCTTCATTGAAGATGAAGATAAACTATTAATTTTTCATATGAAAACAAGTCTGCCAGCTTATACCCCTACAATGAAGTTGTCGGAGACCAGACGGGCTTAAGTGATGGTTAAGGTGTCCACCTTCCATCTGTCTGTAAACAATGTTCAAAATACTACTACTCCTAGTTTTGTTCCAGTTCAGTAGATTTGGTACAAAAGTAGCATGCCCTGAAATGTATTCTTCTGTTTCTATTTTTGATTTCGATCCGCAGCATTGACATAGCTACTAAAAGTGGAACTCTCTTGCAATTCTTTCAAAAAACTAATTACATTTTCAGTCCGATTTCAGTGACCTGCATACATAATTCTGCATAAAGCTTTTTGATTGAAAGTGTTGCCAAGGTTACTTACCACAATTTTGTGATTTTTTTCTAAAAACACTACACTAAGCAGTATCTTACAAAAGATACACGTGTGCACACACACACAAGCTAAACATGCAAATATGATGCATCATTAGATACTGCTTCGACATACTTTCTATGCTTGAGTGAATCTGGTTATGGTGTTTGTCCCATCAGCAGTATCAGTCTTGGTAGAACAGCTCTCACTCCAAATAAAATTTTACACACATTTCAGTTGGCAGATATTAAAGCCAATATAAGCTCAAACAAAGGGAAAACGATCTATTATGATCAATGACTGTGTTAATGTGATTCAGCTTTGAACATAAAATTACTGACCTGCACCAGGATAACTGGGCCTGGAAACAATATCATTTAACCCCTGTTAAACACTCTTTCAGATGATTTTTTTATTTCATTGTTTATAAACAAACAAGTCAACATGTAACAAAATAACATAAGAATACTGATGGAAAATAGAACTTCCTGATGTAATTTGTAAGTTGCTGTGTGTGTTTTTTAAAACACATAAAAACATGAAGTTATGAGATAAAGAACACACTGTTCTGAATGAAATTGGTTGGATTCATTTTTTTTAAAGTTGTTTATATATAAAAATCACAGATATGTTAAAATTACAATGCATCTCCAAAAGATCACAGATCAGCTTTATGGTAAATGTGTCACATAAATTTCAACTGGTATATCACTTATTGAATCAGCTGAAGAAATACTCTGATTCCAGCACTTTGTTCAAGTCAAATGTGCCTGAAATGAAATAGAATTGGTCAAAGGTTTACAAGAAACTAAAAGGAGATGGGTGAACATGACGAGCGATAAGCCCATAGTGTGACAAACATGAAGATGAAAAATTGAATTTCAATTATATCAAAATTTTCCTTGATATTTCGTCTAACATTAAAATATACTTTATGTAAAATCTCTACAATTTGCAAAAATCCCTCAAAGATTGAAATTATTTGCCTGTGAAATATTAGACACACACTAAAGCGGGCAAAAAGAGTCATTTTCTCATACTATAACACTATTTTTCGATATGAGTGGGTCTTTGCTCCACCTTTTTGAAAGTTAATCCTCAAAATTTGCATAAAAATATACATTCTTTGATTACCAAAAATATGGAGCAATGACCCACTATACCTTAAAAATATACTTTTATGACATAACATTTGCATCTTTTCGAGAAATACTTGAAGTCCATCAAGTCAAGGGTCATATCACAAACATGATTTAAATGCCACTCTTCGTCAGGTCTTGTGTAGTCTAGTGGTTAGCGTGCTAGTCTCGAAAGAAAATGATATTCAGGATTTTTATTGCTAGGGTTCGAACCCTAGCATTATTTTTTTTAGTAAAAGAATAAATTTTGCCGAGAAAATTTTCCTCAGAAAAGTTTTGTTATCATAATTTCATAATTTCAATAATGAGAACTTTACTCTATAAACTAAATTCACAAACTGAACATGATTTTTATATATCTGAAGCTATAGGCTTTCTGCACGCTATGTTCACCCATCTCCTTACTATTAGAACATATGGAATCAGAAAACTGACTATAATGCCAGGGATGGGGTAATCGTAATCGAGTAATCGTAATTGATTGTAATGATTACTGTTTTTCAAGTAATCGACAGTAATCTGTAATCGAAGAGATTTTCGATTACTTGTAATCGTAATTTAATCGATTACAGCTAAAATTTTCAATGTAATTATAATTACTTTTTCGATTACCTTCGGTTATTTTATACATAAATGGATGTTATTTTGGAGAATTATTTCCAGTCAGTCACACATAAATATCAAATATAAACCACCTAGTGTAATGTTTGGATTTCCTAACCTTTTTTTATCATAAGTTTAATAATGTTCTCAATAAAATTTGCATTATAGACCTACTGGTCTAGTATTAAATAATTCAGAAGTGTATTTCAACCATTTATTAATAAAATATACAGATTTTTCATGTGCATTTTACATATGACCCACTGTCCTCTTGCTGCATGTCCTTTTTCTTATTTCAGATGTTGAAAAACTTTGTCTTGTAATAGAAAATTATAAATAACAAAAACAGATTTAAGTGCTCTATAAAATATAAATAATTTGGTAAATAAACTACATTGTACTCGGAAAAAAAGAAGATGGAAATACTTATTCATATCTGAAAATGTTTAAACAACTTCAAACTTGTGTTTCAGTAACTTTAAAATTTGCAAAATCATTCTCATGTTTTCATTCAAAATTGTAAGGTTGCTTTTAATTATCAGTGAGAGCTAGGTTATAAGTGTCTGTAAGAGAGGGAGTAAGTGTCACTGTGTTGGCTTATCTTAATTGGCTAATTAATTGACTAAGACATATTCCTGATTGCAGATAATGAGGTGTAAACTGTGAACTACCTAGTGTTTAACTTTCATTCCGTTGAACATGTTGAAGACAAACAGTATTATTAAAACAATTAATAGCTCTCAAAACACTTATTTCAATACAGAATGAAATTGTGCTACATGTATTATTTAAATTACTTAAGGACACGTTTAATTTACATGTTTATTACTAAGAGCTCATTCTAATTTACTTATTTTTTAAAAAAAGACACGTACAGGAATGTTTAATGTGTACTGTCAACATACGGGCAGCCCAAATACTTCTAATGAAGTAATTCACAATAAAATTTTAAATAATTTTTTCAACAAGTCAATAAATATGGAGGTTCAGATCCAAGGTTGAAAGGAATAATTAATTCCTTGGCATATTTTATTGTAGGAATCATGTCTCCACTATAAGTAGAGAATCCCTCATTTGGGCATTTAGTGAGAATGTTAATAGCCAGAATAAAACCTTTAAAGAATCTGCACTGAAACTGCAGGAACACATTCAAACTTCAGTGGATAACATCAACATTTACCATTTAGATATTGCTTTGATATTTGAAGAGATAAAAACTTGGAAGTAATCGATTATTAATCAATTACATCTTCCAAAGTAATCGATTACAATCGATTACAGGACAAAAATGAGTGTAATCGATTAATAATTCCTCTAAGTAATCGATTATTAATCAATTACATTTTTCAGTAATCGTGCCCATCCCTGTATAATGCTTTTGTAAATGGCTATTTTGCTGCTTTCTATTTATACATGTATATTTCTATATTAATGCCAAGTTCCCCCCCCCCCCCCTTCCACTCCCCTGTTCATTGAAAGAGAAAGTTGTTTTACAACATTATTAAATGCCTCTATCATAAACTTACCCTTTTTAGGTACATTACACACGAGGTCACTGAGGTCATCTACAGCCATCTTGTGAGTTTTCTTCAACTTTGGATGCTCCCTAAATACATAACCATTATTGTCTTATACATTATACATGAACATATGCACTATCATACAAAATATTTTATGCTTATAATTCAAATGCTTACAAAGTGAATGTAGCTCTTAACATTTGTGTATCTTTATACTGGTTGTATGTATTTTTACACTGTAAATATGCATTCTTAAATTGTTAATATATTTTTAGGTCACCTGAGTCACTCAGGTGACCTATTGCTATCTGTTTTCGTCCGTCGTCGTGCGTCGTCCGTCGTGTGTTAACATTTGAACATTTTCAGCTTCTTCTCTGAAACCGCTGAACCAATTTCAGCCAATTTTTGCATATGGCATCTATGTGTGAAGGGGAACAAAATTTGTGAATTTCATGGTCCCTGCCCCCCTGGGGCCTGAGGGGTGGGGCTAAAACCATCAAAATTAATGCAATCTTTAAAAATCTTCTTCTTTACTCCTGGACATCAAGCAGTCAAACTGTTGACATGATTGTAATAGCATTGAGCCCTCTACCAAAATTGTGAAATTCATGGCCCCAGGGTCAGGGGTTCTGGTGCTAGGGTGGGGCTATATAGATCATATAGTGAAAGTGCATTATGCATTATTTCTTTAAAAATCTTCTTCTCTACTCCTTGGTATTATTGAAACAAATTAAATACATAGTTATGATAAGCAAGAGTGACTCTACCAAAATTGTGAAATTCAAGCCCCAGGGTCAGGGGTTCTGGTGCTGGGGGGGGGGGGGGGGGCTATATAGTTCATATAGTGAAAGTGCATTATGCATTATTTCTTTGAAAATCTTCTTCTCTACTCCTGGGTATTATTTAAACAAATTTAATACATAGTTATGATAAGCAAGAGTTACTCTACCAAAATTGTGAATTTCATGGCCCCTGGGTCAGGGGTTCTGATGTTAGGGCGGGGCTCTATTTATCATATAGTGAAAATGCATTAATGCTTTAAAAATCTTCTTCTCTGCTTCTGGGTATTATTTGAACAAACTAAGTACATTATTATGATAAGCAAGGACACCTCTTCCAAAATTGTGAAATTCATGACCCCAGGGACAGGGGTTCTTGTGCTAGGGTGGGGCTATATAGCTCCTATAGTGAAGGTGAATTATTTCTTTGAAAATCTTCTTCTCTGCCCCTGGGTACTATTTAAACAAACTAAGTACATTGTTATGATATGCAAGGATGCCTCTTCTAAAATTGTGAATGTCATGGCCCCAGGGTCAAGGGTCCTGGTCAAAAGGTGGGGGGGGGGGGGGGGGCTCTATTGATTATATAGTGAAAAATCGAAATTTCTTTGAAAATATTCTTTTCTGCTTCTGGTTAAAAAGCAAAGAAGCTAAGTATATAGTTATGATGAGCATGAGTGCTTCTTCCAGAGTAGTGAATTGCATGACCCCTGGGTCAGATGTGCTGGTATAAGGATGGGGCTGTTGATAATGTAGTGAAAATGCATTAATTCTATTAAATGATCCTGTCTGCTCCTTAATGTTAAGCAGTTAAACAAAGTGATTACTTATGATGAGCAAACTTGAAACTTCTGGTCCCAGGGTGAGAGGCTCTGGTGTTTCTCGGTGGTGAAGGGGAGGGGAGGGGGGGGGGGGGGGGGCTCTATTGATAATATAGTGAATCTGTAGTGAAAATGCATTATTTCTTTAAAAATCTTCTCTGCACTTGGGCATATCATAGGCAAAAAGTGTAAAAGTTGTAATAAGGAAGTGTATTTTTACCAGATTTTTGAACATCTGGACCATTTGGTCAAGTGTTCTTGTCCTAGCCAGGGCTCAATTAATTTGCATTCTACTGAGAGGAGTTATTCCCCTTTGCCGTTTACTTTTGATAATTAATCATTGTAAATAATGTACTTGAAAAATTAATAGAATAAGAGAATTATGAAAGAATTTTTATTGTATAATACAAAAAGTATTTTCATAGTTTTAATGATCATGTGGACTTGTAAGTAATAGATAAATAAACATAGGTAATCAGAGATTACAGAGCTCACCTCAACGAATGTTGCCTTTAAGTAAGGCAAAGTCCCACACTAAACTAATAATCTAGGAGTGTGCATCCCTAGATGCAACATTTATGCGATTTTGGTCTGATAGGGCTTGCAGTTACTTGGTAATAGACTTATCTGAAAACTTAAAACTAGTCACTCCTCCAGAAAATGTAAGTCAAATCCAGCATCCGAAGCAAGTTTTGAGATTGTTCGTCCCTTGATGCATCATCCATGCAAGTTTTGATCAGATAGGCCTTATAGTTACTTGGAAATGACATCTGCTCCAAAAACTTTGACCTGGTCACTCATCCGGAAAATATAGGTCAGATCCAGCATCCGAAGCAAGTCCAGTAGTGTGCATCCTTAGATGTATCATCCATGCAAGTTTGGTCAATATAGGGTTTATAGATACTTGGAAATGAGATCTGCTCCAAAAACCTTAACCTGGTCACTCATCCAGAAAATATAGGTCAGATCCAGCATCTGAAGCAAGTCCAGTAGTGTGCATCCTTAAATGTATCATCCATGCAAGTTTGGTCAATATAGGCCTTTTATTTACTTGGAAATGAGATCTGCTCCAAAAATCTTAACCTGGTCACTCATCCGGAAAATATAGGTCAGATCCAGCATCTGAAGCAAGTCCAGTAGTGTGCATCCTTAGATGTATCATCCATGCAAGTTTGGTCAATATAGGGCTTATAGTTACTTGGAAATGAGATCTGCTCCAAAAACCTTAACCTGGTCACTCATCCGGAAAATATAGGTCAGATCCAGCATCTGAAGCAAGTTCAGTAGTGTGCATCCTTAGATGTATCATCCATGCAAGTTTGGTCAATATAGGGCTTATAGTTACTTGAAAATGAGATCTGCTCCAAAAACCTTAACCTGGTCACTCATCCGGAAAATGTAGGTCAGATCCAGCATCTGAAGCAAGTTCAGTAGTGTGCATCCTTAGATATATCATCCATGCAAGTTTGGTCAATATAGGGCTTATAGTTACTTGAAAATGAGACCTGCTCCAAAAACTTTAACCTGCTCCAAAAACTTTAACCTGCTCCAAAAACATTAACCTGGTCATTCTTCAGCTGAAATTGCAGCATCTGAAACCTTGACTGGTACAATGAAACACACTAGAAGCATCCTCCATGCATCTCTGACTAATATAGGCCATAGAAGTACTTGAAAAGAAAACTGCTCCAAAAACCTTAACCTGGGACGCCGACGCCGAGGGTATTACATAAGCTCCCCCAACTTCGTTGAGGTGAGCTAAAAATGAGACAAAAATAACTTGTCTTATTAAATGTTCATCAAAGACCAAGAGAGGCCAATGTAAGAGATTACAACAAGGAATTAAAATAGTACAAAAGCACTGATAGTTTGTTAATATACTGTATGGTGATAGTGATAAATGGGGAACAGATTAGAACCTAATTTATGAACTGTTGATGAATAGTAGACTAATTATTTTGTTGATCCTGATCACCCTATTTTTCTTGCTTTTGGGCAACAAAGCTTCACCTTTCATTTCATTTTAATACTCTATGGATCCTCTAAATTGTTGTATTGTACTCAGGTGACCGTTAAGGCCCTTGGGCCTCTTGTTACATAGTAAAATCAATATTTGAAAATCATCCACTACAAAAAATGCTTACTTTTTATACTTCTCTATATCATTTAAAAAGTCAGCAGAGAGGGTTTCTAGTAAAGGTTGATTATGCAAGGCAACAAACTGTTTCCGACAAAACTGAAAAGGAAGAACAAATAATCATTAATAAACCATACTAGGACAAATATATTTACTTATTTTGAAGTACATGTACTGCCAAATAGTTTGAATAAATGCACTTTACTATTGAAGATAAGTTTCTGTTGTGTGAAGGAGCAGGAGTTGTTGCACAGTGTATAAAGGAGTTTAAACATATGGTATACAAGTGTGAAGGTATATGCAAATCCAAAACAACCATTTCATACCAGAGTATTGAAACTCCACTCAGTATATGATAATGTTTATTTAAGAGCAACACACACTCGTTTCCACAAAATAAAAGTTACAATTCCGCAAATATGTTTTTATGATTCCGCAAAAAGCATTGTAGTACGATTCTATAAATATGTCACCTGAACTACTGGCACAGAAATAAATTTATTACTAAAATAACACAGTACAACATACATGAAAATACATTGTATATCACATCCTGATAAATTGACTCCAGTAAAATGTTACAAACTAATAAACTCCGTAACAGTGCATAAAAAATGTACTTATGAAAGATAATGATAGTGATGGTGCAAAAAATAATTCTAATGACTTGATTTTTGACTACAAAATGACAAACTTTTGTGAGGCTGTCTCCAGATTTCTATAAACATAATTTGAAGGTGATTAGAAATTAAGGTACTTTTATTCATATCCTTCGTTCTCTTCACATTTACACACACCTTATTCATTGAGTCCACATCTATAGCATGTGTCCAGTAGCAGTCATGTACTGAGGCAAAAGTTAATCCTGCCCTGAAAAAGAAATAAATTCACTGTAGGATTTCTAATATTACAAATGTAATAACTTAAAAAAGAACTTCTTTCAGCTTTGAACTATAAAACACACAAAGTCATAATAATGCAAGAATTATTAAAAGTATGATCAAGTGATGTGACCTTGAATGGGTGAAAAGCGAACAAAGCATTGGTTGTATCCTAGATATGAATTTTGTTAGAGAGTTTGATTACAGTCTTTCAATACCTGTACATTTCCAGTGAAGTCAGCATCATGTGACTGGCATCTATGGAGTGGATGTAGTTTGGAGGGAAACCATTTCTCTGCTTCCTGCTTTCAACTCTGATGAAGAAAAAATCTCATGTGTACATATAAAACATTATCACATTACAATTTTAAGAAATACTGTGAAATCACTCATTTTAGTGGGGATTAAATTTTAGTTTCCCTTTTTTTTGTGGTATGAGGAGACCCACAAATTCCTTTCCTCCACCAAATATTAAATTTTGTACAACAGTATAGTGGTTTTCCTATAACCACAAAACATATTCCCATGAACCAGTATTTTTCCTTAAACAACGAAAATTTGACCCCTTGAAAATACATGATATTACAGTATGAAATTTTTTTTTTCTAAGAAACACCAATTTACACTTATCTATTAATTTCATCTTAAAATGAATTTAAAGCTTATAATTTAACTCCCATAGGGTAATCTAGATTATATGCCTGTATTTTTTAAAAAATTGAATACAATCCTTACTTCAACTTCATCAGTTCATCAATGCTATAGTCCTTCTTGAACTTTGTTTTAATATCCTGCTTGATGTAGGGTTGAATTATGGGCATTCCCATAGGTGTTATCCACTGGGTGGGGATCTTACAAGTTTTAGCCATCCCCCGAGCTATCTGGGTAAACCAGTCCTATAACATAAACACTCACTGTCAGAATAACAAATAACAACTCCTGTATATGAGCTCCTCAAAAGCATAAATTGTTATCTCAATACAAAGAATATGTAGTTTGGATGTCAAAAATACTTTTCTTTATGTTTTTTGACCTGATTATCTCAAATCCTCAGATATCTCAAAGTTTAATCTCGGTCTCGTCAAGTTCGGGATAACAAGATTTGATTGTATATATACTAGGATATAAATTTTAGCAAAGAACCAATAAATTAAACAAGACATACTTGTGAAAAGCAACATGGATAGTACATTTAAGTATACATACATGTATTTAAAAAAAAAGTGTAGAAAATTCAGTCAATGTCCTCTTAAACTTTTCTCTTGACAAACCTGAATTGTTCTGGCACTAGAGAACATCTCCTCTAAGGCCTTGAAGGCACACTTTGCTAAGTAGACACTGGCAAGAGAGTGGAATTCATTATGAAGGGCCTCATCCGGTAAAGGACTTATCTGCTTCAGGATCTGTAACTTAGCACCATACATGGTGACTCCATAGACAGAGGTCATTATGGTCTGCTTGATTGTCTGGGATGTAAATACATGTACTCATCATATGTATGAAGAGTTCTCTATAAAGCATTTTTTAAAAACTAATAAGCTCTTCTAAAGATCACCTGCTGTATTATCTTGTATTTCTGATATTTTCAACTTTATTTCAGAATAAAAAACTTTCTGAACCTTTCTTTTGACAAGCCCTTCCAGTTTCTGTGCTATCTCAAGACCATCTTCCGCATCCTTTTTTCTTATTTTCTCCACCTTTGAAAAATAGCATGCAGTTATAAGGCAATCAAGTCCATATAGTTTTAATCAACTCTACATGTAAAAATATGCTGAATAACAATGTAATAAACATATCTTCACAGCTACTCCTGAATAAACAGTGTGCCAGAAAAATCTGACCACTTTGAAACCTCTTACCAGTTCTACAACATCACTGTACACATCCTGAGGGTGAGAAAAGGGACTCAGATTGACCGACTCTGCCCCTGCTTGATCCCTGCCCAGAGCTGCATAGTGCTGAAGACCATTACATGACCCGTCCTGATGAGTAGGGAAGTAAGACACAAATTTACTAGGGTCTTCAGACCTCACCGCGGCTGCTACCTCCATACAGGCAGCAAGAGTCTGAAAGGGCTCATCTGAAGTCTGCCACCATTTTTTTCCCTGTTGAATAAATTTTATTGAAGCTTATCATTTTGATCACTAAGAGCTGCACCCAATCACTTCTTTGCAAAATGAGAATCATTTCATACTGAATAGATGTGTAGTTGCTTTTGTAAAAAGTGATGAATTTGAACTTACATCAAGAGGATGATCGGCAGAATCCATAATGTCAGGTAATGTCGCATTGGCTAGCTGAAGTCTCTCTGCATTTGAAGACCTAGAAATGAGTTCAGGGACAGTTGTTGAATACACTGTTATACAAAATGCCTTGAAAAATCCAAGTACAGCACTGTTTTGCAAGAATTTACTTAAAAGGGATTCAGACTAACTCTTTGATGTATATGTATCATATAAATAACTTTTATTTTTATTTCCATATTCAAAAGTGAATCCCTATCAAAATATGAAAACTGTAGATCACTAAATTTCTGTGACACCTTATTTTCATGAGATTGTTGTTTGATATTTATAATTCACGAATTTTGATCATTGCTCTGTATAATCTTTAACAGTAGAAGAAATATGAGAGAAGAAATGTGTGAGAGGAAATTTTCAGAAGTAGGCAGTCTTGTGTAATTACGCAAAAATAAAGTTCTTGCAAATTAAAAGTGATTTACAGAATGAAAAACAAATGAATATTCCATCCTACAACATGAATGTCAAGATTCAGCTTTATCCTCTTGGCAATTCAGAATTTTAATTTTGATACCTTTTTGCAAAGCCAGTTAAATTAATCAGATGTATCTTCAGCCAATCAAGTCCCTTTTCTCCAAGAGGTTTTCCATTAGCGAATAGGAAAAGAGACCGTCTCACATCATCCCCTGGTTAAAAAAATCAAAAATTAATGCAAAAAATGAAGAAATACAACTCTACAAAGAATTTTTACATTGGAAATTTGGAAGCCACTTAACATGATTCCCTGCAAACTTATGACAGAAAATTAGATTATAGTATCCAAGTACATTTACTAATATTTAGCTCTAAAACCAAGTTTACTAATATTTAGCTCTAAAACCAAGTTCTGCTTATTGACAATAAATACCATGGTAATTCAGATGAGGCATAAATGGATAGGACCTCCCTCTGAAATCTAAACTGTGTGGAAACCATATCACTTCATCTCTAATCTAGATGGGAAATAAATAAATTAAAATTTTTGTATGTGGAATTTTATGGCAAAAAGCTAGTAAACAACTGAGACATGAGTTTTACAATGAAAAAGTTTTTATTGAGTTTGTGACTGATAAAGTTCTCTCACTGAGTCAGTCACTTATGATGATCTCTTACTGAGCTTACTAGTGATTAAGTTATCTACCAAATTAGCACTGAAAATAGTTCTCTTACTGAGTCTGTTTGTACTAAAGTTCTCTTATTGAGTCTGTTAGTACTAAAGTTCTCTTATTGAGTTTGCAAGTAATTAAGCTCTCACTGAGTCTGTCACTGATAAAATTCTCTTACTGAGTCTGTCACTGATAAAGTTATGTTACTGAGTCTGCTAGTAATTACATGCAAGTTCTCTCATTGAGTCTGCCAGTGATGAAGTTCTCTTACTGAGTCTGCTAGTAATAAAAGTTCTATCACTGAGTCTGTCACTGATAAAATTCTCTTACTGAGTCTGTCACTAATAAAGTTCTCTTACCAAGTCTGCTAGTAAGAAAGTTCTTTACTGAGTCTGCCACTGACAAAGCTCTCTCAACTGAGTCTGCCACTGACAAAGTTTTCTTACCAAGTCTGCTAGTAATAAAGTTCTATTACTGAGTCTGCCACTGATAAAATTCTCTTACTGAGTCTGCTAGTAATGAAGTTTTCTTAATGAGTCTGACACTGATAAAGTTCTCTCACTGAGTCTGTCACTGATAAAGTTCTCTCACTGAGTCTGCTAGTAATAATGTCCTCTATCTGAGTCTGCCACTGACAAAGCTCTCTTAATGATGTTTTTGCTTATAAAGATACCTTTAATACCGAGTCTAAGTGGGTTTTTTTTACTTAGTCAGCCACAGATATTTTTTTTAATAAGCTGGCATGTTATAAAATTCTCTTCCCAGTAATAATGCTTTTTTTTAACTGGTGATAATCTACCGAGTAAGTGATGGAGTCTCTTACTGTGTTTGCAATTGTTAGTGTTCTATGCATGTGACTCCAGAGACTGTGTGTTTCAGCTCTATCCTTCTTTACTTTATAGTATTTCTTCCATAGCTCAGCCTTCACTTTCTTCTTTTCATCTTCTTCCATTTTATTTTCACTTTCATTTAGCCTGTTTTTTAATCATAAATTTTTTTGCTTAAAATACATGTTATGTGCCAATAACAATCAGTATATAAAATACAATAAATACTTCCTAAAAAAAAAAGACAGTACATATACATGTACACAGATCAGATCTTAGAAAATGTTTTTTACGGATATTCACTGGATGCTACTTTCATTTTGGTTGATCTGCTGAATAAATTGGTAATAATGGAAATGCTTCTTGCTTACTCTTTAACTTTTAGGAGAGGGAAGACAGGTTTTGGCATGGTATGTTTGGCAGGTGGAAGATCCAGAGAAACACCCGCATTCTTCTTAAACAACTCCATAATAACATCCAGCATCTGGAAGGAATAGAGTCACAGATATCAATGTATAAAGATCGTATGTGACCATTACAGTGAAATAAACATGGTAGGGGAACTTCACCCCCCCACCCCCCCACCCCCCTTGCATGTACATAATATAATGTATAATACATGTATATAACAATTCTTCACTTACTTTTGTGTTGATCTTCCAGCCACAAGTTCCTAGAATGTTTAACGAATCCATGACTGGATTTAGACAATCTTTTGGGAATTTCTTCAGATATTTTAGTTCCATTTGATTTTCATCCAGACATCTAATAAGATCACCTACAGAAGGCATAATAGGTTTAATGACATCATTAGAACAAAACCATAATCAGATGTTTTTTGTTACAATTTACATAACTTTCAATTATGGTTCAATAATGATTTTTACATGTACATGTACAAGGGATGTTGTTGTTTTATAGCAAGTATGCTTTTGCTGACTTTATAGAGACATCTCCTTTTTCAGGATTAAATCAAAACAGACTAACATTACAACTTGAAATATAACTAAAAGAGATAAACGGTTCTTTAGTAATACAACCTGAAAATTTGTATTAGTGTTTGAAGTTTGATGAAAATATCTTTCATAGTATCTTTAACACAAGTTTTATACATAATAAATAGTAAAGTATAAAAAGGTCATTGGGAAGGTCAAGATAAAAAAAAATTAACCACAGTTGATAACTTCTCACCAAATTATGTATCAGTGCATAAGCTTACATAAAAATGCCTTGAGTAGTTTCTTTGAAACTAAACTAAATGCAAAATGTGAAATAAGGACTGAAGGACAGAAGAATGGAAGATAAATATGACAAACACTATATGCCTTGGCCATATTATGGTGGGGCATAAAAATATAATTATATTTAAGGTGAATTTAGAAAAAAAAAATGCCAAGTACAAGATATTTTTCACAAGAGAAAGAAAAACTCAGTTCCAAGTAATTCTATGTATATGCAAATAATGCCTTAGAGAAATTGTTGCACATAAAAACAATATGCCTGATACACTTTCCAATGCTTTGAACATGTAATTTTTCCCACTCAGTATACAGTACTTACTGTTAAATGTAATAAATCCTCCTAACTGCATGCCATGCCATGGAACTGGGGGCACAAGCATGGGATAAAAGGCTTGTTCACTTTTCATTACTATATCAGTCAAACAAATCTTCTTAACATGGGGATGTATCTGAAATTATAACACACAATTACTAAACTGTTCACAAGTCATTTTTCTTCCCCGTAGGGATATTTTTTTTCACATACATGGAAATATACAATTAGCAGTAAATGCATACCCTACTTAATCCCTCCACAGACAAGTGAAAGATGCTACACGAGGATAAAATACTTAGAATTCTACTACATTGTATATGTATTTTAACACTATGTAAAAATGTTAACACTCAAGCTCAATAAAATGGTGCAAATGATGTCGCTGGGGGTTAAGCGTAAAAAAATAATGAAATGTCAAAGAAAATACTTTTTGAATGAATGCATGAATATGTAACCTTTAAGGCAAAAATACAAAAATTAAGTGAACAAATCATATTGAGATATTTTATTTGGCATATAGTGATTTTTTGAAACGTACGTTACTGTCGCCAACATCGAATAATTACACTTAAATGGCTATTTTTTGTACAAATAACAGTTGAATTTTAAATTAGATAGCATATGTCTTCAAAACATTTATTTGTAAAATGCTTTTAATAAATTATTGAGCATAATCACAAATATATTACCAAACTTTGATCTGATATCCCCATGTCGCCAGAAACAAAATAAAGACGGACTGTGACATTAAATATAGTATGAGTATTAGTTATTGTATGCCTGTAAGATTGGAATACGTTTTATTTGGAAGGAAACTTCTTGAAAATTAAAAATAAATGGTACAAAGCCTTGTATATGTTACCAATACTTTGAAATCACATTCTATCTTCCTATTTTACATGCGTATGGATAGGCATGAAACATTCGTTGTATTAGTTTAATAGATGAAATACAATGATATCATAGTTAAACATGTGATACTTTTTCTTCTATCCAACAACTGTATTACATGCTCCAACCATGATTTAACAATGTCTTATTGTTAGCTTACTATTTAAGAGAAAATTATTAAATGAAACAACCGTTACCGAAACATTCGTTACCAAACCTCTAAAAAAAGAATGATTTATGAGTTCAAACATCTTCTGCACATATACGTAGTCAAATATTTTGCGCCAGTATTCAAATTTTGACATCCGGAGTACGGTACTGCCTTTTTATGATTTTTTTCTAAAGTCTAGACAGTGTTGGTGAGTTTGTTTTCTAGAATGCAATAATAATGAATCAAATGTAATGAATTAATATGTAACTGTTAATATTTATATAACGACCGACAACAACTACGCAACCAGTATCAATCTACAACTGAATGTCCTCTGTTAGTCTTGAAAGGTGTTGAAACGTTCGTTACCGAAGGTAACGAATGTTACAAAATTTTAACAAATCATATATCAAAATTGCAACAATATTTACAGATTTTATTTCATGACTAATTGTTCGAATGTAAACTTTATTGATTGATTTGTATCATTTTAAGCTTAAGTTGCATAAATTTTAATATAAACTGATTATAGAGACGCATTATTGAACACACACATTAAATCTGAAGAAAAACATTTATTGAAATTATTTTGAAAGACATTTTTAGATTGAATCATATGATATTGATAAAACAAAGGCTTGAGTTTCTATTCTGAATCTACATCAGGGTTTTTTGTTTCTCTCTTATAATTTTGATACTGTTAAACTCGCATTTTATGTTATGTAACGTATGTTTCAGCATTTTATTTTAGTTGAACTATGGCATTTACCCAAGCAGAAATACGAAGGAAGTTTCCATTGATGGTTAAATGATTTCAAGCTAAAAGTCATCAGAAAAATTGTTATTTACATTATTTTAGGTTCTGTTAAAACGTCTATACAGACAATTTTACATATATCTCTTATCCGTTTGTACATATAGTACAGTTCAAGGAAAATATGACACGATGATATATATGATGCAGTTCAAATTATGATTTCTTTTGACATTTTCAATACCATGGCACAAGTAGAGCAGAAATTACATCTCATGAATTGGTCCATGTAGTTGGAATTAATCTTAAAAACAGTAAATATTACTTCTCATGAAACATTCGTTACATACGGACGTTGTTGCATTTGAAAGTGTAAATAAGAACAAGATCACAATTCATGAACAACATTTTATTTAACGTTTCTATAAATGGATCCTCTATTCATTTAGAACCCCTATTTGCGCTGGGCAGTTTTGATTTTTCTTGAGGCATATTTGAAATATAAAATTTTAGAGATATGTCAAATTCATTTGAGGAAAAAAATATAATACGACAATTTGACTGCATCAATTCATAAAATACATTATGACAGTTGACCTTTTTTGACTTATCACGAAAGTAAATAGACTGATTTGCTTTTGACATTGAGGATTTATTACAATCTATATTATTTCATCCTAAAATCTTAAAGGAAAACTATAATATGATACGTAACGCTTGTTTCTCAGCAAATAATGATCAACAATACACCTTTATTTCAAATTGACGTAATTTCTTAACCAATGAACTTAACTTGAAAAATCTTTGGGAATACAAACTTGATATGTTGATCTATCCGAAAATGTTATTAGCAGATGGATAATCAAAAGTCGATTTTTGAAGAAAAAATATCTTGAATTGCACCAATTTATTGAGTTTGGGTGTTAAGCAGACTATGTTGAAACGTGCTTTCTCCTATATCAACTATTTTTTCATAAATCTCGTGCAGTTGTTCTTTTTTGTAACATGTTATGAAACACCTAGCATGATTTTGATAGGCTGCTTTTCCAAGGAATAAATCTCCAAGCCCAAAATGCAGGTTTTTTGTAAACATTTATGATTTCAATTTTTATATTCTTTGAACTATTTCATTTTGACAGATCTTCAAGGAATCTTGTATCCTACATACATGTATGTACCAGAATACGCTTCTTCTTCAATGCCATAAACAACACATAAGTCCACGTTTTTATAATCGGACAGCTCCCATAAACAGAGCTTATTAGTAACCAGTTTTCTCAAACTTGAGTTCCTTAATTTTTTAAACTTTCAAGAGACACTCTGCAAACTTCGTTTCCCTTGAAAAAAAAATTAATGAACTCGAGTTTGAGAAAACCTGTTACTAATAAGCACTGGTTATGGGACTTATATTTACAATCTCTAATGCAAGTGTATTAAATTCTCTGACTCTGGCAGAATGGTTTGTATGAATGCAAATATTTTCATATGTTCAGGAATAAAGAAGTTCAAGTATATCTGGTTGTAAACCTTAAAATCAATTAGCCGTAGTAAAAAAGAAGTGTTTCATGTGTACTTACGTGAACAAATGTTAAAATTTTTCCATCTCTATTCTCATCTTGCATGACAAAATTAAGGACAGAAACATTGGATGTAGAGCTACAAGAACATTTCAACTTAAATTTTTACGTGATAGAAATTGCTGCACTACTGAGATTACAGATTTACAATTTCCCCAACTTCAACAATGAATTTCCTTTTAACTTATGAAAATTTAGAGCTTTTCTTTCAAAATATTTTGTAAAACACATACCCATCATGTTTTTTGGATATTATCTTTAAATTGGTATTCATCACAGAGTAAAGAAAATTTCCAATCTGAAAAGATGAATACATATAAAAGAATTACAAATACATGTAGAGTCTGGAAAATCTATCGACATGTACCATGTTTCACTCTAAAAATTATTTCACATGTATTTTAAAACACAGGTAATCAAAGATTACAAAGTTCACCTTGACAAATGTCATCTATAAGTAAGGCCAATCTCACACCAATTTTTTTCTAGTTAGTGTGCATCCTGAGATCAATATCCATGCAAGTTTGGTTTAAGTAGGACTTATTGCTACTTGGGAATGGACTTGCTCCAAAAACTTAAACCTGTCCACTCATCCAGAAAATGCAGGTCAGATCCAACATAGCAAGTCTGGTAGTGTCCCTAGCTGCATCATCCATGCAAGTTTTATCATAACAGGCCATATTGATACAGAGCTACTCCATAAACATTACCCTGGTCACTCATCCAGAAAAATTAGGTAAAATCTAGGATCTGAAGGAAGTCTGGTAGTGTCTGTCTTTAGATGCATCATCCATGCAAATTTGGTCCAGATAGGGCTTATAGTTACTTGGGAATGGACTTGCTTCAAAAACTTTAACCTGGTCACTCACCTGGAAAATGTAGGTCAGGTCCAGCATCTGAAGCAAGTCAGGTAGTGTCCATTCCAAGATGCATCATCAAGGCTAGTTTGGTCCAGGTTGGGCTTATAATTACTTTGGAACTGACATACTACTACAATTAACCTGTTTAACTCACTAATCACTTGGGAATAGACTTGCTCATAAAACTTTAACTGGGATGCCAACACCGATGCCAAAACCAGGTGTATAGCATAAGCTCAACTTGACTTTGTTGAGGTGAGCTAAAAAAATCATGTACCCCCATCAAAGGCAGTAAATATGAGCATTACTTTGAAGCTGAACTTCACATTTGATATAAGTGGTGGTACTGACTTAAATGGTCTAGAGGGTAAAAAGCAATCTGTAAACTATATCATGTTTCTAAGAGCAGTAAGTAGACTCCCTTCCTTTTGAATTCTGATTTGCTTTGCGAGTTGGCACTTTCTCAACTTTCTTACATAAAGTCTATGCCAGACAATCTTAGAAAATTGGACATATTTATGCCTGTAGGGCAACTTGACATTTTGATGCTACACTGTAAATATCTACTTACTTTGTATGATATATGGTCTGGGAATTTATAATCTGGAAGCTGAAATACAGTAAATCATTCTATAAATTAATGAGAATTAACAATAGAGTGAATATACATTTTAAATGTATATTTAAATATTTTTGTACAATAAAAATATCTTACAATTGCACTTTTGCCAGTATATTTCTTGCATAATGACTGCCAAATTTCTCTGTGACATCTGCTGGGATTTTTCTCATTTAACACAATTCCAATATACTCCTTGTAGACCATTTTTTGCTGAAAAAGACTCACTCTATAGTTATCTGATTCAAGAGTACATCTGAGAGATTACTTAAGATACAGTCAAACCTGTATTAAGAGACCTTCCAACGGAGAAAGAAAAAAAGGTCACATATGACAGGTGGTCTCTTAATACAGGTTGCTTATTTTCTGCAGTGATCAAGTGAACAATGCTGAAAGTATTATACAATTAAAGTATGTGGAATTTATAGTTTTATCAGGTATTGTATATTCTCACTTGTATCATGTATTGTATATTTTTGATTTTCAATAAGTACTGCTCAATTGTAAATGCTTGCATATCATGGGGTATATTATTGGGTACAATCGTAATGTTCTGTAATAAAATTTGCATTTTATCCATCCATGAGTCATTTTGAAAATTGGAAAATTTTGAACATCTGAAAATATTCAGATTTCTTTACACACAATGAAAATACTGTAGAAATTTTTTAAAATATTTTTTTTACATGATAGCCTAGTATATAACTTTGTATGTTCTGCACATTACTAACAGTTGAAACTGTATCATGGTTTTCGTTATGAATTTGTTTACGAATAAAATAATATTAATGACTAAAAATTAATTTAACCTTATTAATTTTTTTCCTTACTAATTATTACTCTAATTGCCTGTTTGCCACCAGTCACTTCAATTATAACACCTGGTATGGGTGCTAGCTAGCGTGTGTTTATATAACCAGACGGTGACACAATCCACTTAAAAAAAACATCTAGGATTTAGTTACTTGTAAATTAAAAGTTAAACAGAGAAATTAAAAGTTTTATAGCCAAATGTCCATTAGGCCCTTAAAGTACGAAATGATACTCATTGGGATCAACCTCGCACGTCTACTTTCAAAATGGCGCTCAGACTTTGAAGAGAAAAAAACGTGAATGTTTATGCATTCAATTTTAATGTTCATTCAATAAATATCAAATCGTAAGTAAACATATTTATTTTATATTGTTGTTTTACTTGTAAAACTTGCTATATATAATTATTAAATGATATAAGCATGTGTATGTAGATGTTGGAACCCAAAAACGTAGCATGCTCGACAGAAATCGAAAGTAGGAATCGGAAATATAAAGTCGTTAAATCAAGGTAAAATTGCCTGAAATCACTAAAAATGGCCTCAAAAATCACAGTCGCTGGTCGCATCAGACAGGTGGTTGTTTAATACAGGTATAATATATAGGGAAAAGTCTAGGGAGGGATTTTTACAGTCAGATATGAGAGTGAGTCGCTTAATACAGTGGGTCGCTATGGCAGTTTTGACTGTATGTAGAATCAAATTTGCTGCCATAAAGCATTTCAGACATACATTTGTATTCATAATATACATGTATATTCGTACATTTTTATTTTGCAGTATCCTCTAAGAAGTAAGTCCTAATGGTATACTAATTGTTCTCTTTGTTTTAACTTTGGATTTCTTCCTGAATATTTACAACCTGAATATTTACAACGAAACAACTATAAACCTTAACATTTCAAATTTCGATAGTTCAGGCTTAAATCTGTGAAATAAAAATTATGCTTACCAGATCCAAATATCCAAATTCTTTAAAATACTTCCTTTGAATTAAGTTGATGACAGACTGTCCCAGCTGGTGTTTTCTATACCCAGCAGAGTATCCTTTCTCAGCCAAAATTTCAATTTCCTGTCACATTAGACAAAAAACAGTTTAAATTCAACAATCTTAGTACTTTTCATTATCAAAAATACATATACATAACAACTATTATTTTTTTTTACTATGTTAAATTACTGCATTTTTTTTATTTATTTTTTTTTTTAAACAAAATTGGTTCCTGTATTCCAAAAATACAACACAGTGGTAAATAGTAAAGTGTTAAATTGTGCATAAAAATTATCTTTGATAAATGGTTGGTTTGGATGCAAAAAAATGGCAACCTATTGCAGCTTCACAAACTGACAAGGCTTCTTTCCTTTTTCTTTCTTTTATTTCCCTTTTTTCTTTCTTTTTACTCACAGATTATTTTTGTTCACACTTTAATACAAGCCACTATGTAAGTAACCAGGTTACCCTTTACCTTCATCATTAAATCTATGTACTCATTTGTCTTTAAAGCTTTTAGAAAAGGCCAGATTTGGTCAACTTCTGAAATCGAAAATGAGAAAATACAAATGTGGTCATGTTTCTCTTAACAAAAAAAAGAAAATATCTGTTTCAGTTATTTTAAAGAATATATAGAAAATAAGATACAGGTTGTGATTTTTTTTTCAGAGTGCAACACTTAGGATTAAATTAGTAATATCCTCTACTAGAGAAATTATTTCACAAAGAGGATGTTAATATATCAAGAAGAATGGACCTGGTAGATATTATATATTCATTTTAATTTATGAGGGTCAAATCTTTGTGGATTTCTTAAAATTGACTGATTCATGCATAAGTATTTACATGGGCAAAGATTTCATTATGAGCGATAGAGTTTATGTATCAATCATTTGTTGAGGTTGAAAATTCCTGGGTGAAGGTTATTCATGAAAATTGAATTCAAATGAAAGACGATGATTCCACACAAAGCTCATGGCTTGTTTGCAACAATATACATCTATTATTACAGCATACTCATAACTCCATATTTTTTTCAATACCATCATCATGTTCGTATTTTTTAAATACCTTTTTCAGTGGTTGGATCGTGTTTTCCTTTGGAATGCTTTTTCAACTGAGATCTAAATGCCCCTGATAGTGCTCTATGGAACTGTTCCAATAATTGATTCTTTGTCTGAAAGTAATGGAAAGTGGCCAGTTATAGTGTTTAGTCCAATCCTCAACACATTGAACCTTCCATATAAAGTGCATATACATGTACATGTATGTATATGTATAATTTTGTAAACTTTTCAATTTTTTAAAATAAATTGTGAGCAATATAAATTACATGTATATTACTGTACCTGCTCTTTCTTTACACCAGAAGATTTTGTATAATATGCACTATCCATGTAAACAGTGCCTATTTCTTCATACTGGAGCTGCTTATGCAAGTTCTCCTCAAATTTGGAGCTAGATATTACTCTATGAAGTGGATTTACAACATCTTCCTACAATGAGTGTTACAAAGGACAATACAACTAACTGTAACAAGAGAGGAGAAAAATGCGATGGATCAGACATTGATTCGAACCGGGGCCCCCTGAATCTCCAGTCAGGTGCTCTACCTAGCCACCAGCTATGAGCCCATCTGACTGCCACATAACAAATGTTTTCACTGATTGTTCAGTTAGTTTCCATGATTCTTAATCAAGAATATTTGTTAGTTAACGAGTAAGAGATTTCTTAAAGATTTAACTTTGATAATTTTAGCCCCACATTTCAGGGCTCAACATCAAGGCATGTCCGACTAACTTAGACATGTAAAAAATTGGCCCCATCTAGTTTATTCTTTTTTTTCTCTGTTTTTAATCAAAATGACAATTCCATTATGTTAATTTTGTTTCCAAATTAATAAAAAAAAAAAAGAATCCCTCATCACTTACCGTGGGTGGATTATTAAAGTCTTCTAGTAATGGAATAGAGTAAGGTTGTACAGTTAAATTTTCATTTCCTAAATGACTGTACTCTGGGGCTACAACCTGGATAACCTAAATTGAGAAAAGAAAAAAGAACACATTTTTTAAAATATTGCAGAATTTGAATTCAGGTGGAAAATCTTTTCTTAATAATATTTAATAACAACTGTTATGATGGGACTGGAGCATATTCAAAGTATGGCTTAACTTGAAAATTTGAACAAAGCATCATAAATAAAACACTAAGGCATGTTTGGTGTATTTCTCACTTGATATAAGTTCTGAATGACCTAAATGGCATTCTATAAGCAGGCACATAAGGGTCATATGAAGCATTTACACTGTACATAAACTACCAGAGAAAAGTTCACAGATGCACCAGATAAGCTATACTACTTGCAATATGCCGACAATTAACCTTTTCACTGATATGATTAAGGCTGGATAAAATTGAGGCTAACAATAAAAAATGATTGTTTGATGTATACTGACCAACTCGTAAAATTAACCCCTACCCAATCATTTTTTTAGCACTTTAAATTTTTTTTTTGGGGGGGGGGGGGGCAAAGATATACAGATTGTCTGCATTTTTTTTAAATTAAGATTTATCATTTCTCAAAGATACTTTTTCATGCTTTTAGATTGAAACTTTTTATGTGTATACATTGTTAAAGTAATGAAAACATCAAAAATTTCTAAGTCTTTGATTTGAATGACAATTATCAATGTGTTACAAAATTCAAAAAAAAAAAATAATAAAAAAATAAATAAATAAATAAATAAAATAAATAAAACAAATAAAATAAAATAAATAAAATAAAATAAAACAAGAAGTCTGTGAGCCAATGCTCACTAATAATACCCCCGCTCTGATGTGAATACACAAGTTCAGTTATGGACAAACACAGTGATAATCAGGAAATTGACATCGGATTTGTGAAAAATGAATCCCAACATATGGCATCCCTAAACAAACACTGTGTTAAAATTTCAAGCACCTGCAATGAGTAGTTGCTGAGAAAACTGCAACCAAAATTTGTTATGTATGTATGGTACGGACAGACGCACAGATAAACAGGAAGTTGACATCAGATTTGTACCAAAATGAAACCCATTATATGGCATGCCTAAACAAAGATTGTGCTAAAATTTCAAGCAACTGCGATGAGTAGTTGCTGAGAAAACTACGACCAAAATTTGTTATGTATGGTACGGACAGATGTCCAAACAGGAAGTTGAAATCGGATTCGTACAAAAATGAATCCCACCATATGGCATCCCTAAACAAACGCTGTGTTAAAATTTCAAGCACCTGCAATGAGTAGTTGCTGAGAAAACTGCGACCAAAGTTTGTTATGTATGGACGGACAGACGCACGGATAAACAGGTAGTTGACATCGGATTAGTACAAAAATGAATCCCATTATATGGCATGCCTAAACAAAGAATGTGCTAAAATTTCAAGCATCTGCGATGAGTAGTTGCTGAGAAAACTACGACCAAAATTTGTTATGTGTGGTACGGACAGACGCACGGATAAACAGGAAGTTGACATCAGATAAATACAAAAATGAATCCCACCATATGGCATGCCTAAACAAAGATTGTGCAAAATTTCAAGCATCTGCAATGAGTAGTTGCTGAGAAAACTATGACCAAAATTTATTATGTATGGTACGGACAGACGCACGGATAAACAGGAAGTTGACATCAGATTAGTACAAAAATGAATCCCACCATATGGCATGCCTAAACAAAGATTGTGCAAAATTTCAAGCATCTGCAATGAGTAGTTGCTGAGAAAACTGCGACCAAAATTTGTTACGGACAGACAGACACACACACGGACAGACAGACACACAAGGGTAAAACAGTATACCCCCCTCTCCTTCGGAGCGGGGGTATAATAAAATAAAATAAAATAAAAATTCCTATCTACCTACCCACCTTGAAAAATGTGGGTTGGAGTTCATCAAACAAAAACTTTTTTAGTGATGGTTTGAAGCATGCGCCATATGAAAAAAAATTATCAATGCACCATAAGTACAAGTTTGGTTTGGGCACAGCTTGTTCCTCCTGGAGAAATTCTGTGTTTGATCTCACATCCACACATACATGTAATTAATACACAGAGAGAAATATGAAGTCCACTAAAAGGACATATGACACACACATTATTTTTATCACTTTTCCCAGTTGTTTCACATAATTACCTTTATCACATTTAATGCATCCTTTGGAGTTAAGTATTCACTCTTTTGGATCAAGTACTTGATATCAAGATTCTGGAAAACAAACAAAAGACTATATAGCTATGTGCAACATGATATTTACAAAAATCTTATATTTATTTATTTATTTTTAAAGTTTTCAAAACTAAGGACTTTTAAAAAACTTAACTACTGTTAAGCAATCTTATGATTTGATGAAAGCTTAATTGAGGCATTTTAATCAAAACCTTTTCTCCAATCTGCTCTAAAATATTTCTGATTTCATTTTCTTTTTCTGTATAGCTCCTTTTATTTCCAATGCAAAGTAATTGTGCAGCAAAAGTGTCATAAGTTTCTGGTATCTTAAACTTCTTCATCTGTGCCAGTGCTTCATTCAGCATTACATCCTTTCCCTGGAATGTAATTCAAGACTAATTTCACAAAAAGATTTCAATATATCCTGATTTTGTCCCTACCAAAAATAAATCGACTCTGTATAAAATTTTCAGATCTTTGTCAATATCAATTTTTTAACCTAACTTCTAAACTCAAGACCAGAACATCAATTCCTAATACAAAGCAGAGTGATTCGATCACAACACATTAACCTTTCTTGCCCAGCCAAGAAGAACACAGTTAAAGATGTGTGGCTCTGTGATTTGGTTTGAAGGCTTCACAGAATGTTGCATCAAGACTGAATGAGCATGGTGCATCTGGAATAAAACACAGGTAAGTCCAATAACAAAAAAAAAACAAAAAAAAAACTGATCTAATTCCGAAGACAGATTCTTTCTTGCAAATCCATCAAAATCTTGTTTGATAAAATAATGTTTTTTTTTAATCATAAAATTCTAATGATTGCTTTTTTAATGGTAAAATAAAACAATTCTGTTATAAAATGATTAAGTTACCATTCCTCCCATTAATGATGCTCTCATACAACTCAATAAATCTTCATTATAGTGCTCAGGGAGAGGGATGCTCTTTACATTCTCCTTCTTTGATTTTGATGACATTTTTCCATGGGTTTGTTTTCGATCAGTGAACCCTTCTATATCTTCTAAATCATTTGCACTTTGCTTTTTACTTTTAGATATTTTGCCAGCTTTTCCTTTTTCTACCTCAACTCTTTTAAGATATTTTTTGTATGTCTCTTTGAGATCGACCTTGCCTTTTTCCTGTTCTGCATGTACTTGTGATTCACTATTTTGAGAAACCTCAACAGAACTATTTTCTCCTGGGTACTTTTTAGTTTCTTTTATTCTTGTTTGTTTCTTGTCATCCTTTTGGACTTCAGTAGTAATAAACCTTTGTTTTAGACCCAAGGATTCATTGCCAGATTTGAATTCTACACTAGAAGAATGACCATTAGTGAATCCATGATCCCTGAACCATTTTTCTACATTCAGCTGAAGTTTTCTTTTTTCCAGACCTGCATGAAAATAGAGAACATAATACAATACTTGACATAAGCTATCATCAAAAACATCTGAACTGGGATATATACACGAATCATTTCTTAAGCATGTACAAGTATAAATGAGGATTTCTCAAATTCCGATTGATTTCCAACATTTACATGTACTCACCAGCACTAAGTAATTGAAGCTGAGAAGCAACTGGGTTGTTTTCATCATGTATAGGCTTTTGTTTGCCCCTGCTAAATATAACTGGTGGTTCTTTAATTTCTTTTACAGGAATATCTATCACTCTGACTAGTTTATCTGCAATAACATGATGGGCAAAAATTATTATTCAATGCAATCATCATAAATTAATCTCAAATTAAAATACAGTCATCGTATCAATTAGTAAATTAAATGTAGATAAATAATTCATTTATATAGTATTCTTTCAGTCTTTGAAATCAATGGAATATTAGCATTACCATTTTCACTCTCAGATGAATATCTATGAATGCTGCAACTTTTACAATTGTAAATATCCTGATTCAACAATTTCTTGAAATTTTGACGATAGATACGAGAAGTCCATACTCTCAGCAATTGTGACATAACTAAAAATTTTTATCCTGAAAGAAATTAGTGTAAACTTGAAATTTCTCATCTTCCATGTGTTTTTATTTTAACTGGTTCTTAACGGGGACCAGCCTAAAAATATTTACTAAGACGTATTTAAAATAATTCGGAATATATTGACGAGAGGTAGATTAAAAAAATAATCACCATAGGAATTTAACAGCTGCTGAAAACTTGGACTGAAATATTATATTTTTGATTGAGATATTCTTTATTTTGAGACGACGGAATATTTTTTGGGTCATTCTCTCAATTGAAGTACGAGTTAACAATAGAAATATTGGCGGCGCGATGTTCAAAACATGTTTTGCAATCTCATGTTTTATTGACATATATGAAAGGTAAATATATGAATCTATTCTCAAATTATAGTGCACAAGTCAGGGTGGATCCTTTTCCAGTTGGAGAGGAGGCCGGAGGGGAGGGGAGGGGAGAGATATATTAAACCTGTGTCCTGATCCCGGAACAAGCCCTCACCTAGCTGCAGAAATGTAGCTCCGTTGCCTAAAAAAAATTAGGACAGACAAACCAGAGAGCTACAGATCCAAGCATTGTTAAAACCTTCGATTTATGGAGACGCTTTTTTGTCGCTTGCTCTGGGTATTATTTCTTGTATTATATGCCTTCCCCTGCTTAAAGTATGGTATCAGCAGCTATTTTACTCTTATCAGGTCCGGCACAATCTCTTGATTAAGCTATATAGCTTGATTTAGCTATATAGCTTTAATAAGCTATTCAGAATAGCTTGATTTAGCTATTTTATCACACTTTTTTCTCAAATGTGTTATTTTCCAAGTATGCACAAAAAGTCGCACCTTGGTGCAGTGATGATATTCAACCTTGAACTCTTATGAAAATAATGCATGTAAAAATCACTCATCAAATTGTGTCTCCTTAAGAGACTTTGTACTCAAAGTTCTAAAATTTTTGGGGCTATATAAAGTAATTGATACAGTTACTTCTTCAATGAAATTATAAAAGAGGCCAATTATGGTCAACAAGATAATTGATTGGTAATAATTCAGTACAATGAGAAGCAATCATACTTATCCATGCCTCAACGCACACAAGGTAGTGTACAGTTACCCAAACAATAGAAATTCATCTTTTGCTTAAAAGTATTCAAATGCTGCAATGTTAGAACTATCTTTGATTTGGGTTGTTGATTTGATAACCCATATTACATATATGAATAGTCAAATACTTGCGACTTTTTGTCTATTTTGTACAAATAACATTTTTGTGAAAACCTGCATATAAATAGCTTTATCAAGCTATTTTGAATAGCTTAATAAAGCTATATAGCTATTTCAAGCTATATAGCTTAATCAAGAGATTGTGCTGGACCTGCTTATTCCTGGTACTTAATTTAATTTTAGGGTGCGTTATTTTAGCAATACCTAACCATATGGACGTCAGAAAGCGAATTTTCAAATTTTCAAAGCTTACATTCGAAGGCCAGATAGAATCTTTTCCCTACCTACCTACCCTATTTTTTTTCTCGGGTTGGAATAGCAAACACACTATTTATTTATCTTGGCCTAATCGGAAATACAGGTAAATTACGGTTAAGTAAATAATACCATCTTTTAAGCGCACATAATACAACAAATAATACCCGAGTGTACGACAGAAAAGCATCACCATAAATTGAAGGTTTTTACAATGCATATAGATCTGTTGCTCTCTGGTTTGCCAGTCAGGCTTCTCAACCAGAGAGCTACATGTACGGATCTGCAGCTAGCCCTCACCAAACGTTCATATTCACTAACGACTGAAACAAAAACACAAGGGAGGACACCATCTTGAACTCCTTCCTCACGTGTAGCTTGCTGGACTGAAAAAAATTGGGATCCATTACAGGAAGACCACATTGCCACCCCTGACTTATTCATTTTACAAGCTACCTAACTCAATTTCAGACACTTCCACTTCAAACTTGTATTTTATTGATTTATCAATCATTGATATAGATACTTTAACAAGACAAAATTCACTTCAAAATACTTTTTTTTTTCAAATGAATCGTTCCAGACGTTCTTTGTCAAGCCTCTATATTGTTACAGTAAACCATTCATATTAAAAGAAGACTATTTGTCTTAAAAAATATTCAGATTGTATTTTATTTTAAAAAGAAAATGTGTGATTTGTAGGAGAGAGCAAAGATATAATTAGACACATTTATTTATAACACCTAACTCTTCAACAAAATTGTTATAAATCAAGTTAATGTTAAAAATTTTGCATATTATTATTTTTTTTCTTATTTTCACACATTTTTTTGAAACTTAAAGCCACTGTTTTCACCAGAAATTATTAAATGATCTCACTCAGTTCTTATGCTAAGCATGATATCTTAGGCATTGGAATATTTAATGAACATCTGAGATGGTGAGGTGGAAGAATATTGGAATATGAAACAAAAATAGGGAGACGGGGGTCCAAGGTGGTCCTCCCTTATGTTGTTTTAGTTGTTAATATCAGAATTTTTTTTAAAGATAATTTTTACAAACAGGAACAGACCAACATTAACTTTGATTACTTGTCTTCATTGTATGAAATAATTTTTATTTACATTTGATCCTTTTATCTTGTAGGTGATGATACCTTTGTAAGACATGAAAGCTCAATGTTGCATCTGTGCTGAACATTTTGTCAATGATCCGTCAGTGGCCATAGCAGCTGTCCAGTGTGGTCACACATTCCACGAAGGTTGTTTATCCAAATGGCTAGAGAACTCTAACACCTGTCCCAGCTGTCGAAGTCGGGTTGATCCTTCTCGAGTTATAAATCGTCTCTTTTTTGATGGGGAAGATGACAATGAAAATGATGATACTGATGTAGGTCAGTTAAAGAACACTATACAAAGTTTACATGCAGACAAACGGACAATAGAGCTAAAGGTGAAAGAACTCAATGGTGATAATGAATCATTGCTGAAAAAACTGAAGACAGTGAAAAAAGAGAAAGATTTAGCAGAAACAAAGTACTTAGAAGAACAATCCAACATATCAAGTCTGAAAAAACAACTACAGTTTTATCAAGTCCAGCAAAAATGTATCGAGAAGGAGAGAGAGACATGTTCAAAGATAAAACAGAAGTTTTCACAGTACCAAAATATTGAGAGATTATTGACAGGTAACAAACTCTACATAGTTTTGGTCTTCAATTCTTGCTAATGCTTGCATTAAAATGAATTGATTTCCTCTTCTTTATCATGAATTTTGTGTTTAAAAATCTTGTGTTGGTAAGAGAATAACAGTTTGGTTGTACATCTGTATGTTGACATCATTTCTAAAAGTCTACATTATCCATTTATAGCATGTGAAGTTGACATCAAAGAAACCATCCAACAGTATGGAGAATCAAGTAAGGAAAGTGTCCAGAACCTTGCTACTTATTGTAGCATGCTAAAAAGGGAATATGACAAGATCAAATCTGAGAAGAAAAATGTCAAGTCAGAATTTGAAAAGTTCAAACGAGAAAACATGTCTAAAGATCATATTCTTCGAGAGAAGGAAAGGGAGATAACTCTACTTAAGGAGCAGCTAGCTCACTCTGAGGAGGATCTCAAAAAAGTTGAAAAAGAGAAGCATTCCTTGAAAAGGAAAATCCTGAATTATCGCAAAGCAGTTCAAAGTCCAAATGGAGAGAATGTTGCCAGTGTTAGTTTTGTTGATAAAATGATGAGTGAAAGTCCATTTGGGGGCTTGAAAGACAATGTGAACACTCCAGTTTTATTTGATGATTCTACAGACAGAGTGAAAGAGGTGGATCTGGAGGAGTATGCTAAGAAATCAGTCTCTCCAGAAATATTAAAATCAACAAGCACTCAAAATTCTCAGAACAAACGTCCTCACAATTCAGGAACCGAGGTCAAGTACTTGAAAATAGGATCAGCCAGTCAGAATCCAGTTAAAAGACCGAGATGTGAAGATCCTGCAGAAGTTCAGGGACTTAGTCATTTCAATATATTTAAGAAAAAGTCAGGAGTGGGGGACTATAGTTCTTCCATCAGAAAAGGTTTCAATGGACTGGGTTGTGTAGAGACATTCACAGAACCCTCAGGGAGACCAAAGCTCTCTGTGCCCAAAAAATCTGTCAGTCGAGTGAGCAAGAATGGGAAGATGCTTAAAGTTCCTTCTTTACCGACTCTTGATAATTTTGTTGTGCTCGACTGATTATTCCATTTTCAATGGATTTCTACCTCATTTAACTACTGTGCTATTGGTATAAGTAATTGTTATTTAAAAATCATGACCAACTTGTGTAAAATTATTGTTACTGGGGTATTTGAAAATCATGACCAATTTGGGGTGAAATTCTTTTTTGTTTATACTTAAAGTGCTAATCAGGATTTTAAAAATATAATTACAACAATCTGGAATCGGTCATTTGTTTAAAAATGCTTGTGTGAAGATCCATGAAAAATTGTAAAGCTAGTTAAATCAGCTGTTCACATCTGTGTCTCTGAGGACCTATGCAGAAGAGCCAAAGGGAGAGATGTGTACATGTATCTGATCAAAAATTATCTACTTTTTTGCAAGTGATATTAATTTTATTTATATGATAGACACTTTTTATGTAAATAATTTTACATTAAAATTTTGAGTAGTAATTTTTTTTTTTTGATATGCAAATGCTCATGCACTTTAATAGAAAAAATAAAGTATATTGACATATAAAGCTCTTCATGCATCTGCAAGGTTTGATTGCTAGGTTTTTAGTTCTAAATCAAAGGGCGAGAAATGCTTGTTTGATCAGAGTTATCAATTTCATATGCTATTGTTTAATCAAAAACTTTACAATTTCTTTTTTTTTTTCCTTGGAACTAGACCAACTTCAACCAAACTCGCAACAAAGTATCTTTGGTGATGAAGGGACTGCAAAATAATTTACTCAGTGGGCCATCATACTGCATGTAATATAAAATGCAAGTTTTCCCAAGTAGTGAAGATTCAAGTTAAAGTTCAACCCCCCTCCCCACCCCCAAAAAATCAAAACCAAGATTTGAACAAACTCTGAGGATGCTTGCATACAGGCATGACTAATCATTTGTACTGCTTTTGATACAAAGATGTTTTTCCTGGGAGGGAGGGGTGAATGATTTGAATAACAATTTAGAGTCTGTACAACCTGAGGGTGCTTGGGCCTTCATTAAAAATATCTTTTGTTTTCCCTAAAATTGGATTTCAGTTTATTTAAAAAAAAATTAAATACATCTATTAAAAAACCTTTTCAGTCGGCATGATTTAATTGGGTTGATCACATTAGAGGAAGCAAAGGTATTTTTTATTTTGGTTACAAGTGACTAATATTGGCTTTGATTTTCGAAGATTTGTTTTCCTCTATATTCCCATATAAAATATTGAACATCTAATGTGACCCCACAGAGCCAAAATTTACACTAAAGATGCTTGCATATCAATATTACTAATAGATGATGCATCTATGATGTACCAGTATACTATTCGACCTGCTTCAGATGCTGGATCTGACCTATATTTTCCGGATGAGTGAATATTGGCCCAGAACCAAACTAGCATGATGATGCATCTAGGGATGGACATGCTTAGGATGCTGGATCTGACCTGTATTTTCCAGATGAGTGACCAGGGTGATGTTTTTGGAATAGCTCTATCACTATATGACCTGTTATAAATAAATTTGCATGGATGTTGCAACTAGGGATGGGAACTACCAGACTTGCGTCAGGTGATTGGACTTAACTTCATTTACTGGATGAGTGAACAGGTTGAAGTTTTTGGAGCAGGTTCATTCCTAAGTAAATATTAGTCCTACTTAAGCCAAATTTGCATGGATATGATTTCAGGATGCATTGATTATAGGTTTTAAATGATGTGTTGTATTAATGAGATAAAAGTTTACATTACACATAGCATCCAGAAAAGTGTTGAAGCGAAATAAAATGAATTTCCCCAGTGTATTGTACATTTTTAACATTGTTAAACCGATGTCTTCAAAATGGTTCAAGAACTTTCCTTTCTCATGAGTAGTACATGTATCCATTTTATTTTATCATTTTTATTATTTTTTCCTGCAATGCTATTTGATATACAGTCAAACCTCATTATCTTGAACTCCATGGGGCTGAGAAAAAAAAAACTTCGAGATATCCAAGGATTCAAGACGTCCAGGGTGAAATACTTAAAGAATTAGTAGTTGGGACTTCCAAAATCACTTCGACATATCCATGGTATTCGAGATATCCGTGTTCGAGATACCTAAGTACAATGGTATATTTTACATTCACTCTCTGTCTCTGTTGTAAATTCAAATTAAATCAAAACTGCATCCTTCTTTCTATGTAATTTTCAAGGCTTCAGAGAAAGTAAAATATCAACACCAGAAGTTCTTATTTTATTTGTGTATATCTCTGAAAAAAGAATGAGGACAGAGAGACAGGAAAAAGACATGATTATGGGTTTTGGTAAGGTTTACATGCATAAATATTGTTAAGAAAAACAGGTCCTGAAAGTCACAACCTAATGTGATTAGACAATCAAGTACATGTAAACATACAGTACATCCAAGTTATAGCAGTATAGTTTATATCATTAACAGTCTCTGTACATAAGATACACATTAGATACTACATTAGGTAGCAGGTTGTGGACATTCTGTGAACATGTGCACTAATATGTGACAAACTTTTCACACATGAAATGAGACAAAATATTAACAGTCTTTTTGGCTGATAAAATATTTCCTGATATCTGTGTCTTATGGATTGACAAAGAATAAATGAATAAAACCAGTCATAGATTTCAAAAAAAATTCTGTTACATATCATTCAAATCAAATTCATACAAATTTTGACAAATTCTTAAAGTATAAATGCCCATGAAAACAAATATTCTTTCAAGCAAAACATCTCAAAAATAACATTTTACAAAGTTGGAATGATGGTGGTTAAACAAAATAAATAAACTAATAAAAATAGATTCAAGTATAATTTACATGTACTGCATTTCGCTACATATTCCAGCTTGTAGTTTTGTGTAAAATGATGGCCAATTCCGTACATTCACAGAATGTTTTTTTTTTTTAACATCTGGAATCAATTTCTTTACAGTCATGTATTTTTTTAAGAAAACTAAAGTGGCCGAAGAAAAAATGCATGTATGTGACAGACCCTGTATTGTTGGATATTAAAAGGAAAGGATAACATCTGTTCAACGTTCTCCACCCACTAAACAAGTTAACTCTTGAATTCTGCATCTAAAACAAAAACTGTCTTTTATACATACATGTAAAAGTTGTAAAAGTCACAGTTAAGTGGAATTTGGCAATGAAGAGTAAAATTGTTTGGCACATTTATAGACAGCATCCATGGTTCACTTCCTGGGTCGTCCCCGTAGCCTTTTCTTTACCGTTTCATGTATGTTCTCCTCTGGAGTAGTGTGCTGGGGAAAAATACATCGTAAATGTTATAACATTTACCGTTTTTAATTATGATAACATTTATGTGTACATGTAAGAAAAGAAACACAATAATACCTATTTAATTCTCTACAAGAAACATACATGTGGTATACATGGAACATGCACAGGTCAAAAGAAAAGCATGAATGGATACATCAGTATGTTACAGTTTTGTTGATTTAGATACCAGATTCTGTCCATGCATGTTAAATGAGAATCATAAAAGCTGTCATAACTTTTCAGCTATACTGGTATAGTAATCAATAACCCACTTCCAAGAAGTTACTGCAGGATTACTGAGTTTGTATGACAGATCATGTAAATTTCACAAGAGTATTGTTTGAGGAACCATGTCCCTCCATATTGAAGGGAATTTGAGATTTGCTCTAATAGCTTTGAACATGTACACTAACACAAACAAGATGGATTTTTTTTTCAGTGTATCTCTATGTAGTAGTGGTGCAAGAAGTATATACATGCCAAACCCTGCAATATACATGTATTTTCACCCTTTTTTAGAGACTATGTATTTTTTTTTAAAATATTTTACTCTCAAAACATGAAACGTCAACACTTGTATATATATATATTTCACCTTTTATTAAGATTCAAAGCAGGTAAAACCAAGTTTAAATTAGTTCTGTAACTATGATCACCAATCTTTAACATTAAACTCTACTTACAATGAACTGCCCACAATCTAGTGGCTCTGATATTTGTAGTGGCTCTTTGTATAATGCATGGCGAGATTTTTTACGGGAGGAGGGTTCTTTGACTTTTTCTGCCGACATCTGTGTCCCACAATCCTCCACTTCCACAAGCGAGGACCCCAGGTTGTGGTTTGGTGAGGGCATTTCTTTGATTTCAGCCAGGTGTTTCTTGGCTTCAACATAAAACACAAGCTATAGACTTGTATGAATATTCAAGCATTGAATCATTTAATTTTTTTTTGAAAGATCGAGTCTCATAACTGCAAAGATGTGTGCAAACAGATTGGGTAACACGAGTTATGAAAATTTGTTTGCACACACCGTTGCAGTTATGAGACTACATTTTTCAAAATGTAATTTATATTTTAAAATCCCTGCATTATCCTTCAGGTAAGTTACAATTAATGGAAGAGCCATTGAAACAGCTTCTGTTCAATGTGAGCATAAATTCTGATTTTCGCTTATAATGTTGCACTTGCCAGTGTTCAACATTTGTCACGTCAAAATAAAATACATATTTAACCTTTTGACCCCTTCCTTATTATGGTGTTTTGAATGCCTTCACTTTACACACACTTTATAAGCAAAATAAATGTGGAATGTAAATATACATGTATGATAGATTTATATCACATCGTGTGGTAAATAAAATGGCCCTATTTTTAGTATCTCTGGATTCAAACCTTGAAGTAAAGCAATAAATACCCTAATTATGTGACTTATATACCTGATTTTGAAACTGGAGACTTCTTCAGAGCAGACAGAAGGGATCCAATTTTCTTCATTGATTTATTTTCTTTATCAGCAGCTTTGGACATCGACGACTCTTTTGCCTCCTCCTGTAATACAAAATCTGAATATTTTCACCTAAGGCTTCAGCTATATGTACATGAGTATCTTTGTATTGTTATTCTTACATAGACACACACTCACAAACCCCCAAAAATGTGACTACAGTTAAACATGCGTATAACAAAGTGCCAGGGATGGACAATTTTGCTTAATCAGCTGTAAGCATCAATTCATTATAAGCATGTTTTACTGTATATAAGTCATTATGTACATCATTTACCCTGAGGAGGTCGGTTGAAGATCTTGGTTTCTTCCTTGTCCTGCGTAAAGTTTTGGCAGCTACAGGTGGTGTGGCATCAATTTGGATCCTCTCCCTTTCATCTCCTACATCCTCAGACAACAGCGAGACATCACTGTCCTTCTTCTTTGAAGCAGGTGTCTAAAGATCAAAAAGCAATGTACCATTAAATATTTTAATATCCCATCTTTACACAGGTTCAATGGAAGTGCTAATTACATGTAACTCTGAATTTACTCCAAATGCCAACTTCCAAGACAACTTCTAGGTACGACTTCATTAACTTACTTCAATATCAGGCATAGAGTATGACCTCCTCTTTCTTCCCCTCCGAGTGGAAGTCCTGCGCAGTGGAGTTTCACTCATATCTAAATTAGATACATCTGATGACACAGAGGTATTTCTCTGAAAAAGAAAAATTATTTCAATGAAAGTAAAAGAGCTTGATACTTCATGCATTTTATAACTTATTTCTGTGATTTTTTACCAAAAAAGATGTCCATGCATTAACATGCAACTAACCAATCTGGATCTCCTAGCAGATGATATAGATGATCCAGATGAAGTAAGTTGTTTTATGGTTTCTATCTGGTCCCGAACCAAAGCTTCCAGATGAGACTTTTCCTTTTCAAGTTCTTTCACTTTTTCTTTATCCTCCTTTTGTTTTTCAATTATTTCCGACAGGGAGGAAACTAGTTTATCTTTTTCTTCTTTCCAAGCCTGTAACATATAAGTAAAAGAATGTTTCGTGGAAGACAGTTGGATTTTCTAAGCTTAGTAGTAAGACAATGGGGGAGTTGTGATAAAATGTATAAATACAAAAGTTGTTGAAAGCAAATAAAAGTTGTCAATAATATAACACAACAATTATATTTTTCTATTTCTTCTCAATTCAAAGTGGTCTTTTCATTCCACTGTACCTTCATTTGAATATCTTTGTCCTTATTTTTCTCTACAAGCTCTTTCACTTCATCTTCAAGTTGACGAATTTGCTTACTGCCATTCCGCAAACTGTGGTCTTTTTCCTAAAACAAAAAATTATGGAGTAACGGTCTTTTCATTTGTTATTTGCGACTGTTAATGCTGACTTAACGGTCTCAAACTATTTCATCAGCAACACATCAGTGGAGCCATTAAAAAAGATGTTTTTGACCATTAAATCAGCATTAACAGTCATAAAGAACAAATGAGAAGGTAGTTATTCCAATTCTTGGCAACTTTCCATTTTTTTTAATGTTTGCTTCTTATTTTGTTCAATTTTGTTACATGAAATACGTCGCAAAGCATTGGATTTTTGCGTCACTCTATTACGATGCCACAATCAAAAGTTTTCACTCTCATTAATGCTCTTTTAAACTGCCACAAACATCAGTGCATTAGCCAATCAAAAGGCAATTACAAAACAGTTGCATTAGAATAATAAATTAAAAGGATATAAACAAAATGTGAACTTGCATCATTTCAACAACTCAAAGCCTATCAAATTCAAATCTTTCACTGACAGCCCAGATTGCCCAAAGACTGCAAAAATGGATTAACCTTCTAAAGGCCCTTTTGCAGATCTTACATGTACATACAAAATCTTATCACTGTTACATTTAATTAAATTTTTTGTAAATTGACATGCATGGTACCTGAAAAACAAAGAAACAAAGCAAGCAAATTCAGAGAATTGACGGTCTTATTAGTTGGGGTGCAATGATTTATTACATATTGTCACGGTCTTATCTGTCCATTGTGCAAAGAAAAATGTTTTACATTTTGGAAGCAATATGTTCTTGTACAAAAGTAAAAGTTTGTGGATTTCTTCTCACAAGTAATGCACATGTGAAAAGATATGAAAGACCAAGCTTAAAATTTTTGAAAAGTGGGCAATCTTAAAGGTCATGAGGTATAAAAAACATCCTGAATTAGAAATGGTCTTGTCAAGGTAATGCACATGTAAAATGTAAAAACCCTGTCTCTTCATATGCAAAAGCTACAGCCAAAGTTGTCTTGGAAATAGGTCAAAGTTCAATGTCATCAGGTCAAAATTGAAAGTACTTCTTGAAAGGTGCTGTCACAGATAATGTGCATGTGAAATAAGAAAGCTCTAACTTCTAACATTTAAAACTATTACCAATGATAACCAACTTTTAAAAAAGTAGGTTAAATGTCAAGGTTAAGGTCATGAGGTAAAAAGAAAAAAAAAACACCATCGCACATTGCGGAATGGTCTTGTCACAGGTAATGCAAACATGACTCATGAAAATCTTAACATGAGTTCATTCTCTCATTCAAAAGTTATCATCAATATTAGAATTTTTGAAATGTCAAACCTCAAGGTTAAAAAATAATAAGACATTTGGAAAGGTCTTGTCACAGGTAATGCACATGTGAAAATGAAGGCCCTATCTTCTTTTATTCAAACCTTATGAACAATGTTAATATTTTTGAAAAGTAAGCCAAACTTCAAAGTCAAGGTCATGAGGTCAAAAATCAATGTGCATATGGAAAGGTCTTGTCACAGGTAAGGCACATGTGAAATATGAAAGCTCCAACAAAAGTTATTACCAAAGTTGAGTTTTTGCGACAGACTGACAGATGAATGAAATTTAATATCTCCTTGCTTTCATAAAAGCGAAACACAGAAACAAAAACAAACTTAAGTAGCAAAACATAATCCCTATGCTCAATGTAGAATGACATTTTTTTGGGACATGTAGATGTAATTGGAAACGTTTTCATACAAAATCTGTTGCTTTGCTAAATTAAAACTAAATCCTTTAGCTCTAGTCTTACTGTATTAACCCATTATCAGTTCATCACCTACCCTGATTTTGACTTTCATATCTGCCATAGCTGCCTCGTGTTCTTTCTGTATTCCACTTAGCTGATCCCTGACCTCCTTTTTAGCATCTGATTTCAGAGCTTCACACTCAGCTCTTGTTTCTGTTGGAAAAAAAAATCCAGTTTGTGTTACTGAACATAAAATACAGGCAATACACATGTACTTCACATGTCAGAAACTCTTCTGTTGAAGGTACAACTACATGTTTATTACATAGGTGCATGCAAACTGTATAAAAAACTTGAATTGTAAATGCAAAGAATGATAATACATGTTGGTTTCCTGAGTAAATAAAATTACTTGTTTACCTAATAGTGATTTTTCTAAATCCTTTATCTCTGCATTGTTCTCTTTCAAGATGGCCTCCAGTTTTCCTTTCTGTTCCCTCAGTGCCTTGAACTCATTCTCTCTCTTGCTGTACCTAACCTCAACTTCAGATAACCTAGCAGTCATATCCTCCAGCTTCTTGTCACTCATGGAATCTCTCTCTTGGGTTTTGTCAAGTTTATCTTCCAAAATTCGCTTCTCCTGCTGTAAACTTTCCACCTGAGTTGTCACACTCTTCAGTGTGGTCTGTAGACTTTCCTTCTCTTCCCTAACTTGAGACAACTTGTCTTTCAAATCTTTCACAGCACTCTTGGTTTCTCTCAGTGACAAGTTTTCCTGGGTTAGATGCTGGTGTTCGGCCTCTTGTTTCTTCAACGATGAGATTTTATTCTCAAGGTCTTTTTTCTCACTTCTCACCCGCTCAATTTCCACAGAGAGATCACAAACTTTCTTGCTCAGGTCACGGATTTCTACACTGCTTGTGTTAGTGGTAGACAAAAGAGACTGGTACATGTTCATGTATTTCTCACATTCTGTGAAAAAAAATTATATTTTTATGCATGTAAATGTATTAATTTTTTCATCTTCTCCGAAAAAATTACATTACATAGGCTTGGTATTCTTGCCATTTATAATTACAGGTATTTCTCACAGGGGAAATGATTCTTTCATTATAAGATCTATGACGGGCAAGAGCATAAGAATCTAAGAGACATTTAGTAGCTTTTGAGCATGTAGTTCTAATATAACTTTTTTTACCATGCAGAATTTTCTTTTTTTCATTTAAACATTTCCCTTTTACATTTTTATGTTATGTATACATAAAATAGTTTGATAGGGAAATGAGGAAGAGTTTGTGTACCTTTTTGTGATTTTTCAATATTTTTCTCATGTTGCTGTATCAATGTGTCCTGGTGTTCCATAGTCTCTTCTTGTTCTGCCAGGGCTGTCTTTAACACAGCAATACATTCCTCATTAGCTGTGGCATCTACATAAAAATAATTGTCCTGTTTTATCCATACTTTTCATGCTTGTTAAGGTTCACTGTCCCTCTGGTAAGAGAGATAACTCTTACTAAGATAAATTACTATTATTCCTTTTTAAAATTGTCATGTTAAAAGGTTACTGTGGTTTCATCAATTTTCGTTGGCATCAATTTTCGTGTATTTTGTAAAACAGACGTTTTCGAGGATACGTAATTTCGTGGACAAAAGCATTGTCTATACAAATGAATAACATTTTTCGTAAATCAATGAACATTGGATCTGCCCAACAACGAAATCCTTGAAAATTGGTGCTCAACGAATATTGATGAAACCACAGTATTTCTACCAAATTTCCACCCTAAAGGTATACTGAAATTATGTGCATTCTAATTATTACTTTGATTTCATCTAGAAAATAATTTACATTTAGGCAAAATTTCATGAGTGAACATAGGGATAATGAACCTTAATTCATGATTTTTCAAAAATAGTCATATCACAATACTGTTCCAGAAAAAAATAATCAGGGAATGAAATTGGGAAAATACGCTCATATAATTCATATAAGTACCAGTACCTAGAGTATTAACAGTTACCTTTCATTGCTGCCTCGTATCGCCTGTGTTCATCACTCCGTTCCTCCAGTAACTGTTTGTACTTCATCTTCTCCGTCTGAAGTCTGCTGTCCTTCCTCACCAACTCTCCTTGTAGTTCTCGTATCATATCCAACTTCTGGGTCAGCTCGTCCCGTAGATTGTCAAGGTCAACCGAATTACCAGGCATGCTCAATCTGGGCTCCTAATGAAGTGTTTGATTCGTTTTAGAATTACAATTTTAATTGCTATAGGACCAGAGGAAAAAGTGTGTGACTGTTTTAAATGCAAATGTAATCTACAAAACAATGCATTCAATTATTCAAAAACAGAAAACTGACCAGTTATTATAATTTCTTCCCAACCACCATTCAGTATCCATGATTAAGTAATAATTTTCTTTAGAAATGACTGGTTGGGAGAAAAAAATGCTTCTGACCTTTCCTAGACAAATAATATTAATCAAAATTTCTAAGTGTACAGTGCCTAGAACTAATTCTGTTGTATTATCGACACTCATTTTTAAAATCCTTTGCTTGTTGATTTGAGAGCTTCTTTCACTTGCTGATTTAATGCTCTGATCCTTATCCTGATGCCAGAGTAACCTTTGCTGTTTCAAAATTAAGTCGAACTGAATGCTACTGGAAGTAGCTAGCAAAGTAAATACAAATGTAATTGAATTTTATTATTACAGTTTTATGCATAAAAATGTTTTACATGATAAAATTATCATAGATGTATTTTCATAATTCAATTGTCTTGTTTTCTTTGTCTTCAAATTTTTAGTGACCCCCCCCCCCCCTTCCAACATTTTCTGATGCTAGTTGATCAATGCCAGTTTTAAGTAGGTCATGCTAGGTCTGTTTTTTGCTTGTTGACAATACTAATGACAATCCTTTTTTTTAAATGCTAATGCTATCTGGATGCTCATGTTTATTTTGCTTATGCTGATGATGAATTATGTATCAAAATGAGTTCCCTTCCCTGTAGAATATACAGTACAAATGCTGACTAGCTCTACCTGATGTACATTTTTGTCCTCTGCTTCTTGGATTTTCTGGTTAAGTTGTGACACCTGATCCTCTAGGTCACAGATTTTGTTGTTTAGCTCCCCGATGTTCTCCCCAGCAGTCTGGAGCTGCTTCTTCAATGTCTGTTCCCTACCATGACTCTGTGTGTGAAAATAAACTCTTCACATAAATCTTTAAATTCTGGATCCATCCAAAAATAATTTTATTAACAAATCTATTTGACTTTTCTTTCTACAATGTCATAGCTAACAAACAAAAAATACACTTACCAAGTCCAGCTCTTTGTGGATTGTTGGACAAATGCTACAGGAATCCTCTTTAGTTTCTTTGGATAATGTAGCTATTTCTGATTTTAAGTTTTCCACCTTTTCTTCCAAACTTTCCTTAGCTTCCTGTAGATCCTCCATTTTTCTATGGCAGTCTGACAGCTCCTGAATGAGTTTCCTGTTGTGGACATCATTTTTCTGGACTGAAGCTTGACTAGCTTGAGTAACTTTATTTTCAAGGTCAGTTTTGATTTGTTCTAATTCTTGGAATTTTGCTTTCATATCATTTAGTTCTGATGTAATGGAATTCTGCCTCTCTATACTGTTTTCTGCCTCTTTCAGTCTATGCTGCAAATCTGTTAGCATTTCCTCTTTATTGTCTATTACATCATTCTTTTTGGCCAGTTCCTGTGAAAGATTTTCCAATTTCCTTGAAAGATCATTTTTCGCCTCCTGTAATGTACTGTTAATGTCTTTAAGTTCTTCATTATTCTTTACAGTGGTCTCTAATTTTGTTTCCAGTTTCGAGACCTTCTGCACACATTCATCATCCCTCTCTTCTCTTTCTGAATAAACTTTTGAGAGTTCATATTCCAATTTTTTATATTTATTTTCAATATCTGTTTTTTCCACCTGAAGGATTTTCCATTTCTCTTCTGATTCAGTACAGTTCTTTTTCATCTCTGCCAATTCAGCTTTTAAACCAGACAGCTCCTTCCCATCTCTCTCCATACACTGGGTCCTCTGTTCTAAACTCTTTATCTGTTCTTTCAGCTTTTCCTCATTTGAAATCAAATTACACTTTTCTTCCTTTAGACTCACAAGTTCAGCCTTGGTCTTTTCATATAGTGTTTTCTGCATGTGAAGAGAGGATTTCATTTCTGCAAATTTTAATTTAGCATCACTGAGCTCGTGTACCTGGCCATTTGTAGTGTTCAGCTGCTCCATCATGTCTGCCTGAGCTGATTGTAATCTCTCGAGCTCTCCTTCCTTTTCCTCCAAGTTTTCCTTTAGAATCTCCATTTCCTGTTTAAATGCATCATACTGATCTTTTGTCTGTTCAAGTTTTTCTAAAGTTTCTACAAATGTCTGATCCCTCTTTGCCAGCTCACACTTGACATTTTCACACTTTTCCTCTAAGTCACTAATTTCCACAATTTTAGCTTTCAAGTCACTTCTTAGTGACGTTAGTTCTTCTCTTAACTGATTGACCTCCCCTTTCACAGTCTCTAAAGTTTTTTCAACTTCGTCATACTTTTTCTGCCATTCCTGACACTGTGGACAGTTGGCAATTTTATCATCCATATCTTTCATCATCTTCTCATTCTTTTCTTGTGTCTCACAGATTTTCTCTAGGTTTTTTAGTCTAGTTGTTGCACTTTCCAGTTCAGATTTCAGTGCACTGCTAACATGTTCCTCTTTGGTGACATCTTCCTTTAGTTTCTCCATTTTCTCTTGTAAGTCTGCATTCTCCTTTTGAATGTTGAGAAACCTTTCCTCCGAGTTACCCTGCTGCTGTTTTAACTCTGTTTCCAGTTCCTCCACCCTTTGCTTCAGTTCCTCATTTTCCTTTGACATTTCTGCCATTTTTTCCTCTGTTTCCTCCTGATCCTGTAAGTCTTCCTCTAGCATTTCCTTTGCTACTTTCATTTTGTTCAATTCATCATTTAGTTCCATATTTTGCTTTGTTTTCTCTTTATAAAGTTTTTCTAGATTCACTGCTTTGCGTTCTAGTTTTGCACAATTACTCTGAAGCTGTGAAATCTCTATGTTTGCCTCATCAAGTTGAAATTGCAAGTCTCTTCCCATTGACACATTCAGCTTATTTGTCTGCTCCTTCAATTCTGCAATCTCCAGATCTTTTTCAGCTACTTTAGATTTTAAGCTTTCAATGTCTTCCTCTGAAGCTGTAGTTTTTTCTTTATTCTCTTTTACCTCTTCCACTTTTTTGACAGCCTCTTCCTTTTCACTTTGCAGATTAAGTACTCTAGATTCTAGTTCTTCACATTTTCTTCCTAGTTCATCAATCTTTGCTTGAGCTGTTTCATTCTCTTCAGACTGCTTAGAGAGCTTAACTTCCAGTTCTTCATTTGTCTGTTTTGTCTTATGAAGAGCCTCCTCTAACTCCAGTGTTGCTGCCGAGTTTTTGTCAAATTCTTCCTGCAGATCTTTCAGTTGTTTTGACAAGTCCTCCATGAAATGATCCTGGTGCTTCCTGTGTTTGGCCGGAGACTTACAGGGGCTGTTATGTCGATGTTCAGCCTTCACCATGGACAACTAAACCAGAAAAAAAAATATGATTACAAATATTAACAATTTCAAGTTAAAGTTACTGTCAGTATTGCTTAAACTTTCACAAATGTGTCTATTAAAGTTATTTAATAATGTACAAGAAGCAATCAGTGATGATTAAAATATTTTTTCCATCTTTTGTCTAAACGGGCCATAAGTCCCCTGTTTACTTACCTGATTCTTTAAGATAGCCATCTCTGCCTTTTAGCCAATAATCAGGGCCATAAGTCCCCTGTTTCCTTACCTGATTCTTTAAATTGGCTATCTCTGCCTTGTAGCCATTAATCAAGGCCTGTTCTCGTTTTAAACTCTCTTCCTCTTCCTTCTCAAATTTCATCTTCCATGAATCTAGGGAGGATTTCAGGCTGTCAACTTCATCTGGTGAAGACATAATCAATGGAACAGAAACTGGATGAGAAAATTACTGGATATTTTAAAGAAGGAAAGGTTTATTGTTTGAAAGACCCAAATGGCTGCACTGAACATATAACTTAATACATTTGGAGAACGATCATTTTTGAATACCTTCAATGATTTTGTGTTACTTAACATGCTCAATACCTGTCAGATTTGATATGACAACGAAATGTTCCAAAAACATGCTGCCCATGAATATTCTATGATAAACATTTTTACGTACTTTGATTTTTTAAAAAATATTTGCCATAATCTCATTCATTTTAATTTTTATGATTTTTGCATGGTTTGAACTACCTTAAGTGTTTAATTGAATTGTATGCAGTGAAGCTGTATTTAACCCTAAAAATGACTAAAACTCCTCAGATGTTACATTTCACCTCGATGCATTTCATAAAGATACGTAACCTCATACAAAAAATGACACATTCTTCCTGACAATTAGATGTAGATTGTATGCTTGTCTGTGTTTTTTGTTTACCTAATTTGTTGAATTATATGTGTAGTAAAGATGAAGTCATGTTCAAAATTAGACAGTTGGATCAAAGGTCTGTCAACTCCAAAAACACTGATATAAAAAATCAGAAAGAAACTTCTTTGAATTCAGATAACATAGGTTCTAATTTTGTAATGATCCACCACGCTACTTATAAGTGATAATCTGCTATTGCAGGATAGCCAAGGGCTAGAAGACTAGTGTCAAGTGTTGAAACCTGCACATGTGAAATTTGAGTAACACTACCTTGTTGTTCTGGAAGAGATTTTTCCTACACAAGTGTATTAAGTAAAATTTTTATGCCCCCGGATCGAAAGATCCCGGGGGCATATTGTTTTTGTCCTGTCTGTCTGTCTGTTGTCAACTTTAACCTTGCCCATAACTTTTGATTGGTTGGAGCTATGACTTTCATATTTCACATGTGTATTCCTTGTGACAAGACCTTTCTTTGGGTACCATCATATTTGACCTTTTGACCTTGACCTTGGAGTTTGACCCACTTTTGCAAAATTTTATGAGACTTTAACCTTGGCCATAACTTCTGAACAGTTGGAGCTTGGGGTTTCAAACTTCACATGCGTATTCTTTGTGACAAGGCCTTCTTTTGGATACCAACAACTTTGACCTTGGACTTTGACCTACTTTTGAAAAACTTTAACCTTGGCCATAACTTTTGAACAGTTGGTGCTTAGGGTTTCAAACTTTACATGTGTATTCCTTGTGACAAGACCTTCCTCTGGATATCAACCACTTTGACCCTTTTGACCTTGACCTAGGAGTTTGACCTACTTTTGAAAAACTTTAACCTTGGCCATAACTTTTGAATGGTTGATGCTAGGGCTTTCATACTTCACATATGTAATCATTGTGACAAGACCTTCCTTTGGATACCAACCACTTTGACCCTTTGACCTTGACCTAGGAGTTTGACCTACTTTTGAAAAACTTTAACCTTGGCCATAACTTTTGAATGGTTGGTGCTAGGGCTTTCATACTTCACATATGTAATCCTTGTGACAAGATCTTCCTTTGGATACCAACCACTTTGACCCTTTGACCTTGACCTAGGAGTTTGACCTACTTTTGAAAAACTTTAACCTTGGCCATAACTTTTGAATGGTTGGTGCTAGGGCTTTCATACTTCACATATGTAATCCTTGTGACAAGATCTTCCTTTGGATACCAACTACTTTGACCTTGACCTTGACGTTTGACTTTTATTTAAAAAACTTTAACCTTCACCATAACTTTTGAACAGTTGTATCTAGGTCTTTTAAATTTCATAGGTGTTTTCCTCGAGACAAGATCTTTCTTTGGGTATCAACATTTTTTATCTTTTGGCCTGGATTTTGACTTGCATTTGAGAAACTTTAACCTTCGACATAAGCTGCCATACGGGGGCATCAGTGTTTCACAAACACATCTTGTCTATTTTATTTTAGCCCCAACCTAAGCCCAAAGTCCATATTTTGAACTTGAATCCACAAAACATGGAAAGTTTACATATAAATAAGATTTGACTATTCATACTGTTATTCTTCATTTGTTTTTATGTAACATAAATAATGAAAGATTAGAAAGCTCACCTCCACGAATGTTATCTGTAAGTAAAGACAAAGTCTCACATCAAATGAATGTTCTTGTAGTGTGCATATCTAGATGCAACACCCATGCCAGTTTGGTTTGTATAGGAGTCATATAAGTCATGGGAATAGACCTACTTCAAAATTTTTTATTATTTCAATCAACTGGAGTATGTCAGATCATCCAGGTAGGTCAGATGCTGCATCCAAAGCATGTCTGGTAGTGTGCAGCCCTGTAGTTGGTCTAAGAAGGCTTTAAAGTTACTTTGGAATGAAACTGTTCCAAAAAACTTTTTGGGAAATGTAGGTCAGATGCAGTCTGGAAGTGAGCACCCCTAAATTTATCATCTCTTCAAGTTCACTCGACATAGGGCTTATAGTAACATAGGAATGGAATTGCTTCATACACTATGACTTACTCAATCATCCAGAAAATCCAAAGCAAGTCTGGCCGTGTGCATCCCTTGATGTGCCATCCATGCAAGTTTGGTTCAGGTAGGGCTTATATCTACTCTAAGATGGACCTGCCCCTAAATTTAAAATTCATTTGCACATTAGATAGGCCCAAATGATTCTGTTTGCAATTCTGTAATGCAGTTTTAAATCCAATCTCTTTTTCATATGCTATCTTTACATGATACTATAGCATTTCATATGTAATTGCTTTTTCCAAATTGTTAAATTGATGTATATTTGCTCGGCAAGCCTCACACATACACAATTTCAACTTTTGGTTTCAGCAGATATAAAATTACACACCAAGTTTTGTATTAATATCTTCCATATATTTAATCAGAAACTTAAGACCTTGAACAAGTTAAACCAATTATTTTTTAAATTACATTCATTAACCAAGTCTCTCTTGAGAAGATTTTGAAAAACTGCATCACAGTATCAAAAGTATTAACAGACAAGCTTATGCATCACACAAATATTGGCAGCAAACATGAGGATTTCCATTGGGCATCAGTGCACTGCTCTACAGCACCTTTAGAACCCTTGTTCCTGAGCTGTATTTACTGTGGATCACTCAATTTTTGTGACACCTCATTTTCAAGAGATTGAAAATTTTCAAGAATTTTGATTATTGCTGTATGTAATCTTTAAAATAAAATCTTGCGTAATTACCTGAAAATATAGTTCTCAGGAATAAAGAGTGATTCAATAAATAGAATGCTGGGAGCTGTTACTGTTTACAATAAATAGAATGCTGGGAGCTGTTACTGTTCCCAGCTGTAATTCAAAGAAACAGATATTCAAGTCAGAAAACAAATGACCTTGACCTTCATCACTTGAACAAACTGCTTAGTCTCCCATAACTTTCATTAGAATTTTTCCACGTTTTTATTTTTTTATGTAAGATGATTCTAAAACTGATACCTGTACCTTTCTCCAGCCCCAAAAATGATAAGAGACAAACCCTGCTGCAGGCTTCACATACTGTGACATGTGACACTTAACTTACCTGTAAAGAGAATTAAACAGGCGTAACTACAGGTATTTACACAATACTTAATATGAAAATCTGTCACCATACGCTAGCCTGCTGTAGGAGTTTGATTCTTATCATTTTTTAAAGAAAAATAAATTGAACAGAATCAATGTTCAATACTTTAATCAAGTTATTTACTTTTACAAAACATTCTTTGTACAATTAAAGTATGATAATTCTCATATCACAAAGAAAATATCACTTTGCCTTAATGACCCTGCAGAAGGCTAACCAGTGACAACATAGTAAAACATTTCCACACACGATTGATAAAAAACAATTTGAAAGAATAAAATGATTCTGTGTGTAAAAATCATTAACTGTTATGGATGTAGCAATCAGAATTTACTTTTAGATACACGTCTGTTCAGTAAATGATTATATAAATCTTAAAAATACATGTCGATAAATTCATGCACTTAATAATTATCATTCATATTAAGAAAATGTACTTTGATATATAATGCTACATGTACCTGCATGTGCTTGGGCTGTCACTGATGGAATTAAAATTGACAAACATGTATCTTACATCAAATCATTTCAGAATGCTTCAATACAACATTAACACATTCTTGAAAATTATTATGTTCCTTTCCTACATATTGTTAATTTTAATATTTAAAAAAATTCAAGCAGGTATAAGCTTCTACTGAAGAATTTTTTTGGGATTAATATGAATTTGAAATGTCAGACTGTAAAACCTTCCATATGTAAATTACTGTATGTGTACTTAAAAAAGCGGGCTTCATATTTTAGTGGCTTTTGCGCGGACAACAATGCGCTAATTCATGAATACCATTAAAAAATATGACGTGGACGTGTGTAGCGCTAATTCATGATTACGCCAACCACTCAATACCCAGTGATTGTGCTAAATTTTGATAATATGCCGTAAAATTATACCCAAAGTTTATATGTTAAATAAACAAAAAAAAAAAAAGAGTTTTGGATCCAGTTTTATATACTTTGATCATATGCAAATACTATACAGTAAAACTCCATTATAAAGAAGTCACTTGGACCTGGAATTTTTTCTTCCTTAACTGATATTCTTAATAGTTGTATTAGTGAAAAGTTTCCATATAACTGAAATTTCACTAGATTTCTTTATAAGCATGTTCTTTATAACCAATTTTTACTATGTACTGAGACTTATATTCTCATCAATGACAGCCTAACACTGTAAAATAACAACTGACTTTTTAAAAGGGTAACTACACAGAAATTCACAATGAAACTTTCCACAGAAATTTATCAGAGTTCCACTTTTTCTTTCAATTTTCAAGAATTGGTCTGAAAGACATGCAGTAAAGTAAAAAATAAACTTGGTACTTTTAAAACTATCAAGTAATGAAGATTACTTGCATTGAACGCAATGATAAAATGGCACACATTTACGTAAATTTTCTGGTGTAAGAATTTATTTTTTAACCCGTAAATTGTACTTTGCTAATGATTTCCTTTTACCCTTAGTGGCGGATTTTCTCTTTTGCGACCTGGAAGTCGGTACCTTATCTTTATCAGAGACAACCTTCCGCCTCTTACTCTGAGAATCATCTGTTTCCTCCTCTGCTGCTAGTCTCTTTTTCAACAAAGCAGCATTTTCCTTATTTTTGACACACTCCCTGCCCCTTGTCGGGTCTTTGGCAGGAGAGTTCTGAAGTCTTAGTAGACTAGTTTTTGTGTGCTTCATGGGAAATTTGTTCTGAACGGGAGTAAGCACAACCTTCAGAACTTGACTGTGACCTGGCACAACTTGACTAGTACTTCCTGGCCTCAGTAAACTAAAGCCCCTCTTAGGACTGTCAAAAGGGAACTTAACCACCTGTGAAGTACAAGGAGCACTGGAAGGTTTCTCATTCACTGAGGATAATCTCCTAGTACCTTGTAATGTCCTTCTTGTTGTCTCTACAGTTTCATCTCGGGACTTTATCTTCTGGTCTGCCATCTCCAGGGCCTTCTTGCTTTCAATCAGGGCCTTTTCAAGTTCCGCCACCTGCAGAGCAAAATGTTTAATAACACAACAAATTTCAGAACAGTTTTAAAATAAATGAAGAAAAACTATTTCTTCTGCCCATCCCACCTGCTCTGCTTTATTAGCTTTGTCTTCTTCCAGCAAGTGTTTCAAATCTTGAATCTCCTTTTCTTTGGCCTGGAATGTCTCCCCTGCCTCTGTAAGCATCTCATTAAGCTCCTTTATTTCTTCATCCTGAAAAAAATATTTTAAAAAAAAGTTTCTGAAGTTTATGTCAATTTTTGTCCTCATACATGTATTTGGTTACAATTAAAGAGTTTGATTCTATGGTTTTAGTTTATAAACCTTTTCCTTGAGAGTAGACTTGACGTCCTCCAGCTGTTTGGTCAGAGTGTCCAGAAGAATTGAATCCCCCATGTCAGAGGACTCATGGTTAGATTTTCCGGTGACCAAAACCTGATGGAGGGAAATAAATTTAGCTTAGAAAAAAAATTCTCTATTTAGAATTAGACACATAAATTGTAAAACAAAATGTAAGATACAGCCAGCTTAACTCCTGAACAATGGACTAGTGACAACTTTCAAAATAACTGAAATAACATAACCCATCTATTATGGTCTCAAAATTAATGAAGCATGACTGAGATTGTGTCAGAACAAAAAATATAACATAACAAGTGCTTTGCATAAGTACCAGAATAAGCTTTTAATACATGCCTCTCAATAAAGTTGCCAATCTTTTTTTTGAATTGATTTGAAGATACATCATTTTTAAAACTTGCTATTTTTAGAGGGCAGGTTATACTTTACCTGTTCAATTTTGGCCTCATTTACTTTTTTCCTCAGCCTTTCTATTTCTGCATCTTTTTCCTAAAAATATTTTTTTTCACATTTTCAGAATAGCTCATGTACATGGAAATGAACAACACTGGTACTTCTGGGATATTCTTACATGCAAAAATGACTGGTTCTCTGTAAGCACCAGCAAGTCCTTTGATACAGCATAAAATGGTTCTGAAAAATTACCTTATTCTTCATTTGCTCCTGATAAAAGAGAATGCTTGAGACCCACTCATCGTCCTTGTCTGTCATGAAATCACTCTGCTTCTTTCCTTGATTTTCATAAGCATCCATCAGAATTTGGATTCTTTTCTCATACATTTCTTCTGTGGCTTCTTCGTTCATTCTGATACGCTCACTGTAAAGGCAATTAAGACTTAAAATAACTGTGCATGTATTCCGTATTTGCATTATTTCATTTCACATGAATAACTCCATATTTTAAGTCCTAGGTAATACTTCCAAGACCTTAAAAATTAATAACTAGGTTCTCAGGCCAGTTTTGTCAATAATAAATGTGGGAGGGTCTTTTTTTCCCCCTTTTTACCTCATTAAAAACAAACACAGGATTTTTGATTTTTTTAAAATTTCAGAACTAGCAACTTTTAATCAACAGTGCTTCAACATCGAGTGTAGAAATCATGATCATTTATTTCCTGCTTTTCTTTCTCTTTTCTCTTGCATTTTCTACATTTGTGTAATGAAACGACGGAATCGTAACAACCAAACATGTCTTAAACTTACAGAACCAGACACTTTTAGTGATATATCTGGTCAATTGCTTATGTATCACCACTTAGGATGATCTAATTGTGTCTCAGGCAATATCATTTTAACAATAGAACATTCTATCGAATGTATCTACTACTGTATCGACTAATTTAAGAGTGTTTAAGCACTAAAAATAGCGCCTATGATTTCATTAAACATTGTCAAATTTATCAGTCTTTGGTTTACCCACACTAAAAAACCTGTTTATTCGACGACTATATTTGCGATTTTTAACTAGGCCCCTAGTCTGTGTCATCTTGATGTTTGTCAAACGTTTTACTGATTGGAGAATCTAAAATGCAGTCAGGGATTCTGGAACTTTTTTGGCACCATACGAGCGCATGAGAGAAATTTTATTTTATTAATTTGAGGACAAAATTGGGTAATACGCATTGTTAAATGAGATGCTGGCAGGTCTGAGAACCAAGTTACTGTTTTAAATTTTTTATGGCCTAACCTATTATTGTCATCCTTGTCTTGGAACAAAGAGGTTGGGAATAGATACCACAGTTTGAATAATTATATCATGTTAGGTCAATATGCCTTTCTGTGAAGTCAATATGTATCTATGGTGATTCTATGCTATTCACAAAAATTGCACTTAATTTTGTCTTTCCTGGCAAAATGATTTTTAAAGAAAAGATCCTTGACAAACTAAAATCAGATATTGAATCAGATATGCTCAGTTGATCCGTGGACTTAATGTGTGGAACATTCAATGACATGCACGAGTTACAAACATATCAAATATACATGTACTGTAGGTTTTTGTTTATCTTATGTGTGACTTGATACTGTACGTGTACATAAATTGGCAAATTCAAAATTTAGCACAATCACTGGGTATGGAGTTGTTGGCATAATCATGAATTAGCGCTATACATGTCCATACTGTGTATTGTAGTTATAGACGATTTCTTAGTGGTATTCATAAATTAGCGCATCGTTGTCTGCGGCAAAGCCGCTAAAATATGAAGCCCGCTTTTTTAAGTACACATACAGTATGTTCTCCCTGACAAACCTGCACTCATCCTCAATCTCCACCAGCTGCTTCATCATCTCGCTGCACACCTCATCACGGATCTTTAATTCTAACTGCAGCTTCTCTCGCCTCTCTTTTAACAGTTTGGATTGCAAGTCTTTTATTGTCTCCAAAAGCTCCTGTAAATTTAAACAGCAAAATCATAGTTTTAATAATGTTCATGTATCTTAAATCATAGTTTTTATAATGTTCATGTATCTTATATTTCCATATTTTTTAGTACAACAATCTTATATATATACTGTATAGAGGGTTATTTTCGCCCTTTCACACTTGCAAACAATTTTGCCCCGTTTTAAAATCGTCCATTCACAGATCTGTTTAAGAAATTATACTGTCTTCTTTGAATTCAACCCATCTTAAATTCGCCCACTTGTTTCTAGGGCAAAAGGTGGGAAAATATGGAGGCAAAAATTTCCCTGTATACAGTAGGTAAAAATGTTTTTAAATAGGTCATCAGCCCCAGAAGCAGAAACACACTTCCCTTCCAGGGTGGCAGTGTTTTCTACACCCTGCAGTTAAACACCACAGATCTGTGAGCAAGGATGAATTCATCATGTGACCTGAACCAATGTGATTATACATGTATCTTTACTGTGTGACCCAATATCACTGCAAGTTCATCCAGTGATATCTGAGCTACATGTACCTTTAGTGGGTTCAGGCTCATCATACAACCTGAATTATTCTGTCAGTACAAGTTCATTTATTTACAAGATGATTGACTTTCTGTACATTGTTCAATATCCCATCTGAGATTTTTTTTACTCATGTAGAAACGTAACCTGCCTTAATTTAACTACCAAAAATTTTGACCTAGGTATGGTGCTTAGGGCCGAAGCAGTGAGGAATCTTCATTGTGCCAATGCCTACCGTGACACGAGGTCTTGGGTTTTTAAGGTCTCGTCTGAAAGACCCATGACTTTCACTTCTAGTGCCGGGCCCTTGGTGAAGCAAGTCACTATCCATGTTAAATGTCTTAGATTTGACAAGGCCTGGGAACAAGAATTGAACCCAGGACCTCCCAATCACAAAGTGAATGCCCTATCACTACGCTACTGTGACCAGTAGTTCATTACAAGATATGAAATGCATGTACATACAGTGTTTACTACATGTATGATAGTAGAAGTTCATCATGCGACCTGATCTATCCAGTGTCTATACAGGTATATCATCATTATTCTGTAGTATTCATCATTATTACTGTTTCATTATGTAATCCAAACAGTGAATCTTTCTGATGTCAATGCATGTATATTACATAATATGAACAATATTAGGTCAGTACTAGTTCATTATACGAACTACCTGAGGTCATACTGGTTGATACTGTTATCTCAACTATGTAAGGTCATACTGGTTCATCATGTAATCTCAACTTTTCAAGGTCAGTCCTAATTCATCATGTCATCTGATAATCCAAGGTCAGTACTGGCTCATTAATGAACAGAACTGTATATCTGACATCAGTTCAGGTTATGTGACCTACCTCCACATTCAGGTCATCCTCTTCCAGGTCCTCGTCTTCATTGCCCTCTGGTAGGGGGATACTTGCACCTTGGTCTGCAGCACTATTTAATTCTCTCAACTGACCTGCACAGTTTTATTGTACATGTAAGTTAATGCATGAAGTTAAAAAAAACACACATAGATATACAGATATACTTGTATAATCATAATTATTAGATGAACATTGAAGACAATATACATTTTCCGTACAATGACAACCAACAATGTATCCATACAATATTACATGTACAGCTGGAAATGTAGCTAACATTTTGGAAGACCACCTAGCTTACCTGGGGTGGCCCAGCTGATAGAGACTGCTCTCTTCTTCAAGTCAGCTGTCTTCTTAGCTGACTGAAGCAGCCGTGATTTTAGATCTTGTTTTTGTGTGATTACCACCTATAAAGGAACAGACATTCAGGTGTTTGAATTATATCCTGTGGCTTAATGCAAATTATTTCACCACACCTCTGTGCATTTTCCCTCTTGTACTTTACCTGTTTAGCAATAGCCGAGAACTTAAAGACATGCTGAGTCTCATCAAACATGCTGGCACACTGGTTCACATTGACAATCATGTTGACACGTCCTTGTCCACAGAAGAAATTCTGAAATAAGCGGGTCAATTTGCTATCTCGGAAGGGGATTATCTTTGGATGTTCCCTACAAAGAAGTTGGAAATCTCCATTATATATCTGTAACAAAATACAACCTTCTCACTGCACAACAGGCCTTGGCAACTTTTAATACGTACAGCAGTATTAGATTCTCCAATTTAACTTACTTGTGGCTCTGATTGTATCGGAGCATTTCAATACATCGACCCAGGGTCATTAGAGAGGTGTTGATGTTGCCGGCCTCCTTCAGGCGGTCTCCCACACTCTGTGTTTTGGCTGATCTCTCAGAGCCTGCCAGGTCACAAAGACTTAACCTAAGACAGAAAAGTAAACCTTACACTGTACATATATCTACTATTCCCATAATCTGATAATGGCACAAAATATACCATTTATAAAAATTTCCTTCAACAGCATTAACTTACATGCTGACTCTAGCCATCCTAGGATTAGCCTTGTCCACCACTCGTATTATCTTGATGTTAAATATACAGTGACTGTAAAAAAATACAAGAAATATTTACATTTCAACTGTTTATATACAGTTGAACTTCAGTATCTCGAACACTGATATCTTGAATACCATGGATATGTCGAAGTGATTGTAAGTCCCAACCATTTATTCTTTAAGTATTTTACCCTGGGCCATCATTAAAAATATCTTTGTTTCCCCTAACCCGACCCTAAAATCTCAAGTTGGGTAGGTAAATTATTTTTTTTTTTCTGACAGCAGTTCTGAAAATACCTATCTTTATAAATAAGAAAAAACAAAAGAAACGGATTTTTAAACCGAATAACATACAAATGAAGCAACATGTATGGTAAATTAATTCACAAATATTATTTATCTGAACTTGTGAAAGAACTCAGGCCAGGGTAAATTTACTGAAATTGAATATTTACAAAAAGACAAGAATCGCAAATACTCAACCATCGGACATCCGAGTATATTTTTCAAACCTCCTTTCATCTTCGAGTACTTACACAGACAAAATGTCAAGGGCCTCACGTGGCGCAGTGATTCTAGTGTTTCGTTTTGGAGTCACAGCTTCATTCAGGAGCTTATTCTAATTCACAGGTCCCGACAAGGGACGCACAGACTGTTCAGTCTAAGACCGTAAAAAACGCAGGTCCAGTGTCGCAGTATACATGTAGATGTTGGCACGAAAAAGATCCCTTACTGAATGATCAATGGCTATAAGTGCCGAGTAAAAGTGTAAAATAAGGTGCCCTCCACCGGCCCAACAATTTCTTAATTTAATATTTTAAAGCAAAAAAAACAACCTATTTTCAAGGGCCTAACTAAAGAAAAATACACTATACGTCTCAGGAAGCCGTACCATAAGCCAATTTTAAAGATTTCAATACTATTTGGAAAGAGTGCACATGTATAAAGAAAATTTAATTCAACCAAACCATATCTAAAATGATCAAAGTTTCATATATCTTATGTTATAGTCACGAAGTTAATACCCCATAGATAAAAGATAGGAAGAAAGGACATCTGAATTATATTTATCAAGATGAAATAATTATACAAACACATATTTACAACTCCTATGGTCCTTTATAGTAAAAATAGGATCATACATGTACTGGGTTTTTTTTTTTTAGATCGAAACAAATGAAATGCAGTGAAATTTATTGATATGTATACACAAGGTGGACTCCTCATCTGCTCATGGGGCAGGCTTTGCCATGCCTACTACGTACGTTTATCTTAGAAGACACATTTGTAAATACATGTACCATCTAACACTCCTTAGTCCTGGTACAATTAGTTCAAGAAATGTCTCAAGAGTGTAGGATTCTAATAAGTTAAAGATTATATAATAAGATTCATACGTCACCATTGTTTTATAACACGAACTAATCCTCTGTGGCCACATGTTGTGGGCGCCAAATGAGAGTAAAACAAAAGCCGCAGTTCTGATAAAAAACGGACTTTGATGAAATTGTATTTCATAAAGTTTATAAACAATAACAAAAAAAAAAAAAAACAAAAAAAAAAAAAAAAAAAAAAATTATATAATCTTATTAAAAACTTTTCAGTCGGCACGTTTTAAGTGGGTCGGTCGCGTTAGGGGAAACAAAGGTATTTTTTATTTTGGCCCTGGATATCTCGAATCCTCGGATATCTCGAAGTTTTTTCTTGGTCCCTTTGAGTTTGAGATACATGTAATGAGGTTTGACTGTAAATAACGTCCTTTAAAGATAATTTTTTTAAACTACTTCACTGTTGCAGGTGTATTACTTTTTGTGTATGTGTGTGCGTTTTTAAGAACAAAGATAGGATACATCTACTGAATGTTTTCTTGGTTTCATTCATATTTTCACAAAGATATAAAACCTGTGTTGTCTGTAGGCATACTAACCTTCTGGAAGACTGGTGATTCAGTTTTGTACATGCAGTCTGAAGATTCCTCTTACCAATAGTCAAGAGCTTGTACGCTTCATCTGCATTATTTACACATATCTCCTTTAATCCTACATTAAAGAAAAACAACATATTCAATGAAAAAACAAACATAGCAAAACTTGTACAACAGGAAACATTCAAAACAACTATTTTCCCTAAAACTATGTTTTCTCCTTCCCTTCAAAGAGAGGTATTACAGACAACACCAAAAATGTCTTAACTTACTTTCAGATTTATAAAGTCTTTTACCTTTAATATAAGGACTTCCATTTCTGTCGTCACTGAGCCGAAGCACTGGTCTTCTGGCATTTTTTTTCTTAGAGATTGGCACCAGCAGATCAAAGATCTGTTCATTGTAGATCTCGGCAAAGCTGACCCAAATAGAGAATAGGATTTGTCCCTGGTCATCAACTGTCACTTTTGTCTCCTCACGCACGCGGCTCTCAATGGCTAACAAGGCCTCAGAGGGGTCAAGGGACTCTTAAAAAAGAAAAAAATTGACATATAATGCTTCTCTACACAAGATTCTTAACATAATCATGTCTTTAACTTCCTGAGAGCTTAGTGCATTGCACTATGACAGTGATGCATTATCAATCATAATACTTCAGCACTTTATTTAAAACTCTGATGACAAGTTATTGAAAAATTTGTAGAATTCTCTGTTTGAAGTAGTTAAAGTCTATACCTTTGTTTGGTAAGAAAGAGGCATTAGAACTCTCTGAGCATGTGGTAATGTTGGTAAGCTGTGACGCATCTGATGCATCGTCACCAAGTAAACTCATTACATCTGGATCCTATGTAAGAAATTCAACACACTTATACCTTGTGGGAAGTCTTACAAAGTCATACATGCATAAACAAATACAACTATAAATATGTGTGCATTCTAAGGAGCACTAACATATTCTTTTTATCATCAATAATAGCAACAATTTGTCATGTGTTACCTCGTCATTACTCAGCTTGAGAGTTTTTTCTTTACTTCTCCTCTCCTCCTCTGCCTCCTCCTTAGTAAGCTTGACCACATCCATAAACATTTTAGGTTTCAGGATATACCCGGAGAGATGTTTGTTGTTGATGCTGTTAAACAACACATCCAAAGCACGAGGTAGAATGCCAGCATCCCGAGGCTCACCTGAAGGTCATTACATTATACACATGTATACAAGTTTTTGAGTTTTACATTCTATCAACAAAGTTATATACCTGCTCTACAAGAAAGCAGTCTATAACCTTTTCTACACAATTTTAACTCTTTGTGTCTAATATTTTCATTGATTTTGTATACCTTGAATGGTGTAGGTCTTTCCAGAGCTTGTGACTCCATAGGAAAACACTAAACAGTTCTGTCCATCAATGAAATTTTTCACTATTCCTAGCATAGTGCCATTGAAGAACTCCTTCTGGGTTGTCTCCTGACCATATATTTTGGAGAATGTGTACTTGTTGGTCATCTTCTGAAGGCCATGTACACAGTTCTTGTAGGAGTGTGAAGACTTCGGAGCATGTGTAAGCACATTGTGTTCTCCCTCAATTTCTAGACAATCCTACAAATAATTATAGCAGTTTAAAATTTCCTCCCATAACAATTTTTCTCCCATTACAAAGTGATTCTGAATACTTTTCAGTCTGAAATTTCACCTGACAGAGAAGACTGTGTTGGAAGTGAGAAAATTCTGTCAGTTAAAGTTTTGTTGTTCATTTGATTTTATATAGTACTGCCAACAAAAAAATCAATGATTTGTTTTGATGTACTCTGATAGATCCATTAATAATCATAAATGCCCCAAGCCAATCTTTTTTTTTTCAGTAGTATTTCAAATACTTTTCTTTCTTTTTTTTTTGTACATAGGAAAATACAGATCATCTGTATTGTTTTTTAATTTAGGGTTTATCATTTCTCTAATTCTTTACAACAATAAATATCTTTCTACTTGTCTGGGTACAATGAAACCATCAATAAATTCCCAAGTTTGTGATTTTTAATGTTTATCGATGTGCAAGATAAAAAAAAAAAAAAAAAAAAACTACTACCTATCTCTACCTTAAAAACGTGGGTCAGAGTACATCAAATGATGGTCTCTTTCACACTAGAAGTATTTTGTCATACATGTTTTTAAAATTACATGTCATCTCAATACAATACTCAAGAACTCTCTAGGTATCACTCTCTTCCATAGGGGCTTGTCTTCCGGATTATTAAATGTAAAATAAATTAATAAAATTTGAATCTACTTTAATTACACTTAAAAAGTTTAAGTAATAGAAATAGGTGCTGAAGTGGGTGGGGGTATTTTTTCCAAGATGACATTCGTCCCTAGTAGAGTTTGTATAAAGGTGTAGTACATTTTTTTTTAAACATGGTATTTCTTGACTGAAAGTGTCATAATCTTTATTAACAACTTTTAAGTGTATTTAAAGTAGATTCAAAATTTTATTATTTTATATTTAACGATCCAGAAGACAAGCCCCTGTGCTCTCTTATGTTCATTTTTTGCTGTCAACAGTTTTTTTGAAAAGTAAATTATGATGTAAAAAGTCTATATGTCTTATAAGCCCTAAAGGGCTTTATGGTAGATTTGATTTATACGTAAAATCCTGTATCTATTTCCCGAGAGATATATATTTCAAGATTATTTTTTTTATAATGTAACTTTTCTTGCCTGGTTCTCTTTTTGTTCCTCTTCAGCATCTGTAAATGGTCTTATCCTGAGGTAAACTTGCATATGTTCATCTTGAGTGGGTTTTTCAAACTCAGTTGCATATAGATTTTTCCTTATTTTGAATGGGATTTCTTCCCCATCACTGTCATTTCCTACATCTTCAGATAGTCTTTTAGACATGTTTGTGGCTTAGTCTTTTTGTCTTAAAAAAATCAGAATAAAATAAAGGACTTACGACGAAATGTTTACATTTGCTATATTTTTCTACTATACTAAGAAATTGATTGAATACCATTTTCCTGTATACTCAGGCGTAGAAATATGATGGAGAAACTTGGGCTAAAGTGACATCACAGTGAGGATAAAGAGACATCAATAAAAATATAACGAAATAGGGCAGCAAGAAATTCAAATATTGACCAATTTAGTGTATTTTTGCTTTGTTTAAACATGTAAAATGTAAATATAAGGAATGTTTTTCAGTTGTGAGTGAATTATTGGTGTGTAAATCACAAAGACTTGCATGTAGGCATATTTTTCATGAAGCGCTAGCACACTTCATGAAATATGCCTATGTAACAAGTCTGTGTGATTTACACACCAATTACTCACACAAAACTGAAAAACATTCCTAAATTAATGCAATTTTGAAGAAATCAGAAAATGAGTATCCAATTTTTTACATCGTAAGTTACGATGTAAAGAATGGAATATTTCTTGTTTCTTCAAAATTGCATTAAATAGATAGCCTTTTCGGTCCTATGTCAGATCATCATGACTTGACTGATTACCTTTTTTTTATAGATTGAATGTATCAATAGATCTATATGAATAATAAACAAATAATTCCCATTTAACTAATTAAAAAAATGTTTCTTGAAGAGGACAATAATCTCAAAGTTTTAACACGCGGTGGTGAATTTTTTTTCAAATACCAAGTCAATCATGTTAAATAATGTCGTGTATAAAACTTCATCAATATAGGATACATGCAGTATGTCAACAGATCTACTCTTCAAAATCGACATCTCCTTAAAAGAACTCTGTGAGCTTTAACATTAATCGCTCTGCAACAACTAGTATTTATTCCGCAAGATAAATCATAAACATACCTAATTCCTATTCTATTAGATCTAACTTGATGTTCCTGTCGCCATGTTTAATTTTTTTACTCGAATAATCGCGCTTATTCAAATCCAGCCAATCAGCGACAAGAAAAGATTTTACTTGTAGATAACTCGCACAATGTTGAATTCGAGAATATGGTTTGAAACGCATATTGTATTATGGGGATCCACTGTCCCTTTTGTTTTGGGGTGTGATAATGGAAAGGAAAGACGAACAAAAGTTTTCTGCACTCGTTCAAAGGGATGATCCAAAAGACCCATTTTGGATTATCTTCATTTTTAAAGAATGATCGAATCGCATCTCTTATTTGGGGTATTCACTAAAAAAAAGGACATATCTTTGTCCCTCCTCAATCACAAATCAATCGGTCAATGTATCTATCAATCAATCAAATAAATAAATGAATAAATACAGAGGGGGATGAATAAATAAAAAGGAAAGAAATGATCTAGAAAGAAGTTATATATAGCAAATTAATTAAAATAAATAAAAGCACGGGGTGTTGTTTAATTCTTTTTTAATTCTTTTTTTTTTTTTTATTCATTTGTACGGATCTATGTTGAAAATCTCAATGCTTTTACAGGACATAAAGAGCTTAACCCCCCCCCCCTTTACACGAAAACACAGAGACACAAATTCATTGTTGTGTGAGAATTTGAGGGTGGTTCGCAGATACCGATACCGTTCGCAGGGGGAAGGAGGTGCCGTGTTGTATATGAGGTAAATGATAGGGTTAATGTTAGAATTCGCGGACAACACACTTTAGGTGTGCCCCTCCATCCCAACAATGCGTTTTGCATCATAGTGCTTGAATCCATCTCCCTTTCATTGATTTGCTAATTATAATTATAGGAATTCTAGCTTCTTCTTCTTCCTTTTTTTTTTTTTTGACTGTGAATCCCCATTATACGGAATTAATCTTGGACCCGTCCTTGGGATTTTAGAGGGGGTACTAGCTAGTACAAGGCCTACAGACTGAGAGAAGGGATGAATAAAAGATCAATTGAAACAAAGACATATGTCTCTGATTGAAAACAGAAAACTAAATTGGGTCTTTTTTGTAAAAGACATTTCTAAATGTACTTACCAATAATTGATATCCGCCAAACATGAATGTATTGGCCAGTCTATCCTTAAATATAACTTATATGGTCTCGGAAGGAATTGGTTTATTTTATTTATCCAAATCTTTTATCTAAGACTGGAATATGTGGTGTTTTTATGGGCAAATCCCCCTTAAATAAATAAATAAATAAATAAATAAATAAATAAATAAATAAATAAATAAATAAATAAATAAATAAATAAATAAAAGAACTGTTACAATATTATTGTACTTCACGGATAAAAAGCATCACATATTTAATTATAAATAATATTTCCAAGTATAGGCCATTCGTCCATTTGACACTACCGGTATACATTTTAGTGAACTGAGTAGTCTCCAAATTTCACGATTGAAGACTGCATTATCTCCTTCTTTTAATGGTGTATATATAGAGGTGAACCCCTTCCCCACTAATAGAATAGTTGTTTTGTTTTTATTTGTTTGCTTTCTGTTGTTTGTTTGTTTTTATTTGTTGTTTTTGCTTGTTAGGGAAAAATCTGGTTTCGATCCATTCTTGCCCCCCCCCCCCTTTTCGTCTGAAATTTCTGGATTCGAAACTCCTTGGTTAAAAGAAAAAACATCAAAAATATGCTTTTTTACCTTAAAATAGCAATTATAAATACAGACCGATTATTCTGAATATTAACAAAAGAAAAAAGACAAATGTGACAAGATTGATCTTTGGGAACCATATGGTCATAAAGCATAAATCAGTTCAGTACTGAAAAGTTCAAATATATAAGTGGTCCCAAATTACCCCCACCACCTGCGGGGGGGGGGGGGGGGGTTGAACAAACTTGAATCTACACCGAGGATGCCTCTACATTTCTTTGACTCATGGCTTTAGATTTTTTTTTTCAAGATTTGATCTTCTATTGTGCCCAAATTGAACAAACTTGAATCAACACTACCTGAGAATGCTTCCACACAAATAAAACTAATAATGGCTTTGCTGTTCGTGAGGTTTTTCCTAAGTATTCCTATGTAAAACTTTAATCGCCCATAGTGGCCCCACCCTACCCCTGGGAGCCATGATTTGAACAAACTTAAATTTACACTACCTGCTTCCATATAAATATGACTAATCACGACTTTGCTGTTCTTGAAAAGAATTTTAAAGATTTTTCCTAAGTACTCCTATGTAAAACACTGATTGCCCATAGTGGCCCCATCCTACTAACTGGGGTCATGATTTAAACAATTTGAATCTACACTAGCTCAGAAAGCTTTCATCTTTTCTTGCCCAGTGGTTATTGAGAAGAAGATTTTTAAATAATCCCACCAAATTTTCACTTTTTCTTAATTATCTCCCCTTGGAAGAGGGTGTGGCCCTTCATTTGAAGGCGAGCTTAAAAAGAAGAATCAAATACCAAGTAAATTTATCAGTTGTTTATTACTGCAATAAGCATAACAAATCAAAGCATACTCCACAGAGTTCCATTTTATTTGCAAACATTGTTTTATGTTGATACATACAAGAAAATTTACAAGATGTTCAGACATTGATCTTTAAGATGATAGTCTTAGTTAAGTTGAAGATTACAGCAAGTTAGTTCTATTAGCATTTTTTCACATTAAAACTCACTGAAATTTACTACAGACTCAAAATATGGGGGGAAAGCAACTATATATGATTGATTTTGGATAGAATTCAAATATCCATATTTCAAATATATAAAATCCATCTTAAAATATCAAATCTGAAATTTATTTAGATGAAGATCGACACAATAAAAATTACAAATCATCGTTGTTAATCCCCCCCCCCCCCCAATATCAATTGTTATCCTTTATAAAATTAATTAAAGTTTAATTTAGCAACAGTAATAATATACTTTTATAAGTATAAGTAGTTTATTTATATTTTTAGCAATATGATAATCTTAATTCTAAGATGTCATCTTAATCCAAGAGTCAACTAGCAAAGAGCCCTCCCCCCTTTTCAAAAAAAAAAAAAAGAAAAAAAAAGAACTTTTATGGGTAGAATGTGTGAATATGAAGTCAAGCAGTTTGAAACAATTTACCTATATGAAAAATATTTTGGCTTCCCTTTGTTATGCATACACAGAAAGAGAATATTTGTTTAAATGTATATACTTTCACATAAACCTTCAATACATTAAAAGATATCTAATATGGAGTTTGGTTCATAAAAATTACATATAATGTCTCTAATTGATTCCTTAAAAAATGCACCAAGTGTTAAACATCTACATCAATATATAGAACAAATTAAGTTCATAGGCAACACATATGACATGATCATATTACTAATCATACAACTAAAAAATACAGGTGGGCTAATTTTGACTGAAGACAATTATCTTTTTTTGCTTGGTAAAATGGATATATTAATACAGGTATGTACTTATTATTTATTTAATGAAAATGCATGTTCGCACTCACATGCTGATAAATATTCCCATCAACTGCATGGGAGAAAAAAAGTTAAACCTGCTTGATTAACACCTACATGAAATGAACAAGCAAAAAAGAGTTTGTAGACTGTGTATGTAAATAAAGAGCTAACAAACAGAAATTGTAGAGCATTGTATTCAGACAAGAACACCTGGAACATACACAGTTAACACTAACTAATCTCAAAAGACCAGAATTACATCTGCACAGTGCAGAATGATTGTCCCAACTCCATACTTGTATACAACACCTAGTATAACTATATTTTTGCAAGGAACTTAATCATACCTGAAATATTCTATTGTGACCAAGATAGTTCATTAAAACAGAGCAAGTATAGCTGAAGAAAGCTCATCTTTCACATTTGCAAATCTCTGACAAAGTGCTTCAAAATTCCTCAATAAATTAGCCTTCTTATACAAAACGGTAAAAACTGAGAAATGCTGAACTCTGTTCTTTCTCAATATACATTCCCATTGTCTGTCCACTCGGTAAGCAATAAACACTAAAACTAAGCCATACAAGAATTTCTCACATATTTCAACCAAGGATCAACATTACCAAACATCACTGCAATCCAAACTATACTCAGCCTAAACAAACGCAAACTCAATAATGTGTTAAATCAATGACAAAAAAAGGTCTTAGCAAACAAGGGTACTGTCCATGTACTTAGATTAATGGTTCATATCTTAAAGCCGTATATGCACTGATTCATGATCACTGCTAAACTATTTTTGTGTTGTAAGTATAAACATTGACAGTTCTAATTCATGTCTGCACTACTTAGTACATCACCAACAGAAGCCCAAAAATTGGAAAAAAAAAGAAGAAGAAATTCACATACAGTGTTATACTTGTCAAAAGATCCCTAATAAACAACTTGTCTGGTTTCTCTTCAAAAACAAAGATATAAAACAACCTCATGAAAATTACATGAATAAAATAGCATTATTTAGGCATTAAAATAATGGAAATAGCAAAGGATTTCAGTGCTCTAAATTTGTTCAAGATTGGAATTCTATGTCTGCATGCATACAAAAAAGATTCTACTTTGGAAAACTATACATGTTTTTTCTTCATAATGAATAAAATCTTTTGTTTTGAATTGGATTCAATAAACAAATCCATACATTGGAATGTAACCTTCACTACAAACTTTTCAGCTTGTTCATCTTTGCTTACATGGAGTACCACACCTCTTAACATAACAGCAAGTAAAATGTAAAAGCATTTATCTTTCATTGCAGCAGAGTCAACATTCATCTGCTTTATGCATGTCCAATACACTAAGCATCTTTTGCTTTCACTTTATTTATGGCCAGGATTCCTTTGTCATCTCTAGTAAATACAATTATTTCTTGTCATTTGTAAGACACCTGCTGCAATGAATTCTGAATGGTTTCACAGTAACAGTTCTCTACAAAATAATTGTAACTCTGTTCATATCTTCTCATTTGCCCATTCAAATGGAAAACAAGTATAAAAATAAATATAAATGTACCTGAAAGGTAAATATTGCACAGATATATGGGGTATAAATTAAATGTATATAAAAAAACAAAATGAACAAAAAAAAAATCAACAAAGTCACAACTTTCACTTGATATGAATGACTACCAATTAAAATCTGTCAAATTATGTTTCTAATTCAGATTTTAATAAAATCCTAGACTACTAACAATACTTGTAATTCAAGAGGTGAAAAAAAAGAGAATTCTCATTGCAGATTGTCAATTACATGAAGTAGAAGTGAAAATTCTAATCAATTCCTTTTTTTTAATTTAAAAATGACTGTTTAAATTTCTCTCCGATGTCACATTAAAAAAAATTTTCTAATGCAGAATCAAACATAAATTCACCATTTTATACCAAACAGAGTTATCTATATTCTTTCTTATTAAACATTAGCAACCATAGAACATGTTTTCACTGCAGAAAAGAAAACAGATATCCTCAAGAAAAATCTGCAGAGGAGACATTTATGGACTCTTTAATATAATAATAATCTAGTGTGAAGCAAGCTGTGTAATACTAGATTAAATACATGAAACTTTGAATTAAAATGATTTTTTATAGGTATTTCACATTCTGATGCATAATTTTTACAGAAATTTTTATACAGCACCTGTTCAATTTGTAAAGTAAAACATTTTTTCTCTCGTTAATGCAGACTAGTATAGTGACACATTAGAGTCCAACATTTAGCTAAGTAGACCTATCCTACCTGATACAAGTACTATTTATGAACTTGTTATGCTTATATTACCAACAACATTTAGTTAAACTACAACCTGTAACTCGGAAAGAATTAATGATTATATAGAGGAGAATATGCAAAATGTCTGATGTTTTTTTAAATCATGTAGACACATGCAACTATATGTTATAGAATGAATGAACACATAATTTGAGATGACTAGAAATGTTGTTCTTATATTGCGAAACTAAATAATCAGCATTACTGACAGACTCACATCTTGGCACAATGTAAAAAATGTCAATACTAGACTGGGACATTAATTTTCATAAATATCATACTCATACTTTTCAAGTCAAATATTTTGAAAATAATTTCTACAAAACATGGAATGCTGTATAACATCCAAAAAAGACATAAATCATATCATTATATCTACTTTTTTCATTCTTCACTAGTTTTGAATCAGCAAAATTTTACTTTATATTTCCCTCCAAAAGTTAACAAATTCTTATACTACTTTACCAGTGTCATTAGATGTCTGTTCTGTTGGATAGTGATGGTTTAATGTAATGATATTACAATGATAACAATATACCTATACATGTATTATGAACTATGTAGATAAAGAATGAAGTAACACCATCGACAACAAAAAATACTTTCAATAAATAACAAATATCCTCGTTCATATCACAACAGTGCTGTTAACACTAATTAACAAATCTCTCCATATTGTAGCCTTCTGGGAATAATACATCAGAAGATCTTAATAAAGACTGTCTCCCTATACATATACATATGTAACAGGGTAAAAACAACAAAAAAAGTCATGAGTTGTCTGCTCCTTTCAGATCTAATCCTTCAGTCTGTGAATTCTATCTTTTATAATTTGGTGAGTGAGATGAATGCCTGATAAAGCATATGCTGAATGTACTTTCATTCTGCCTTTTTCTTTTCATATATTCATTGGCAGCTTCCTCCTAGACAAGGTGGATCTAAAAAATATTCAGATAAATTAATAAGGACACCAATAAAGACATAAATGTAAGTCATTATCATTTTTATAGGCTTGTGTAAAATAGACAATGTACTTTATACGCTTATGGATATCAGTCCAGGAATGGCTACCACAAATGAAAACTTTTATACATTCATACCTTTTTTCTGCCTTGTATGGCCTGGCATCAGGGGGGACTTGTTTAATAAGATTTTTTTTTTTTATAAATTCCGAATGAAATTTTGACTTTTATACCAAGAGTTACTAAGTCACTTGCCAAATTTCGTTCCTTTATAGCCATTGAATTTACCATGCTTTAGCAATTCTGAATACATTCCTGTAGTTTTTGTATAACAGTTTACCCACCTAATTTGTCCTGCCAGGAGAGGATTCAGAGCATATAGCCAGTCATGGAAATCTTTATCATCCAATGTTTGCATCAGAAATCCTCGGTGTTTTGTCAGCACAGAGAAAGTGTTCCTAACCTGTATTTCAAAATAAACCCTTTGTAAATACAGAAGAAATATTGCTGATAATTCCTTTGATACTTAAAAACACTTACAAATACATCGTACTTATCAGAGTTATGAGAGACAGAAATCTCCACTTCTTACCTTTAGCAGCGACTGCTGATCTTCACTATATTCAATCTGAGCTGTAGCCAGGTTGATGATGGCTCGTTCAACTGGGTCCTTCTCAGAATTATAGATGTATATATAGGGTCTGCGTACAACCTAAGAATACATGTATATATATATGGTAGCCTTTCTTAATTACCTGTTTGTACAGTAAATATTAAAGACTGCCATTCTCCACAATACAAAGATTGTAGATAACTCACTTCATTTTTCAACACAGAGATAAGTGACTGAATCTAGATTTTAAGGAAATGTTTACACTAACACACAAGAATACGTATGTCAACATACTACATATTTCTTGACCCATCCAGTGTGTTTCTCCTCCAGGAAGTTAAGGTATCCTTTCCTGGACACAACAGGGCTGACCCTCACTTCATCCACCAGTGGAATGTAATTGTTGTCATCAGCATTTGATTCGGGGGGTTTGATTGGAAGTGAGAACTTACGGTCACTGAGCTCAGAGTTAGTGCTGGTTGTCAGACTATCACAAGACTTGGATACCTGGATACTGGGAGGAGGGGGGTTGGCATGTCTGTGGAAAATGGTAAAGAGCTAACCAAATGCTGTGCAAGTTAATTGTATTCATTTCATGATTTTATCAAACTGATCATAAATTTTAAGTTTTACAAATTTGAAAGGAAACAAATACGTTACACTTTGAAATACTTAAGAATAACTTGTTGTATAAGAGAGAGATCACAAACCCTTCTACTTACAAGGAATAAAAAAATTAATAACTATCTAAACTTGTGCATGTGCTTGTACCTTTTTCATCCTCATGCATGTCAGACTAGCGTGTTTTTATTAAATGGTATGAAATCAAGTTACCATTATATAGTTTAGTGTAAAAAGGCAATTCTAATAGTGCTACAAACCTTCATCTAGTGGATATACATGTTTATGTACATGTAAATTTTATCATTGATAGATATGTCAATCTACATATGTATGTTTTAATAAATAAAACTGCGGAATCAAATGATAAATGTCTTTTGACTGACCTGCATAAATCTGAAGCTGACGAACTGGCAATGCTTGTGATCATAGACTGGTCACTAGGGGTCAGCTCAGCCTCACTGTCTGTGGTGGTATTACTGAGCAGTGACTCAGTCATCTGGGAAGAAGGCTAAAATATAACATTCAAAATAAATGGAAAATCAAATGCAAATACATGTATATTAAAAAGAAACGATCTGAGGCTATTAAAGGAATATATAAAATAAATACTAAGTTTATTCAGACAAGAGACTCAAATGAGTATATCCACTCCTTATACATAAACCCTTATATTGCACGTGTCCTTTATGCTCTTCAAGTACAAACAAGGCCAAAACAAAAACATTCTAACGACTTTGACCTTGTCAAAAAGAGCTAACTTCAATGCCACCCTTCTTGTGTAATCTTTTTGTCAGTAGTAAAATTTAGAAGTTTTTCTGTTACATGTACTACATTATTACTCCAAAAAAGAATTTATTACATTTTCTTCCTATGGCCTTCACTTATTCCAAGTGACCTGAATCATTGCTGTAACAAACCTTGCATCATAAGCAAACTTTAAAGGAGTATGGCCATCTACTGTTTTTCCATTATTAAATCAAAGTTTGGGATATTAAATTCAATAAAATGAAAGAAATGGTGGATAATACAAAACACATTTGGGTATCATTTCTTATTATTTTACTACATGTTTGGTATTCAGAAGAATTAGTGTTGGTCTAGAACCAATAGCATTTGTCACCTGAATGACAAAGATGACTAAAGATATAGAAAGCTTTTCAAGTGTTTTGTATATTCAGAAATAGTTTTGTTTTCGAGGGAAGATATTGATGACTGTTATTTTCAGTACACCCTCCCTTCAAGATTTATATAATTATGTCTACCAGAACTACCCCGAAGACAAATCTCAGAGGAAAAACCAAATTACTCTTTACAATAATTATTTCTTTTTAAGCTTTCAAAACATCCAACAGAAAACTGACAAACCTTTAGAGATGGAGGATTCAGCAGTAATTTCCCTTGCAGAATAAGCCTCAGACATTTGGCTGTCAATTCCTGCTCTCTGCTTCCATCTGTTACAAAGTTGTATACACCTTGTCCTTGTCTCTCATACTTCTCTGTAGCATCGTCTTTCTCCCACTTCTCCATGGATTTTTCTTCTGAATTCTCTGTTTTATTCAGGATCTCCTCTTTCTCTTGATCATGTTTGGCTTTTACGGACTTATTAGAGGCTTCTTTGTCTAGTTTGCTTAGTTCATTTGTCTTGTTCTGTTCAGCAAGTTTCTCTCTCAAAAGTAATACATGACGAGATTTCTCCACCTAGCATAAGAACAGTTTAATGACATTTGAGATTTTAAATTCTACATGTTCAGTATATGCAGTGTTTTATACCATTATCAAACAACAGTATATTAAAATATCTAAATATCAGCAGCAATAATCTTAAAAGAACATAAATCATATAAGGGATAAGGATATTTGATTCCATAAATCACATGCTGCATACAAAAATAATCCATTAAAACAAAAGAATATCAAATCTCTTTAATTTTCCTAGTTAATTCATCATATGTAGCAATGAACTAACCAATTCTAGCCTTGTGAGTTTCTCTAACTCCCACTGATGGTCAAATATAAGCGAATCTCCCCTGGGTCGCCATCCATTGAGGTTTTCCTCTCCCCTGACATAAGTAGAGGATGTATCCAGCACCCGTCTCTGTCTTCTCTGGGCACCTGTCGAGGATTCAGAAATCATTTATACCATTTCTAGACAAGTATCAATATAATTTGACAAAGAAATCCTTCATTTCATGAAATACTTTACATACTGTAAATAAGAAATTTTATCGCAAAGTTGCTCTTTCATTCAAAATTCATAACTGGTGTTAATGCAAGAAATATTTATCAGCTCTGATTATATTGACTGTGTACTTATGCATATCTACTTAAATGATCACACACTTGTACATATATAAACTTGTGCATCGACTAATGACAATACAATGTGTTTGGCAAAGGTGGATATATATATTTTGTACATGTATCAGGTAATTTATAAGGTGGTAACTAAAAACACTACAAACTCTGGTGGTAATGGAAAATGGACAAAAATTATAAATACACAAGTCTTATTAACCACATTGAAAATTGGAGATCTTCTTGAAATGCTGAAGAATTTAAAATTTTCCATGTAGAAATTTGGACTTGTCTTACTGCTGGTTTAAGAATACATGGGTAAGAGGTGCAGTATATGTCACAAACACAGGTGATACGTTGGACAACAGATACCTGGACTACCTGATTCTGAGGCCCGCCGCAGGAATAACTCGTAAATACCGCTCACACGGTTAGCATCCAGAGACTTGCTACCTCCAAATAAACTCCTAAAAGTCCTAATAAAGAAAAAAGTCAAAGATTCTAAAAAAAATTCTTGTTCAGATAATAAATATATTAGTTCTTATTTTTTCATGTAGACTCTTTTTTTCTTTCTTTTTTAAATTCATACCTGGAGTTAGTTATTTTTGTGTCTCTTGAATGAATAACAATACTTAAATCTTTGGTAATACAAGCAGGTTGCTGGCAGTTTTCCTTCTGAAAAATAAATTGAAAATATATTTGCATAATCTATTAAAGAAGAATTAGCACAATGACATATAAGCAACAAAGGTGAATATCAAATCTTGAAGAAAAAAAGATTTATGCCCCTGTTTTCAAACCTCAATGTAGGCTGAGAGAGTCATGTAAATTCTGTCCCCAGAGGCAGTGACTTTGTTCAGTAAATGTGAGTTATGGAGAGAGCTATCCCAAGCAGCCTCAAAACGAAAGTAGATTCTGAAAGAGAAAATATAAACATCACATGTATAACATATAAATGTGTAAAGTACACATACATGTACATGTAGGTCCATTTAAAATCCCCCAAGCTTTCACATGGAAAATCAAATGCTTAAAGTCCCCTCTTCCCCCTATAAATCAAAATCACTCAGGGATATAATTACACGTCAGGCCTGCATATTACCTATCATCTCCTGGATACTGTATGTAGGAGGCTGGGAAAAGATTAAGTGACAGCACAGAAGTCTCGTTGTCTACTTCATGGTATTCTGGTGTTGTACGAATACGACCTGTAGATAAAACATAAAAACTTTCATAAAATTTGAATAAAATTTTAAAACATTTTCCCACCAACTGCTCATGGTGAGAAAATCTTATTGAAAAAAAAACCCAGCTCTCCTAACACAGAAGAAAAATGGAACTCTGACAGACTGCCATTAATGTCTGTTGCAGGTGCATACCATTTAAATCTGTTTTCATCCTAGTTTTATTAAATTGAATTACCACAACTTTTGTTTTGACACTGACCTGACCTTACATCAGAAGAAGTGAACACTGTAGAAGCACAAATTTTCATAGGGATAAATTTTTTTTGATTTGTCACCTTAAAGGTTTCATGGCATTTAATTTAGTTGTTTAGAAATTAACCCTATTCAATACATAGCCATATAAAATTTTCATGTGGGATTTATTTTGTTGATAATTGTTAACAATGAAATTTAACCCCCCCAAGAATATTTCTGCTTTTACAGTATAAAATTTAACTGTCTTTGAAATTTTGGTCAATAAATACATGTACATATACATGTACCTACCTACTTGTACAATACCCATCTGCAAACTTCTGGTTCAATAAATACCTACCTACAACAAGCTCCTTAACATCTTTCCATATGAGGTCGATTTCGGGGCTCTGTTCTTGCATTATAGTGATAGCAATCCTTCTCTGTATTCCCTGGTGGAGCATAAATAATCCAGTACAAGGCTGATCATCAGCATGGCTTACAACACAAGGGACATACCTAAAAAAATGTACCACATTCAAAGTACCTACAGAACAAAAGCACACAGCATCACACTAAAAAATATTTGAAGTACATGCATGTTATACTGCTTTATTTATTATCAGTTCATTTACCAATTTTTGGACTATATTGCATTGTCTTTAGTGATACCAATACTTACTCTCCATTGGGTGCAAGCTCACATATCTCAAACCAAACCAGTAGGTCAAATCTGGAATGTATGTGACTACAGCTGTAAATAAAAAAAATGCTCAAATTAATGTCTAATAATGGTGACTCAATAAAAAAAGGTTTATATTCACACTTTATTTACAAAGAAATTTTTGAATATAATTTAGAATACATCTGATCAAAAATATATTAAAAAAAAATGTCAAGAGCATTGCCAATAAAAAAAAATGCAAAAGCAGCTTTTGGTGCACATGCTGTGACAGTGTAAATATTATGATGGTGAATAATGATAATAATTAATAATGATAATTCTGTGTGGTAAAGTGATGCATGTGATATTACAGTGTATTTAAAGCACAGTGATAGCAAAATGGGGATAACAGCATTTCAGCTACCAAAGTAATATGGTTGAGTTTAAATCTTACAGACTCAATAGCTATAGATAATAAAATGTTCTCAAAGACTTATGGAATTTCAGTTAAAATAAAATTCTTCATGTAATTAAATTAACTTAACATTTAACATAAAAGGTATGTTATGTAACTTAATTGGGCACATTTTTGCTACAGTAAATGAAGTAAACTGCTGGTGCTTTAAAGCTTGACAACTAAGGTAAAGTCTTAGGAAGATTTAAGAATATACAACATCAAAGGTCACCTTTTGTTGAGATACCTACTTCGAACCAGGAGAAAGAGGTGACTCCAGACTGCGACCAGAATCGTAAAACCTAAACCAAACAAAGGGAACCGTGTACAACCCGGTGCATGCAAACCAGCTCAAGCACAAGTTAGCAGAATTAATATGGTTAATCAGAAAACAACCTTTTGTGTTGCTTACGGATAAAATAGACAATCAATCTTACACTAATGCATGAAAAAGTTAAACATGATTGTAAATGAGTGCAAAATAAATACAGTATGTTAGATTTCACATATTTGAATATTTTTAGCTTAAATAATGTATATATGTATATTATGAAAAATTACTTATTTCAGCATTTCTCTATAATATATGTATGGTTTGTATTTGTTATTTCAATAGTTTACATGCCTTTCCTATTACAAATTTCAAATCTAAAGCAATGAAAACATCAAAGGAGCAAATGTTTTATGCAATTCCTTGTCTTGCTTGTAAAGTGACCTGTTCTAAACAAATCATCAAGCAAAAGAAAAGGCTATCACAAATGTTTTATAACTGTATGAAGCACAGACAATAGCTGAAAAAAAATCTGTAGCTATGAAAAATATTTATTCTGAAAAAGCCTCTGGTATATAAGCAGCAAATCTTGCATATGACCTACCAATACTTGAATATCTTCCTACTGTCCAGATTAAGAAAGGCATGTAAACAAAGGATGAACCTTCAGTTATACACAAGTAGAGTGCAGGAACATATAAGCAAGTACAGGCTTAAAATTTTAATCTTGGATATGTGAAGTGAAATTTATGTTAAGGTTAGAGACAATGGTCCTATAATAATGCAGATAGGTTTGGATTCTGCAGTGTTAGTTCAGTTAGTCAGGTAATAAATGTTAAATTAGAAATATGCCAATGGATTTTATACATGATTATTACACAACCTGTTAGAAGGAAAAATAAAGCTAAAGGTTAAAGCAGGTAACCCCATGTTAAATGTTGATAAGCTTTTTATATGCTTGAGTCTCAAATACATCAAGTAAGCTAAAAAAAAAAGAAAATTGTTTCCTTAATATCTTTTTTGTATTGAATGAGAATTTGATCACTAAATGCACAAAATATTTCCAATGCATTTAAGATACTGTGAGGCAAGTTGTTACTCAAGCATATAAGGTATAGTTGTTATAGCTTTTGTCCGTCCCATTCTAGCTAAATCAGTAGTTAGCTGCTCAATCTTACCCCTCCTGGTTTGCTTTCTTGACTTCAATTAACAAATCTTGTTTTTGTGACTTTTTAACTCTGAAGCACACAACACAAAGGAATAAACACAAGAGAAAGCTTTTATGTAACTTAAATTGATTTGCAAGAAACCATAATAACAAATTTCTTTAGACTTCAGCTAAAAAAAAAATCACAAGCAAACACAAACTCAGAGCAGAATATAGAATCCATTTCTTGTGGATGCTGACATTGAGTAAGTATCTTTTATCCAGAATTTTGTATGTACATTTTTGTACTGTAGATGTTGATAATACATTTGAAATGTATAGATATGAACATGAATTCTTGTTCACATGATAAAAATCTGCACAGACAAAATGTACCAAATGTACATACCTTGGTGGACTCAGAACTCCATACTTCGGTGAGGGAACTGGCTTAGATACTGGAATCATGGGAGGGAAATTACATTTGGGCCTTGGTCTGACATTACTACAAAATGTAACAACATATTTAAGATTCTTCTTCAAATACCAGTAATATTGAGGGAGGACTTTAACAGGAAAAAGTCAATGGAACATAGCAGATTTCAACACTTACTAAGGAATTTCTCTGGCCTGTTCATGTAATGGATGCTGTTGATAGTGGCCAAAGACTTCAAACACAAGTGGTTGTGTTTTTATGTAGTCTATGAAGGACTTTGTCACAGAGACTGTGAACTGGAAATCATATTAAATTTTAATGTACAGTGTATATATACAGTACATTGTACATGTATATGTGAAGCAAACAACTTTTATGTAAATGATTTATTCTATTATTAAATTTTGTTATATAATAAATAAGACAATCAATTTTAAACAGAAGAATGACAGGATCTTTTAGCACACTTAACAAAATCATTACTTTGGAACATTTCTTACATTCTGTACATGATAAAACCCTAAAGGATGACTCTTCCCACCATTTTTAAGAGGTTCTGTTGAAAAAGCTTCATCATGTCTGTGTAGGAAGCTGCAAAAATACATGTATATGTTATTGGAAAGGAAGAGACTTTTTTAAATCATAAATTTTACAAACATCTTAACAGAAAAGTTGCATAATCATGATTTATTCAATCATCTTAAAGTCTTAATTCTACAAGAAAACAAACAAAAGCCTACTTGAACTGGCAGAAGATGTCAGCATATTCTGAGGCTATCCCAGAAGCCTCTAGGATTGTGACCCTGAACTGGAACTGTGAGTCAACCTTAAGGTGTCCAGGCAGTTCTTTCTCATCTATATCTGGGAACAGATCCACTGGCTTCATCTTCTGCTCACAGATATATGGCTCTGTCATGGAATAAATGCCAAAGAGCTCTTATAATGTTATTTTGAATGCAAGTAGATTGAATAGAATTTTTAAAGGGAGACCACTCACCAGAAGTATTGATAGAGTTATCTGGACTTGGACCTTCACCTTCTACATATCTGAGGTTCTCTGTAGATGGTGCTGTCTGCGAGGATAAATCACTGTACTGCTGCTTCTTTTTTAAAATAAAACAAGAGGTTTACTGAATACATACATGTATGTATAAAAAAAATCTTCTTTTCTCAATACATGCTAGGTACAGCAAAAAAAATTAAAATACTGTGAAATCACTAATTTTCAGGGGGGTGGGTAATTTTTGTTGTTTTCAAGGTATGAAGAGACCCACAAATTTATGTCCACCATGAAATGTAATTTTTCACATATTTAACTACTCAACAAGTATTCATCCATGAATTCAAATCTCCACAAATCCATATTTTTTTCCTCAAATCATGAAAATTTGACCCCACGAAAATATGTGATTTTACAGTATTTTGAGAGACAATCCTTACCTTTTTGAAGTAGTCATTGTCATTGAAAGCAATTTTGGCATTTCCTGACTGCCTGATTCCTGGTGTGTAGTCAGGTGTTTCTTCTTTTTCTACAGGTAAACCATTCATAAATATACATAAACATCAACAGAATGTACATACACATATACACACAAACACATGAACAATATTTCTATTTCCAGCATCTTTGTCATTTTACAAAAATATCCTGAATTTCAAAGCAGACCAAATCTCACCTGCTGTCTACCTTTATTTTAATTCTTACCTGTGATTGCCTGAACAGCAACTCGGAGATATCCTTTGACTTCTCCCTTTTCACTCACAATTGTGACTCTGTGTACCAGAGGTACGGGATAGTACAGGTTACTTAAGTAAACAAAGGCTCTACAAAAGAGGAAATCTTTTTTGATAAATAGATGTGTATTTGAAACAATCTTCAACCAAAGCCCAAACTAAACAGCAGTATTGTGCCCTTAGACTCTCCATATTCAAATTAACTTCATCTTTAATCTTTTAAATGTTTTACCTTCCCACAAGTCTAAACCATGGAAATCTGTCATAGAATGGATCACCTCCACTCATTGTGTCAATATTTGGTTCTGGTGAAGTGGGAGATAACTCTGCCTCGTTGTGATACATCTGTCTCATCAACTCCAGCCTCTGCCTGTAAATTAAGCAAACTTGCTGATGCAGGAAATATTGAACAAACAAAAATTCAGAGACTAAACACAACAATGGGTTCTGGGTTAGCTTACTGGATGAAAGAGTGCATAATTTTCAGAATGCTGAATTTCTTTAAAATGTAAGAAGGACAAAATGGGTTGAAGATTTTCTTTATATTCAAAATTCAGAAAGAATATTTTCCAAATAAGAAATCTTTATCACAAAATCATTTACAATTACAAGTACATGCAATATTTAGAAAAATCTATCCATTTGAGAACCTGAAAATGCAATACAGAAATAAATCATAAAAAACAACATCACAGTGAAAGAAAACTATAAAATCAAAAATACTCAAATCTTGAAAACTAAACCAGATACAGCCTATAATAACTTGTCAATCAAAAGCTGAAATAAATAAAGAAATGAGACCAAAATTAGATGATTTATGTGAGAGAAAAGTGGATGCAGAGGAACTGAAAATGCAGCTGAGTAGCTACAACACCCAGGGCCTGACCTGGAGGGAATTAGATTAATGAAGTTAAAGTAGTTTTGTGATGGCCCACAGCCTGTGAAACATTGGAAGAAATTCTGTTTGGCCTCTGGTGTGCCGGGTGAGAGATCCTCATTGTAAATATCTCGCATGAGCTCCAATCTGTGTCTAAAATCAAACTCAGCAGTCAGAAAGAGTTATCCCCCTTATACAGCACAAAATATACTACTAAGCATTGGATATTGAAGAGACAAGCATTAAAAGTGAATCAAAATTTTAACTTGAATTTTCACAATGAATTATGGAACAGTAATTTCAATAGCCTAAAATTTTGCATCTCCTTTTGACAAAGTTGGAACTCATGCAGAATATTTGAAGCATTACACTAAGCCCAGTTTTGTATAACAATGTATTTATTATATGAATCTATACATGCTAATCATGGTCAGATCCAGAAAAATGGCCTCTGTTTAAAACTGGGTATTAAATATATCATTTTTCATGCTTTAAGTTAAATACAACTGCCTCACTATGGGTAAACTCTGAATCTGTCCATGCAATTTTTACTACACACGACAATGCCAAGATCATGAAAATTATAATTACTTGAATATAATACAGTATTTGAAAACTTTATAAAATTTCCAACTTTGCCAAAAAGATTTGCAAGCTTTAGTTCAAAGAATGATCTGTAATTTAAAATATTGTCTTAATGTGCATGAAAATATAAAAATTATTTTTATGCAGAAAAAAGTGCTTGAGCATGTAAACATCAAATTAAATATTTTGTTCTTGTCTTAGTAATAATTTTTATTAAACCTTGAATAAAGATCATGAATTAAATTTTTTGCCTATGTGCTTTCCTATAGTTGAAATCCTACTTGTGCAAGCAATACTAATCACATACAAAATAAAACACCTAGATTTCATACCTCAGTTTCTCTAGACTCCAGTAGTGTGTGGCCCCATTCTTAGTATCCTGGACCTCTACAGCCACTACAGTCCTTGGGAAGGGGCGGTCATCGTCCCTCTCCCCAGGGTGGAAGAGTTCAGGGGGAAGGGGGGAGTATAGAGTGTCAGTCAGCAGTACAAACTGGAACTGTACCTAGAAAGATATCATCAACAAAAACTGATTTATTTTTTCTACAAAATTCAACAATGATATGGACACCCTAACAACCGATATTTCATTTCTCCATCTTTTCTTCTTCAAACATCATGGATACCATGAGCAAAAATGAGTTAAGAAGAGAAAAAATTTCAGAAGCTGAGCAGTAATATTGATTTGACAAAAATTACCTTTTTGTTTAATTCAACACTTATTGCATTAGCTTCCTTGAGAAAGATGGCATTGCCCCAGAGATCATCTCGGAGTGACGTAAACTGGTGATACTTCCACTTCCTGAAAGCCCAGGCAGCCACCTGCTTCTCTTTTTCAGTCCATGTGCACTCTACCAAGAAAAATATATGTATACATGCATTAAAGTGACTTTCTCACAGTTTCTGAACAATATAGTACAGAAGTTTGTCATTGTCAGTTTTTTGGTATTTCTGTTATTCAGATGTACCTTCTTCCTCCTCTTCAATTGTTTCAGTCTCTGTGGCAGCAAAACTTGACATCATTGAATGCCGCATCACTTCCTCTTGAAGGTTTTGTATTCTAGTCTCATAATCCTTCAATAGACATAAAAAAACCCTTAAAACTTCATTTACAGAAAATAAGGCTTATCATCTTTTTTTTTGTAAACAAGCTTATAAATTTTCAGGAATGTAAGATCAAAATAGTCTATACCTTTCTCTGTTGTTCAAATAACTGATCTGCCTCTTCCTTTTCCTTTTTGTACTGCTCTTCTAATCCCTGAAGTCTGTAAAATAGTTAACAGATATATACATGTACCAAGCATGTGAATCAAACTGTTTATCAAAAAATGTGAGAAACTTCAAGTTATCATCTAAAAAGTTGATAAAAAACAAACCTAGCTTCCATGTCCCTCCTCAAGTCTATTCCTTGAGACTCCAGTAACTCCAGCTGTGCAAATGTCCAGTCTACAGGCTCAGCTACAATCAAAATCAGAATACTTCAACTAATGATATGGGGCAAAAAAGCACTTGCATTTACTTTAACCCTGAGTTTATCATTATGAGGAAATGAACACTGATATGATCAAAATACATACTATGTCAACCTGACTGTAAGATATACATGTACTTGAAAAGACGTAGATTTTCAATTAATTAACATATTTATTGATATCATCTCAAGAGAAACACTGGGTATCACTGCTGCATTAACATGCTGCTTATTTTACTTATAATGCATGAAATGTTACTTTGGCCATATGAAAAATGTTAAATTTGATCAGGGCTACCTTCTTGTTCAGGCTCTGACTTCAGATCTTCTTGTTCAGTTGCTAAATTAGACAATGAAAAAAAGCCACTCAAACAAAACTAAATCAAAGCAATAAAACAAGACTTAGTAGAGCTTGGCAGGGGATGTCTCATGCTCATAGTCTATATATAAAGTGTAAATTACGGATTTGTGTCAAATGAAGTACATGTAACAATGCATCAAATTCAGAAAAGGAAAAATGATGTGGGATAAACCAGTGAAATATGGCATTATATTAAATCCTTAAAAGAACATGTGAAAGGGAATCATGCAAAGCAAAGTTCTATTAAATTTTAAAGTAGAATTTATATGCTTAAAAGCATTTAATCCAAATGCACATTGACAAACATCAAGTTTGAAATACTAGGTATATTTAAATAGTTTAAGAAGGCAATGTTAGCATTTAAGCAGTAAAATTAACTACTAGATTATGATATAAGATTATGCTATAGCAAATTTCCTCATTAAAAAAGATCCCTTCATAAAAGATAAAAGTAACAATGCTGAATATGGATAACTGGTAAAAGTTATTACTTTAGGTCACTAAAAATAAAATTTGCCTAGTAAATCATGCAGGTTAGTATATGTAAAAGCAACCACATTAAATATAAACTCGGGTGGACTTACATCCTATGGACTCGATCTGATCAAAATCAATGAGATGTGCTCTGCTCTGACGCGCTGCAAAGAAAACATTGGTTATGGCTTTCAGAGATATTGCTCAAGATAGGCAAGAAAGCAATAAATACCCAGGTTGCAAGGCATTAATACAACTGATGGTTAGGTATGGAAAAATAGAACAATATTGTTGTTGTGATTAGAAGCTAATGGCTTTTGCTCAAAGAAAATATTAGAATACGGAAGCATGCCCAGTGTATCATTTTCTAATTTCAAGATTCAGTTCAAGAGTAACATAGAGAATGCCTACTCATAATTCACATATACTTGAAGTGATAATCAAAATTTGTCAAAATATCTAACCCTGCTTTACTCAAAGATCATGTCAGAGGACTAGTTAGTAATAAATCACTCAAAATAAACAGACTGGAACAATTCAATAATACAGTCAAACCTCGTTATCTCAAACTCAAGAATATCTAAGGATTCGAGATATCAGGGGTAAAATACTTAAAGAATAAGTTGATTGGACTTCTAAATCACTTCGACATATCCATGGTATTCGAGATATCAGTGTTCGAGATACCGAAGTTCAATTGTATTGTTTTTACATTTAAATGGACAATGTCAAATTAAAACTGTCTGCATTTTGAAATTTGGTCTGCAACACTGTAAATATCACAAATGCCAAACATTTTTATAAGCTTGTCACTATATTCTAATCTTACCTTGATCTGGATGATTGAATCTGAAGACATGATGTTTGCCTATAATGACACGAGCTCCTGTTTTCAGCTCCATTTCCTCAGTGACCTGTTTTCCATTAACATACACAACAGCATTCTGAATGGGAAGCAATGTCACTTTTCCTAAAAAACAAACCCGCAGTGAAAGTTTGGCTGATTTTATGTAGCAGTTTAATGGATAAAGATAAACATGTATTGCAGGAAAACTTGACAAACCATCAATGTTGTGAAATATACAGTGTTCCTCAGCAATATTCGATCCACTCAGCTGAATGTCATTGTTCTGTGCTGCATCCTTCAGTCCAACCCTAAAAGTTAACATCAAACATTATTCCATACACGAGTACCAAGCTCCATAAAATTTGAGCTGAAGTATTCCAATTCTATGCAACATGTATTACCGCATTTTCAAATACTTACTCCATCAAATACAGGTATTTTGTGAGTATTTACATGTGCATATACATATAAATAATGATAGCTTCTATTCTATACCTTGTAGATCCTTCTTTGATGTAGTAGATCAGACACTCTGACATCAGTGGGTCTTCATTTAAGTTAACCAAATGAGGTGACTATTCAAACAATTAAAATAAAAGTAAAATATGGGTCATGGATAAAAGCATATTTTTGAAGGATTTGTTGAAAAAGAGTCCTCCAATCTCTCTTTGTGCTTTTATCTGGTGCCATTCTAAGTCAAATAATTTAAAGCTCAAAATTTTTACATGTGTATTTCTCTCTGAGAAATAGATGTATATGAAAATTAATTGTTCCTCTTGAAACTTAATATCTAAGCACTGTAAAAAAAAGTGGTTAATATGAAATGCACAGTAAAAAAGTTTACCTTCTTTGGGGAGAAGACACCAATAGTTCCTCCATCTTCCTTTAGAGCCACACCCATTTCTGCTAAAGTTGCCTCCCTGGAAAATAATGTTTTTATGAGTCTAAAAAAATGAACCAAAGAGCTTAAGAAATAATAGAAATGTTAGAATCTAACTTTTTAATCATTTTTTTCTAATCAAACTATTTATTCACATGGGAAGAGACAAAATTGAAAATATCAAATGTTTTACTTTATTATCCATATTAAAACATTTCATCACCTTTCTTTTCTAATAGCCTCTGTTCTACGAAGCTTTTCTTCCCAAGATTCATTAAGTTCAGCTATAAGTTTTTCTGACATCTGAAGACGTTCTATGGCATTTTCTCCATCATCCATTGTCAAGGAATCTTTCCTGGATCTTGTAATTACTTTTGGGTCTGGAAGTCCTTCAAGTCCTGAAGAAATACAAAATTTATATAATTATATCAATATACATGTATAATTAACTACAATTTTTGCAGTTGATTTCAAGACATTAATTTGTAATTTATTTATGTGCTAACTGTACATTGGGGAATTTACATGATGCTTTTAATTTCATACTGTTCATGACTTATCACTTTTTCCACCAAATTAACCCCACAGTGAATAAGATTATCAGAACACACAATAAAGTACCTGGTTTCTTACAAGGCACAAACCTATAATGTGAAATTACACCCATCACAACTGGTACCAAATATGTTACAAATTGTGATTTTAGCTCTGTGGAATAAAAATGACTTAAAGTATGTATAGTAAGTTACTCTTCCCACTATTTGAAAAATTATACAAAAATTTGAAGCCCCTCCTCTCCCTCTTCTCCCAATGAGAAATATCAGTACCTTCTCCAATCTGAATGCCCTCTGTCAGCAGGATTTCCCTCAGTTTGGAGACTTCTTCTTTAAGTTCTCGGATCAGTTTAGCATTTGGATCTTCATTGACAACAGCTTTACACATGATCTGTTTAGCTCTGTCTGCGTACCTAAATGGTAGAAAAACTCAAATAAAATCATCTCATTTTAGACTCTAACCTTATGTTTTCATCAATCTTATTGTCTTTTCCAGCCATATAATCCTGAGTTGGTAATGCTTCAAGCAGTTAAAAGTTGCTGTACTCAGTGATTGGAAAATTACCTTAGAGTGCTTAGAGTTTCATCATAGTTAACATCAGCTGGTGACAAAGCAGCTATCATGCAAGTTTTGGAATTTCCTCCTGTAAATAAAAAATAATTTTGTCTATAAAGGTCTTTTATCTCTAGAAATATGGCAGACTTGCTCATAAATATCAGAAATGGACATCTCATAATTAAAAAAAAAAGGGCCTGCATACCTAAGTTTTCCCTGAGTAGCCAAGTCAACACAGAATCTCTGTAGGGTATAAAGTCTGCTTTCTTCTTCTTCTTGTTGGCCTAAAGAAATTTTTATTTTACTCAACTGCCCTTCTAATTCATAATGCCTAAAGCAGATTCACTTAAAGTAAGTAAGCAAAAATGCCTTTTCAACTGAATAAGTGGTTTTTACTGTAAATGTAGACCATTTAATCATTACAGGTATTTATATATCCACACATCAGGCTAAAATCAACGACTCTTAACAACTCAAACTTAATCATTGGAGCATGTTTCACTCTCTTCTATCCATGCAGATTATTCACAACTAATATTGTACCCTAATATTGTACATAACCATTAATCACTTTTCATTGGCATTAAACCAAAAACATGTCTGTGAATCTAGACAACACCAAATTTTTGGGAGATTCTTGTGTACTTCTACAACACTGGCCACTTACTTTAAGGTCCATTGCACTCTGCACATAAAAGGGACAAAATTCATAGGCAAAATTTTATAACATGGATCAACTAATTTGTAATTTTCAAGTACATTTTTTAGCTGGCATGCTGGTGTTCCAAAGGATATTGCCTTATCATAATCATATAGAATAGAAAAATTTATTTATTGATGTACAACAAAAAAAAAAACAAACTGACCAATTCAGCAAGAGCTGAGATAACTTTTCCAAGGGTTGTCAGCGACTTGTTAATATTAGCTCCTTCCTTCAGTCGAGTGCCTTTGGCTCCAGTTGAGTCTGCTCGCTCACTTCCTGCCAAATCTACTAAACTCACTTTACTAACCTGTAAAGTTACAGAAATTTTTTTTTTACACAATTGGCATCTTTAAATGGATTCTTTCAAGGCAGCATGGATGAACTGTTAAGTAAGAATTAATCTATGGTCATAAAGAATAATATCCAGGATTAAAGTTTAAAAAATATTGTCAAAGATTTGCCCTTGAGTATTATTTGTATTCTCTTACTTTTTCTCCGACCATGTTAGTCGTATCATCTCTACGACGCTGTGTGAAAATAATGGTGAAAACTGCATGAGATCTGCTACTCGTCTCATTCATATTTGTAGCAGCTACAGTTCTGCAAATAAAAATGTAAAAATTTATAAACATTCAAATAAGAATTATCTCCCTTTAGCACAATATGATGGTGTTTTCTATATCTTACTTTTTGAAATTGACTTTCTGTTAGAAAATGAACAAACCTAGCTTTATTTCCTTCATCTATGAGGTTATTTATGTCATCAAATGACTGCACAGCTAGCTTTGATAAGTCTTCCACATAGGGGCCCAATAAGGGGTGCTCCCTCACACGTAAAGCTTTGTTGTGACCAGGATTGAGGAGATCTCGCACTCTCTCACAGTAAATTTCCATGTAACTCACCTACAAAAAAAAGTTCATGTAAATTAATTTCAATTCTATTCCATATTCTATTTGATACTTTTGTGTTCTAATATTTTTAGCATGAAGCACTGACAGTGTTGTACAGGAAAAATATCCTCTAGGAATTTCACTTGAATATGTATTAGTTTTCACAATTTATAATAAGAAATTCACTGTAAACTTGAAAAGCCAATTATGTGTTGAGAAATTGAAACTAATACAAAAAATGGCTTACTTCTACAGAGAACTGCACATCATCACATTTTGCTGCTTTTATTCTTTCAAACAAATCCTCACAAAGCTGAAATAAATGCAGATACCGGTATTGACAATGTTTGGATTTATTGATCACATTGACCAAAACAGATTGAATTTAAATTAACTCAAAAAGATTATGGCTGAATTACATTCAATCTACTTGCATACTGAATAATATTTAGTCTGGATGCAATAAATAAAGTTAAATAGGAGAGGGAAGATAAAAACATTTCATTAAATTTAACAATATGATGAGTTAAGTAAGAACCAATCAATAAAAGCATGTTTACACATGATACATTTGGCAGTAATGATTGCTTATGGACTTTCATTTTTATTAATGTTAAAAGAAGGTTTATTTTAAATTAATGTAGATCACAAAATATCTGTGACATTATTTTCATGAGAAAGTCATTAGGTATTTATAAGTGAGACAAAACTTTTTAAAATTCCTGGTTATTATTATATGTAATCTTAATAAAAGAAATTTACATGAGAGTGAAATCTTCGTGAGTAGATAATCTCACATAATTACGCCAAAATAAAGTTGTCACAAATAAAAATTGATTTACAGTAAGTAAGAAATGTTTTTTGACATAAAATATATAAGATTAATTATGATATAAGAACACACTCCCCAGCTGCTAACCTGTGGAATGATTCCTTGCTGTCCCGGTTCACTCTTGCCCATCATTGTGTAACTTTTCCCTGACCCTGTTTGTCCATAGGCAAATATACATACATTGTACCCCTCAAATGTGTGATCCAACATCTCCACCCCAATTTCCTCATACACCTGCTTCTGGGTGGCAAAGTTTGGATCTTCTGTCTGTTAAAAGATAAATTTGCCATGAATCTAGGAAAAACCAAACACTTATAACAGTAGCCTTCAGATGAAATATATATTTAATTAAAATTTAATATTATACACTAATCCACTGGCTGTGAATGGGATAGCTCTTTTATCAAACCCGCGACAGGAAACTATTCCCCGAGGGCTTGCCCGAGGGGAATAGTTCCTGTCAAGGGTTTGATGCAAGAGCTATCCCACTCACAGCAGGTGGATAAGCGTTTTATTATACTGATGTGTATCATAATTTCTGAGGGTTTGATTTACCTGATACTACAGTTCCATAGGAAAAAAACATGAAAAAAAATTATAAAAGTTTTGCCGGAACAAGTATCTGGAATAAGATAACACTGCTAGAATGAGCTGAAACCCTGATGACGTCACAATGTTATTGAAGTCAGGATGACATCACAAGTCTATAGACTGATTACAGGAAATCAAAATTGGCAGCAAAAATTACATGAAAATTTTCCAAAGGGTGGGTAGCAAAAACTATACCCCGGGGTATGGCTTTGCTATCTGTGAAAATTTTCAGACTATAAAAGATAGTTATTTTACCTTCTTAACTTTATATAGGAAACATTTTAACAGAAGTATAATAACTATGTTTGCACTAAATATACAGTCAAACCTTGTTATCTTGAACTTCACAGTACCAATGAAATACTTCGAGATATCCAAGGATTCGAGATATCCAGGGTAAAATGCTTAAGAAATAAGTGCTTGGGACTTCAAAGTCACTTTGATATATCCAAGGTATTTGAGATATCCGTGTTCAAAATACCAAAGTTCAACTGTACTTCATTTTGTGTTTTTAAAAAACAGTAGTCCCTCAGATGAAATATATATTTAACTAAAATTTAATGTCTATGATTCCACTACACATACTTCATTTATATTTTTAAAACATTATGGAGCTTGAAAATACTTTTAAATATCTGCATGATCTTACATTTGTGTGTGACCAATATGAGTGGTCAAAGTTGAAGTTGCGAATTTTGACATCTTTGGGACCTGCTTTGGGATTGGTTATGGCTGAAAAAAAAAATATAATGGTACAAATACAGTAAAACTTGGCTACAGCTAATATGCTTACGGTGAATTCATGATTAATAGCAAAGTGATTTTCATTTCCTGTAGTTATAAAACAAATTATGAACTCAACGGATATAACAAATTAAATTTATAACACATCAAAATTAGTTGTTTATCTGGCACTTCACTATAAGCATGTCTTACTGTGTTCTATACAGCTATAATAAACATAATTATGAATGCTTTCTATGTTTTTTTGATGTGTCAATATTCTTTTCTTTCAAAACAATCTTTTTATGTACAATATCCTGATTTAAACCCAGCTTCCATTCCCATTTCAATCCCCCAATTCCACTATCAACCGAAAAACCCAAGGCTAAATGGTTGACCTTGGTAGAGTAATTATATAGTAAGGGGTTTGATCTGGATAAGGGGTGTTTCATTATAATTAATATATACTTTTAATAAAGCAAAAACAGAACAATAGCAAAAATAAACTGTCTTTTTAAAATATATTTTTTAACATTTTAAGATTTTAATAATGGAATATTCTAAAGAAGGCTTTACCTAAAAGTATTTAATTTAGCAATTAAATATATATAAATAAATAAATTAACTTTGTTAAAAACATGGCACAATATTTGAAACATGAAAATTTTTCAAGTTTTAAAAAAGCTAAGCAAAACAGATTTGTAATGCATGAGTACAAGCAAACATCACAGATCAATATATGTGTGTTGCTACAACTGTAATGTCACCTGCACTGTCTATGCAGATTAGTACCAGTACTAGTTAGGAATGCAAGGTAGCAAACAGGTTTAACTTTATGTCTTTGTACAGCCTTGTCTTATTGGTGTGCTTTTTTTTCGCAGAATGAAATGCATGTACATCAATGCCACAATAAAATACATGTACTTCAATACCAGATCTCAATGTTTTTTTGCATTTACCAGCATGCTTTGTATTCTTATGACAAAACACTGTAAAAATTAGACTGTCTACTGACAGGCACCTTATCCTTTTCTTGCGTTCTTTGAGAAACACTGCAATAGCAGGTCCTTAATACGAGTAGATTGCCCTTGTGTTTTGCAATAAAAAATTGCAGCTATGCATGTCTTAGAACATGTATTTACCAGTATGCTTTCTTTTGCTATGGAGATACAATCTAATGTAAATGACAATTATGTAGATCTCCACAATAGCATAGACCTGACTCAAGCTTGACTTACTAGTTGTTTTGTCCTTCATTTTTATGATAAGCTCTGAGTTGAGGTTCATTTCGCGGCTGTTGAAGGGCCGCACCCTCACTGCTACCTTTACAGAAGACATGGTGCTGAAAAAAACACACACAAAAGTTTATTATAAATTTTGAAAAAAATAATGATAAATATTCAATATTCTATCAATTAAATTTAAGTTGATATAGTCAACTTTAAAGTTGGAAAAGCCAACTTTTAAGCTGGAATTACGAGCATTAAAGTTGGAAAAGCCAAGATTAAAGTTGGAAAAGCCAAGTTTAAAGTTTGAATTACCAACTTTAAAATTGAAAAAGCCAACATCGTTTAAAAGAAAATATCACTACACATTTCGGTACAAGTCTCACTAGATTTCAAACATTTCTGGTGAAAGATTTTGTTTTAAATTGGTTAATTACCTTATAAAGTTATATGAATGAAGTTAGAGGGAAATTCCTTTTCATGTTATTGTCTGTGTCTGTGACATTACTAGAACAATGACCTATGCCAATCTGACTACATGGATAATTCTCTACTGATCAGAAGCCAATACCTTTTTCATCAACTGAGATAAAAGACTAACTTCTTTAATAAAATATGGCTTCCTTCAGCTTTGAAGGTCTTCCCCATTTTTTTAAAATAACTTCCAGTAATTCTGTTATTATAAATTAGTCAGTGTGGTTGATTTTGTGTGACAATCTGCCATTAGGCATTATTTTATTCAGTGCAGTATAAATGCACCTAACTTGTGCTGTGCATCTTCAGTAGTAAAATCCTCATCAAGATAAACTCAAACAAAAGAAGTCTCTGATGAGACTGTAGCTCTACTTATTTGACTTGAAATAGTACAAGGTAAAATTTACACCTAGACTTGAAACACTTTCAGAGTTATACATCTTGATGTTTCCTTATCTTGTACATGTATCAAATTTACTAAAAGCAAACCAAACTATATTTAAAAATATTTTCACAGTTTTATTCATTTTAAGTAGCCACTGCAACACCATTTAGCATAAATGTTATTGTTAAACATAAAAAACAGATTCACAAGCCTTGTTATAGTTTACTTGTGTACCATGTTTAATTGAACCCAAATAAAACTGTACATGCTCTAGGAAGAGTAGCATTTTGAAAGAATTACACTTCTTATACCACAGTATCATTTTCCCTCAAAATCAAAAACAGGGACTGAAATTAAATAGAATTGTATCTTTAGGAGTAGTGTACCTATGTATCTTGTTTAACTGAAAAATTAAAAGAATTTCACGGAACTTTCTTTTTAGTAAACATGGCAAAAGAGCATTGAATAAAAATTTAAAAATACTAATAATTATGATTTCATCTACTTGTGTACCAAGTTTCATTGAAATTAGAACAACACTGATAGAGGAATAGCATTTAAAAAAAATTGTTTACAGGCAAACAGACTGACAAAAAGCTAGACAGATGATGATGGACACCTTGCAAATGTGTAAGCTTTTCTGGTCTTCCACCAGTAAAGCTCAAAAGGAAGCTTAAATTCAAAGTGAACAAAACAGGAGGACAATGGACAAATTTTTTCTCACTGATTCAATATACACTTTACAACTTAAAATCTGAGAAATTCATTTTCTGACCTTGTGCTAAATTATATAGACCTGATAAAACAGAATTAAATCAACAGTGTTTGATCATACAAGCCCATTGATTGGACACTGTATAAGATCAGTGAAATACTGGACCCCTTTTGTTGCCAAATTATGAATCCTGACACATGAAAGATACAGAGCATTTACACAGGAACAATACATTTACCTGAAGCTTTTGCAGATGCTAAAATATCTCTTTAGTAACAGTAAACAAGAGGCCCATGGGCCATATCGCTCACCTGAGCACATTGGCTAGGAAAAAAAGCAAAAATCAGTTCAGTATTGAAAAGTTTACGGGGTGGTGGTGGTGGGGGGGGGGGGGTTGAATTTTAAAGTACCTGATGATGCTTTCATATCAATATAACAAATGGCTTTGCTGTTCTTGAGCAGAAGATTTTTTCCCATATATTCATTTGTAAAAATTTATTCCCCCATTGTGGCCCCACCCTACCCCCGGGGGCCCTCATTTGAACAAATTTCATTCTACACTACCCAAGGATGCCTCCATATCAATTTGACTAATCAAGGCTTTTCTGTTCTTGAGAAAAAGATTTTTTCCTAAAAATTCCTCTGTAAACTTTGATCACCCATTGTGGCCCCACCCTACCTCCGGGGGGTCATGATTTGAACAAACTTGAATCTACACTATCTGAGGATGCTTCCATAGAAATATGACCAATCATGGATTTGCTAATCTTGAGAAGAAGATTTTAAAAGTTTTTTTCTATATACTCTTATGAAAAACTTTTTGTGGCCCCATCCTATCCAGGGGGGGGGGGGGGGGGGGGGGGTCATGACTTGAACTAACTTGAATCTGTACTATCTGAGGATGCTTCCATATAAATATGACCAATCATGGCTTTGCTATTCTTAAGAAGAAGGTTTTTAAAGATATTTTCCTACATATTTCTATGTAAAACTTGGATCCCCCATTGTGGCCCTACCCTACCCCTGGGGGTCATGATTTGAAAAAAATTGAATCAACACTACCTGAGGATGCTTCCATATAAATATGACCAATCATGGCTTTGCTGTTCTTAAGAAGAAGATTTTTAAAGATATTTTCCAATATATTTCTCTGTAAAACTTTGACCCCCCATTGTGGCCCCACCCTATCCCCGGGGGTCATGATTTGAACAAATTTGAATCTACACTACCTGAGGATGCTTCCAAATAAATACGACCAATCATGGCTTTGCTGTTCTTAAGAAGAAGATTTTTAAAGATATCTTCCTATATATTTCTATGTAAAACTTTGATCCCCCATTGTGGCCCCACCCTACCCCGGGGGTCATGATTTGAACAAACTTGAATCTACACTACCTGAGGATGTTTCCACATAAGTTTCATCTTTCCTGGCCCAGTGGTTCTTGAGAAGAAGATTTTTAAATGATGCCATTAATTTTTCACGAATTCCTAATTATCTCCCCTTAAAAGAGGGCATGGCCCTTCATTTGAACAAACTTGAATCCCCTTCACCCAAGGATACTTTGTGGCAAGTTTGGTTGAATTTGGCCCAGTGGTTTTTGAGAAGAAGATGAAAATGTGAAAAGTCTACAACAACAACAACAATGACAACGACGACAGACAACAGACAAATTTTGATCAGAAAAGCTCACCTGAGCCAAAGGCTCAGGTGAGCTAAAAAGCCATTATTTCTAATTCAAGTAGTGTGTATTGATTTTAAAACAGGAACTTATAGGTAACAAAAAAAAAAAAAACCCAGGAACTTAAAGACAAAAGATGAACAAAAGTCTCTCTCTCTCTCTATATATATATATAGCACATAGTATTCATAATTGGTAGTATACTACACTAAATTAAATAAAGATACATGTAATTTAAATCAAATCTTAAATTAAGGGGGTGGACATTGGTTGCACATACTGGTTCTATGCCCTTGATTCCAGTCACTGCCACTAGGAATTACAAGTTGGTTTTTCAGGGTGCTTAACCAATGTCAGGGTACCAGTCTATGGACATTGGATGCTCATAAATATAAATACTTAAGCAACAATAAAATCATCAAATCCTTTGGCTACCTTAGGTTTTTTTTCATGATAAAATCTTCCTATAAATTATATATCATATAATTCACCTAAAATTGATCGATCATTTTCACTGAACATGTTTCCCAAATCTGCAAATCATTTGACTTAATATTACCCAGGTATATCATTGCTGATCAGGAGAATAGTACAATCAAAGTTCCAGTGCTGCAGGAGCATTTGATATTCTCAAACAAATGGCACTCACACATACAATCTTCAATTTCTATACATAGAAAACTGTCAGATAACAATGTACAATTTGAATTAAAAATTAAAAAGTTTATAAACTAAACCAAAAATAAGAGTGTGCACCTTTCACATTTCTAGTCTATTAAATTACAGCTATGATAATACTTTGAAAACATGACAACAAAACTGCCAATGAATTGATTCTAGTCCACTTGAACAGTCTGGGCAGTTTCCCCATTACAAGTCATTATTTCAATTAATTCTTTTCATGTCATATGTAATCATATATGGTGAAATACCAAAGTTTAATTTTCATCATCAACCAATTATTAATATGTTCTTGAACCTCAAATACCATATGGTATTAAGAATTCAACTTTTGGTCATTAGGATAACCCTTTACAATTAATAAATGCATTTATGATTATCAAATAAATTCAATAACCAAGATATATTTAAACACATAAATTCTATTTATACTTGAGTAAATAGTTAATTTTACTTAGTAAATAATTGATATTGATTGGTCCCTGATGTCTATATTGCTTCACCTTACATTCCAATAGAACTAAATCAATACTGAGCATGGAGCCTGCCTGTCTATGCATAAACATTTCCCTGACATCATGTCTGGCTGAATTTCCAATATTGTCAATCCTTCCTTTGCAAATAATTAATACATCAAATATCGATATTGTCACCAAAATTAACACTTAGAAAATCAGACCTTGCAACAAATTTAAATGATCTAATAAATACAAAGAAAAGAATATGTTAAATTAAATCAACATAATTATTACAGAATTGACTTAAAGGTCATCAACTCCCTGGGTGTATTAATCAATACATGCTAATTGATTGACTTAAACCATCTGTCTTTATGGTACTCTACCTTAAATGGCTTTATCTCCTAATTCAGGACTTTCACCCAAATTAAAATCTTTCTGCCTGCTTGTCTGTAAAATAAGTGTCCATTCTGCTACAGGTTTACTAATCACTTAAATCCATTTTCAAAATTTTCTCCCTGAAATGAAAATGAAGTGCTGTCAAATGATCTGTTGAAGAGGCCAGTCAAGTCCAACAAACACAGTAAACATCTACTTTTCTGTCAATTTCTGATAAAAACTTCCAAAAATTCCTGTGACTTACAACAAAATGTTACAATTCCGGTTTAATAAAATGCTAATACAAAATAACGTCATGTGTTATCATATTATAATAAGACTGCTTCACTTCCAAGCTTGAATTTTGTGCTGCATTCTGAATCACTCTTGAGTTTGGAATGGAATATTGATCTTTGGGATGTTAGAAGCCTTAATGATTTTCTGACAGAAGGACTTTGTAGTGGCAGTATTTAGTGTATAGATCTGGCAGCAGAAAGTGTTAGTGTCCCTTCTATGTGCTGGAAATTACACATAAAAGAGAATTCTAGTAAATCAAAGGGAATACCATTTATGGAAAGTGATGAAGCACACAATAGCTCACTCTATAAGAGAGTACTATCAAGTGCATGCCATTGTTTATGCATCGGTTTCTCTTCTCCAAGGCCCTGTTTCACAGAAAAACTTACAACTAAGTCTAAAAAATTTTACTTAGTTCTTTAAAAATCTAGCCAACTAAATAATTTTGTGAGATTTTACTTATATGAATTTACATAACTGAATTCTTCTTCACTTTAAATTCACAATTATTTCAACATAAAGAATAAAAGTAATCTCAAAAGTAGATTTACTAAATAGGTTTTAGTCATAAGTTCTTATGTATAACACAGCTCTGAATATCATTCCAAAAAAGTTACAATCTCAATCATTACTGTAAAAAAAATATCACTTCTACATATTTTGTAGCTGGAAATGTAGAATGCAATCAGGGGTAATCAAAGATTATAAACCTCACCTTGACAAATATCACCTAGAAGTAAGGCAAAGTCTCACACCAAATGAATGTTAGTGTGCATATCTACATGCAACATCAAAGCAAGTTTGGTCTGGGTAGGACTTAACATTTACTTGGAAATGGACCTACTCCAAAAACTTTTATTATTCAATCATCCTGAAAATGTCAGTGAGCTCCAGCATCTGTAGCGAGTCTGGTAAGTATGTATCCCTTGACACAACATTCATGCATGTTTGGTCTACATACGACCTACAGTTTCTTGGGAATGGACTTTCTAGTTTCACCTAGTCAATCATCCAGAAATTGTTGGTTAGATTCTGTCTGTAGCATGCATAATCCATGCAAGTTTGGTCAACATGGGGCTATAATTACTTGGTAAAGGACCTATTCCCAAAACTTGAACCTGGTCACTCATCTGAAAAATCTAATTCAAATTGCAGAGCAAGCCTGCTAGTGAGCATCCCTAGCTGCATCATCCATACAAGTTTTGTCAACATAGGGCTTACAGTTATCTGGGAATAGACTAACTCCTTAAACTTTAAGCTGTTCAATCATTTGAAAAATGTAGGTCCAATGCAGCATCCGAAGCAAGTTTGGTATGTACATCTCTAGATACATATGCCATGCAAGTTTGATCCCCATACAGCTTATAGTTAGTTACTTGGGAATAGACTTGTTCCAAAAATTTACACCTGGTCACTCATCTGGACAATGCAGGTCAGATACAGCATCCTAAGCAAGTCTGGTAGTGTGCATCTCTAGATACATAATTCATGCAAGTTTGGTCAACATAGGGCTTAAAGTTACCTGATGAACCTACTCCAAAAACTTTAACCTGGTTACTCATCTGGAAAAATGTGAGATCCAACATCTGAAGCATATCTGGTAGTGTGCATCCCTAGATGCATCAATCAAGCAAGATTGGTCCTGGTAGGGCTTATAGTTCCTTGGTAATGGACTTGCTCCAAAATCACTCATGGAAAATCTAGGTCACATCCAGCATCCACAGTATGCATCCCTAGATCCATCATCCATTAAAGTTTAGTTCAGGTAGGGCTTAAAGTTACATGTACTTGGAAACTCACCATAAAATTTGACTCAGATCCAGCATCTGAAACAAGTCTGGTAGTATACATCCCTAGATGCATAATCCTTGCAAGTTTGGTCCAGGTAGAGCTTACAATTACTTGATAATAGACTTGCTCCCAAAACTTTAACCTAATCACTCGTCTGAATAATCTAAGTCAGATCCACCATCTGAAGCACGCCTGGTAGTGTGCATCCCTAGATGCTAACACAGATACTGAGGATATTGCATAACTCATCGCAACTTCATTGAGGTGAGCTAAAGAAAAAAAACACTTCAAATTATAATCCACTACATTTCTTCTCAAACATCACTGCCCTTGCAATGCCCAGTATTTCCATTAAAGCTACTGAATAAATGCGTTTGAATACAAGTTACATGATTATCTTACTTTTCTTTTGTAATACATTTTTTTTTCAAGTTATTCAGAATGATAATAGGTTTTTCCTCCAAATAATTCAAGCTTTCAATCTACAATTAACCTATCTGTTGTAATGCAGTTTCTTAACTTTCACTTAGTCCAATAAAGGAAGGGATGGGATGCCTTGCACAAACTTAAATTTACACCATATTAAGTTTTCAACTTTAAAGAATTTTCATACAAAGGGTCATGATATGATAAAAATTATTGAAGTTTGTGGACTTCTTCCTAGCCCACAGGGGCAATATTTTAACAAAGGACAAAGGCATACAAGGCAAGGACAATCTGCAACCTTTCTCATTTTTCAAAGTTCATAGAAAAGTTAAATAAAAAATATAATGTCATCTTTAACATATCTGATTAATTGAATTACTTATCGATTGATAATTTACTTTGAAGTTGACAGTTATGCATACTTGTGGAAAATGGGTCTATAATAGCTAGAAAAAAATTATTTTTGAAAATGAGTGAACTTCACTCAGAAAAGCTCACTTGAGTTTTAGGCTCAATTGAGCTAATAAAAAATATATGTTAAGCTCTTAATATATGTTAAGAGATGGACATTTGTTATGAGATTAACTATTGTTAGAACTTGTCTGCTTTTCCTAAGAAGCAACATATACATATATTAATGTTTTGGTGGATCAGCTAGGATCAGATCTCACATGAATGCATCTAGACAAATCATATTACAAGTGAAAGAAGCAATGTTAACAAAACAGATATCTTTTACATAAAACAATAACTCCTTATTTCCCCATCCCATTCTGACCCAACAATTCTTTACAACAATGCAAATATCGAGAACAGATTCAGAACACTGCAACAAAATCATAAAAATGTCCTCAGAATTTGATATAATTTATTTGCAACAAAGCAGTGGGCTAAATGTGATCTTGTATAAAAATGTATTTTTCTTCTGGCTCTGAAGCAAGCAATCCCAGCATCTTAGTTGAAAGAGAGCCTTGGACATATCGATTAAGCCTGGAACATGCCATTATTGGACTTGTGCAGGGAAATGTCTTGCCTAAATCAATATGCCTTTTGTCTTTAACTGTTATCAAATACACACCAAAAACATACATAATACTATGATTCATAGATCAATAACTGTGTGAATCAGACAAAGATTAATTTTAAAAATAACAGATTTTGATCTGAAACAAATGTTTCCTGGAATAAATGTTAAAATCAGGACATTTAGGGGAGCATTTCTCCTAAAGAAAAAAAAGTCTCCATGGTTATTAGTGTGGGTGGGATCAAATGAAAACAACATCAGTTATAATGTTCTGATTATCTGATCTTTGATTCTCTGCCTGTTATAATTAGCATCTCAAGATAGAATCATGTTATTGTAGGTGTTTGGGCTCAGGTTAATTTAATGTTGCTTTAAATTTGTGTAAACATTTTTGAGTATCTATGAAAATTTCTTTTGGTAATTTGTGAATATTTATTAAGACAGCATCAGATAGAGAAAATTTTGCTTGGCACCATAAGCTGACAAAAAAGGTGTGAAAAATGTTCATCCAAAGAAGGCTCCTAATAAGACAAGAAAAATGTTGGGTCAATAAATATGAAACCATACTGTATTAAATCATTTTTTGGCAATTGTCATGTCCAAAGAATTTTTTAAGGTAAATCAGGGCAGTTTGAGAAACTCTGACAGAACAAAAGGCCTATTAATGAAAATAAGGTATTACACATCAATAGTTCTATCTGTCCCTAACCTTGAGTTATGAAGGAGTAAATTTTTGCAAAAATCAAACATACAATAATAATTTAATTTTGGTTGTAAAACGTCATTTGATTGGATAAAAAAATTAGAATATAGTGTATAACCTGGGTTGCCTACGTCACAATAATTTATGTCAAAAACATATCAATCCGCTTCATGTTACATTTAAAATACATACAATTTAAAGGCATTTTTGAAGGAGAAATTGTTTTATTTTTTACACTTAATGATGGGAAATTAAATTATAAGGAATGACTTTAAAAGCTACCCAAGTTATACTGGTATACTATAACCTGGGTGGAACAGTTTACGCTTTTTTATAAAGCGTAAACTGCCCCAACCCAGGTTATACCAGTATAACTTGGGTAGCTAATAAAGTCATTCCTTAAATAAAATTTTGTTTAGACATACATGTAACCATAAATGGTTTGTCTGAGGTATATATGACACTGGGCAGACATGATGAGATGCGAAGTAAACATGCTCAATAGTCCAATTAAACAATACAAACTGAAAACATGGACCTTTGAAAATATCAGAGGAGGGATCTACCATGAGAGGGGAAACATTCCAGTTATACCTGCTATAAGCCCTTTGACTTGATCGGGAAAAAGAGTATGAAAATTTAAACAAGGGCACCGTGAAGTGGAGAATCCCCTCACAAAGAACATATAGATCTATAAATCAAGGCAGCATTGGACATCGATCCCAATGCAAATTACATCTCTTCCATTTTGCACAAGGACAAACTAACAACACACGAACTAACACACACACAAGCATATTACTATATCCCCCCCCCCCCAAATCCATTGCATGAGGATAATAAATCAGTCAACATTCAACCTAACAACAGGTTGTAATTGCAAACAAGGTCCTTGCATCAATGATAGAATAAATTTGCAAAAATGTTGACTTTGAACAAGATTGTTGATACCTTTGTAACATTAACTTATTTGTCAGTGACATGTGTAACAGAGACATTTATGTGCCTCTGCTGGGGATTGAACCCGTGGCCTCTGGCATGCCAGTCCAGTGCTCCACCAATTGAGCTAAAGGTTAACCCACTAGCCTAAACTAGTAGGAGGCCATGTATCTGACACTACCACACCTGCCTCAGTTAGGAAATTGTGCTCATGTGTATCAAATCAGCTTGGAGACATAAATACCACATGCAGACGAAGGTATATATGTATTTCCACATAATAATGGATGTTTGATAATAGAAAAGTTAAAGTCAACCTGTCTATGACAAAGAATAGTTGTTTGCCATCAAAGTCATTCTCAAGTAAAAGATCCAAATATGAAAGAGATGTGTCAGTCTCTCTGCTGTTTTGAGTTCATTGGGACGTGTTGAATCACATTTGAACGAAACTCAAATTATTTTGAAAACAGTGGAAAGTATAAATCAACATCTGAATGAATATGAGTATTATTAATAAATCATCAGTGATATATTTAAATGTAGAACTGAATGCCACGGCAAGAGATTTCTTCTTTTTGTGTATTGGGTAGAAGTTTTTAATGAAATCCTGCTTCACAAGAGGACAAAAACAGGTCTGCTAACAAAGGAGGACAGTTAGTACCCATGGAAATTCCAACAGATTGTTGATGATGTAAAAAGTTTGCATGCTGTAGAAGCCAATTTGTTTACAAATCACAAATAACCACCATACCATCAATATCACATAACCATGCACATATTACAGAGACTTTGCCTAGGAACATAATTGTACGTGTATGCAATATGAAGTTCTATATATGTTTAATAACTGCTTGATTTATTGTGTCACATTGGATATACATTTACACTTACACACATAAAGACATTTTAAGACAAACAAAGCAATATGTGTAAAATTTCCTCTTAAAGTTTTATGTGTATGCATCTCCTTGAATACAACAAAACCAAGGATTTAGCTTTGCCAGTACATGTAGTATAATTTTCCTATATATTTTAGCGATCTGAAATTATATTTATAGATGATTGACTGAGCATTGGGAAATATGCTCACTTGAGGTCTTTGCAAAGAACACCATTACACAGACCAAGCTTGTGCAAAAACCAAGGGGAGGCATATTTCCATATATTCAGTCAATAATCTTTTATTACATATCTTAATGCCCATTTTGTTCTTTTTTTAATTACATGTAATATAAACATATTCTTTCTTAATTTTTGGTCATAAACATCCTTTAATACAATGTTGGTAACTACCTGTACTTTGGATTGTCATATCTGTGGCTTCAAAGTCATCTGAAAACATTGACATTGCAGGGTGATATGGCTCTCTAAAAGCCTTAAGGTTCTCTCTATTTAATTTGTTGAGCAATATATCAAATTATTACATAGTCTATTTATAGTCCCTACATAATCTATACAAATGCAAACAGTTCATAACACTACATATTCACTGGTTTAGAAGCTGTATTCACCAAAGGGTTGGTGCGCTTGCAGCGGCATTGTGACGTCACAATCAACCTCAAACAACGTTGTAAACAATGGCTGCAACGGCCGGAGCCGGCTGTGTATCTGAGCAGGAAAAACATTAGCCAAGCCTACCGCAGGATTATTTTCTACACATTTCGATGTCTTACAAACAGCAAAAGAAAAACATGGAAGTTTTATAACTTGTAATCTGGATTTTTTTAATTTTTCCACGAACAGAAGTTCGTAAATGAAAGTGGTATCATCATGCAGCCTTCAATGTCTTATTTATTCAAATCCGGACTATATAATAAAACAATTATGGACTCTTTCAGTGGTGAATATGGTTTACTCACCTGAAAAATATCAGTATTGACCTCAGCTTCGCCACAGTCAATATTGATATTTTTCTGGTGAATAACAAACCATATTCACAACCGAAAGAGTCCATAATTGTATAATATGTAATTAAATTGGGATATTCCTCCTTTATCTGTCTAACATCTAATTGAGAATTTCAGAAGTACATTGATAAGTTCATTTTAATTTTAAATAATTAAGAAAAGAGAAAAAAACACAAACACACACAACAAATAAGAGTTGAAGTTTACAATAACACCCCCCACCCCCCCCCCCCACCCCCCCAAAAAAATCAACAAACAAAAACCCACAGTGATTCCTATGTATAAGTAAATAATACCTCCCTTTAATAGAAAGGAAAAATCTAAATTCCTTGTAGTAATGAGGTTAAAATGAATTATATGTATTAAAAGCGATAAATCCTAGTGAAAATAATAATTAAAGTAAATACACTAAATCATACAGAAACATTTTAATTATAAGAATGATTTAAAATAGTGAAATTTTTATATGCTATGTCAAATGTTTAAGTCTGATGCTTAAACACAGCTCACTTCTTTCTTGTAACAATATTCATTTGTTCCATACTTGAAGAAAGTATATTTATATTGCATTACATAATACATTTATTCAGTATACTGCTCCTTCCAGTATTCATGATTATAATACTGCCTAACTGATATAATAGAGATTCTCAGATCTGATCAGTGGGACTTCATTTGTCTAACTGTTGTATGACAAATGCACCTCTTTTTTACCTTTGGTAACCCTGCTTGTCATGTCCATTGACTGAGATAAGTTTGTTGATGTATGGCAATCTTGCTGCTTTGGCATGACTGGTGGTGAGAAATTTGCCCGATTTAGAAACATGTTGGAGCTTGGAAAGCTATTACAAGTAATAGAAATGCAGATATTTGCTGGCTTACTTTATTTGCCAATTAGCCATTACAAAGCTACCAATGGAACCTTGAAATCAATCATAAACATTTATGTACTTTTTATTCAAAGAGTTATGTTGAGATTTGCAAGGGGGAGGGAGGGGGGAGGGGCACAAGTGATAGATACTGTACAGAAGCCTTGAAAATACTGGAACTTAAGTGAAAATACTGTACACTGCTCATCTTAAAACTGTACAAAAAAACTACAAAATACCTAGAAAGAATGTCAATATTAAAAGATCATATTTTTAATTAAATTTAAAATCAACAAATATCATGCAGTGTTATTACTAACTGAACAACTTTTACAGCTTTTAGAATTTCACAACACAGCAATCAATCCCCAGCATCATGAATTTTTTTTTTTTTTTTTTACAATAACAGTCCATAATACAGTATACCATGTGAGAGTCTCTGTCTCCAGCCAATCTGCATTTTTCTCATGATACTTATAAGCATTTCCCTGACTCTGAATGGACAATACTTATGGCAAAGCAGAACAATTAAGTTATGGATTGAATTTTGTGTCACTGTTACACAGCTCTGATTCATGCTGTTTTCTCTTTGACATGTCTTTCTACTGAGAAAATTCTAACAAGTTATAAACGAAATCCCTAATTATAAACAATTCAACCTAAAAGCCTAAAAGAAGTTTTGATATGCTTTTAAAAACAATGTTATTATCCTGGAAAACAATTAACAACTTAAATTGCATTATTTGTTTACATCAACTAACCACCAGTTAGTTGTGCAACAATCACAATTTCCAGTGTTATAAGCAACTCGACCGTGCTAACTATGTTGTCATGGTAACAACAAAAGTTCACCAAATAATAAATTCACCTTAATTTAAATTAATTGATATTGCAGATAAATAGTTGATTCAACGTTCTTTGTTAAAATTTGCACTTTTCAGACTTCGATTTGGTAATGCAACTAACATACAAGGTTATGTGACATCAGAATCTAGATGTTCCATATGTCACGTACAGTTTGAAGAGGTGGATCTAAATCTAAATTGACACTGAATACGTATTAGGTATCGGCCCTCGCCCTAACGGCCGCATCGTCAACATATTACAGAAAAATGGTGACTATATATTGACAATTCAAGTTACATGCCAAATTTTCCTCTCTCCTGAATTCTGATGTCCCACCTTGATCCTGTGAATGGGGTAAAAATAAGTGACGTGTAGTGTACAAATCATATTCTAAGGGAAGGGGGGGGGGGTTATAGGGTAGATTTACATATCATATGAAGGTGTCAAGCTCGACATTTCCTTGGGAAAGCAGATCAAGTGTTTTCATTATAGGCCTCACTCTGATATGCGTAACCTAATGCAGTCACAATGAACACAAAACTTTTAAAGATGTAAACAATACGCTTATCACATGATGATAATGTCATCTTACACTACAGACGACATCCTTCTTAGGTGACCGGTTTCTTCTACTTACCTGTGTCAAAAATCAGTAACCTATGTTGGGAATTGTTTCACTTTTACAAATACACAATGTCTATTTCTCTGCTAAGGATGGTTGGACGTAATTCAACGCAAAATAAGCATAATTTATCACAAAATTTCTCCTCAGTCTCTTGTAGTGTCAAAGGTTAAAAAGAAAATACAAACCGGAAGGTAAAAAAAAATATCCGGATTATAAAAACTCATTACCAGCTTTGAAATTTTCAAAAATAGTTTATGGAAAGTAAAATAAAACATTAAGCAAATCTAAATAGAAATTATCCGAAAAATATATTTTATACCGTCACTTTTAGGAATTAAAATCAGCAACAAAGATCGAATTATACATGTACGATATATCTAAAACTTTAAAAACCACCTGCGAGAAAATACGAGGTTTAAAATATTGCATAGCAACCTGACGCTGAAGATTGCTAGTTAGATTCAGTACTTTTCTTTCGGTGAGCAAATTTTACTGATCCTGTGTTAAAAATGCATTTTAATAGTTTTACCTTAATTATCATTGAATATTCAAATTAATCGATAATGGTTTGTAAGAAAATACATTAAAATTATTTCATTTATAGCCAGAATTTTCTCTGTACCATAGTTCTCTTTTCCTCCCAGAAATAGCATCATGTCTGACATACACTCAACAGCATACAGGTATGATGCTGTGTGCACGGAACTTGGAGTTACTCCGAATCCCTATGTTGTGAAAATGCTTGAAAGGGAGAAAGAGGAAACAGTGTTGTAAGTTTTTATCATATTGTAAATACCATTACAAATCAAATCAAACTTAAAAAAACAGATTTACGAAATATTTTGCACGTGTTTCTTTATCTTGTTATCTGAAAATCATATTTTCAAACTTAATTTTAATCAGTTTTCTGTTGAATGTGTTAAATTTACTCTAAAGTTGAGAATAATATATGCATGGATTGAACCAAGATCAGAATTTTTTTCTGTACCTATCACTTGATAACATGTCCATATGATTAACAAATAAAATAATTTTGAAGATTTTCTATTACTTTTTTTTTTAATCTACTAACTTTTTGTACATATGAAAAAAATATATCTATGTACATTCTGTTTTTTTTTTTAACTTTCACTCCCAAAGACTTATCAATTAACACGCAACATTCGTGTTTGAAGATTATTTCATAATTATCACTTTGATTTGAATAATGTCACAATTTTGAATTACTGCACACTCACAGAATGAAAAAGAAAGGGTAAGTATGAAAACGCTGAGTTGGTTACTATCTTGGACAACTTGTTAATTTTTTTTTACATTCTAGCTATTATTGAATCTTTACTTAATAATTCATTTGAAGAAGTATGGATTTTGTATTTTCTCTTATATTTCATGGTTTTTTTTTTTCTTTTAAAATATATTATAAAAACAGGTTAATTGTAATATATTTGACCATCTGTTTTATAAGTTATGAAATGTGTTGTCAGTGATAATGTCCATCCATGCTTCTTCTGTTGATGGCATGTTGTAGCATTTAATTACCCTTCCATGTTTAGTTTATTCCTTCTTGGTGCATTGATTAAAAAAAATGTCTTGCATGGTGTTAAGCTAACTAAATAACAAATTATCATGGGTAAGAATATGACAACTTTTTTTAGTGTTTAACAGTTATGACAGTATAATTATGATATTTGCCCCTAATTGCAGAATTTCAATTTAAAGATTTACACATTCTTTTCCTGTTTCTTCATGGAAGACAACTTGCAGCTCAATAAGAAAAGAAAAAAAACAACAAAAAACAAAAAACACTCATATGCACACACACTTGTAGACATTTCTGTGCAATATCTAGAAGCATGAACATATGAATACTACTTGACTTTTAATATGCATGACAATAGTTATTATCTAATATGAACTATCCAAATTTGAAGCATAAAAATGTCTAAACAAACTTGGTAAACTAAAGCTTTGTCTTTGGTTAACTTTCCCTTCATATTTTGGTTTCACCTTTTCTGGTAAAGACTCTCTTTTGTCGATAGCTCAATTGGCAGTGGTAGAGACAGCCGTTTCAGGTACAAGCATTCCCAATGAAACTCTCCTTTTAATATTCCATGTCAGTAACTGTTTTGAAGTATATTACCAATTCTTAAATTTATAATTATAACAAAATTTTAAAAAGTTATTTAAAAACATCATTTACTGTAACAATATGTTATCCATGTACCAAAGTGTTTGTGTAATGATATGAAATGATCCCTACCCTGGCCTTTTATGTTAAAATGAAATACTCCAGAAGTTGGAGCATTCTTAAAGAATCTGAATATATAAATGCTTAAGAGATCATGCACATAAAACTAGATTATTTGACCGGAGCATCTTTAACAAAAAATGAGATTCTTTAAGGATGTATGTTTTCTGCAATCAATGATATCCCAGCATTCCTTGAACTGTGTGCGTTGAAAAGTTTGAATTTCACTTAGAAATAGCTTAAATAAAAATGATTACATGTAATAACAAAATAGATTATGATAACTTGTCAATGAAACTTTAATAAAATTACTAAAAATCTGTGGGTTTGACTTGCAATTGAAATAACACATTAATAATATTGGCTTAATTGTAATGTTAAAAGTTGGTAGGTATAGTATGAAACAATTTTACTAATCTCTTAAGAAATAAACTTTCAAAATTACTTACTTTTCAGATCTTGTATCTATTTTGATTTTGTATATTTATGCAAAATTATATCATTTACATGAATTACTTTAGGGTTTAATGTGAAGTAGAATTTTAATAATTATTATTACCAGCTAGTACCACATGAATTAGGATTCATCAAGATACTGTATTCCCATTAAAATTATTCAAAATTCTGTTATCATTAAGATATGTCTAATTGAAAACAGAAAAGAATTCCCTTTTCATTGAATTTTACACAGTGAATTCAAAGAAAACATGCACCTGTATCTTGCTGGGAACAACCACCTGCTAACAGACAAGCGCCTTGTGGATGATGACATGATTGCCTTGTACAAAACACTACAGAACAACCTTTATGTCACCAGCATAGATCTAAGGTTCAACAATATCACTGATGAAGGAGCTAAACATATAGCTAAACTTATTGAGGTGTGTGGTTAATCTGATATAGCATCTCAAAAATAAGGTGTACATCAAAATTAATCTTATTTAAGTGAAATTTTCTTTTTGTAGTCTAGGCCTAGTGCATGTATCAAATGCATGAAATCATGCATATATATTTTGAAAATTTTAGTCATCAAGATATTTTTAAATTCTGGGTACTTTCACCAGAAAAATATACAGACAATATAAATATATTGACTTACTACATTGTAGGAGAGTGCAACTCTGAAGGACATAAATCTGATGGGGAATGACATTGGTCCTGAGGGAGGAGAAGCTCTGGCCAAAGCACTGCAGGTACTTATTACTAGTCAGAAAGTACTCCTTTAAAGTACCTCCAAAAGCTATGGGTACTTCTAACAAAAGCTTATCCAACAGGTACTTATAAAAAAAAATGTATAGGCAGGAAGTACTCATTTAACATACCCAGTAAAAGTCTGTGGGTACTTAAGCAAAATCTAATTATTCTATAGGTGCTTATCAAAAGTATAGTCAGAAAGTACCCATTTAAAGTACCCAACAAAAGTCTGTGGATACTTACCAAAATCTAATTATTCTACAAGTACTTAATACCAAAAGTGTAGCCCAAAAGTATTCAGTAAAGTACCCAACAAAAGTGTTTGGGTACTTATCAAAGCTCATCCTACCAGGTATTTATCAAAATCTTATCAGACATAAAGTACCCTTAATCTAAATTATCCTGTAATTCATACCTAACAAGAGCCTTGTATTTTTTCCACCATTTATCTGATAAATGTCTGTATAGAAATCTTATCCTGTAAGTTTTTAATAGGCCAATATATGTCTTAATACTTCTGCATTTGAAACTGAAAATGTAAAAAGATATTTTCAAGTTTTCATAATTTTTCTTCATTGAAATGATTGATTATCCTCCTTCCAGTATATGCAATATGAAGCAAGAATAAAATATATCACAATACCTGTAATTATTTAACAGAGGTCACAAAGACACAATTATGGGTGAATTTTATATTCTTTATAGTTTATACACTCTGTTTATTTTGGAAGGCTGTCTATTAAGGTATAGCTTAGCAGTTAATCAAGTATTATAGATCAGTCCTGAGTAAAATTATGTACATCTTAAAGGTTATTTATTGAAAGTTTATCATGATGTAGATCTAGGTCTGACACTTTCCATCCAATGCAGCTTTTTTTTAAAAAGTTTTTTTTTTTAATAACTTCTTAAGATCTGATAAAGTACCAGTATACTGATAAATCAAATGAATGTTGTAAGTCAATCTCTTATGATTTTTTTTTTTTACCCAAGAATAAATATGAATACTTGTACCTATTTTCAGAGCAACCAATGTTTAAAAGCTTTGAGATTAACAGCAAACAAGATAGGAAATAGAAGCGGCATGGCATTTGCTCAGGTTTTACAAGTCAACAACACATTAGAGGCCCTAGATGTAGCAGATTGTAATTTGGTTTGTATATTATAGGAATTGATCAATCATTAATTTGTATGAGGGTAGTAAAGATAAAATTTCTGTGTAAAGGTTCACTTGATGAGGTTATTATATGCCAAATTCTAAACAGCATATGTGCATGCGCACCGTGTTTGGAATGTATCTATCTCAAACTTTTACACAAATTTTCCTTCTTCTGTATTCATGCATTTTTTCTTGAAAATGAAATAAACTTGATCTTAAATCATTTTGCAGACCATTGAAAGTATCATCGCATTATCAACAGTTCTTTACCAAAACAAGTCATTGAAGGCACTTAATATCAACAGACCACTTCTATTCACCCATCAAGAGGAGACAACTGTGCACTATGCTAAGATGCTACATGTAAGATTCTGATCTTTTCCGATAAACAAGGGTATGACTGTGTATACAGCTAGTGTTTAATATGACTTTTTGGCAATTTTTTGTTTTTGCTGAACTATTGTATTGGGAACTTCATCTTTCCGAATATGTTTGAGCTCGATTCGACTGCATTATATTATATTACATCAAATAATTCCATTTCTCTCAGGTGAACACAACATTAGAGGAAATTCACTTACAGAAGTATGACATGAGAGATTTTGGGGCAACTCGTCTTGCAGAGAATTTAATGCAAAACAATAGTCTGAAGTACCTTGACTTAAGCTGGTAATTAAAACACACTGTCAATTCATGCACTTGCCAAATTCAATTTATCACAAACAACCGTCTGTATTTCTAACTAATAACACATTGCCAAGAAAATACAAAATCCTAGACCAAAATCAATTCATATATTCTTTTTTTTAAACTCTGAACTCATTCATTAGATTAATATTTATAGCAATAGAGTGACCAGAGATGGTGCATTAGAGCTTGCTAAGGTCCTGAAGGAAAACACGGCTATTGAGATTCTGGATCTCGGTTATAACAGACTGGAAGATGATGGGGCTTGTCATATTGCAGAAGCTCTTGGTACATACAACACTAATCTTAAAACGTAAGTCAACACTTCATGAGTGGAGAGATATGCTGTCAGGGAAAAATAAAACTTCTATAATGGTAATACATATAACATGATGTTTTCATAAAATTTAATAAATTGCACTTATATTTTTCTGCTAATATTAAGTTGGGGAATTGACTCTAATGCAAGTATTAAATGGTACAACTTATACATGTTTGCAATTTCTAAGTTTCTTTGATTCTTGATTTCATATACTGTATCTCAACACAAGTTATAGCTTAGAATGAAGTCTCTCTTGACAGTCATTTGGTTAATTCTAAATCTGATTTTGGGCTTTCTTAGACTGGTGGTGTCATATAACAATATTGGAAACAAAGGGCTGTGTGCCTTGGCTGATGCCCTGAAAGTGAATACATCTCTTGAACAAATCTTTATCTGGGGGAACAAACTGGAGGAACCAGCAACTATTGTAAGTGAAATTTATAAGAAAACTTGCCTAAAATTTATGTATATTTAAGTTCAAATATGAATCAATGAAGTGTTAAGAAATAAGAATGGCAATTTTGAATTTCACAATTTGTTGTTCTGTGTTCCGATTGTCACATCTAAGGATGACAGATACTACCCTGACAAACTTCTGTATTTTTTAAAGTTAATATTCCCTTTTAAATAAATTGTGTTTAAATAAAGTATATTTAACAGTTGCCCTTTTAAATTTGTTAAGTGCATTGGTGCTGATTAGACAAATACATAAAATTAGATCCAATATACTTGTATATGTCTCTTGAAATAATATTCATTTTTAATTTCAATAAAAATGCACAGATCAGAGACAATTCATAAGAAAGCATCTCCTGATAAATAAGAATTAGACTGTATTTCATATGGATAATCATTTTTTCCCCAGGCTTTTGCTAATTTACTGGAGAGTGGCAGAATAAACTCAGAGAATACAGACATCCGTGCCTATGTAGTAGATGGAGTAACAAAGCTTTGTGAATTAAACAATACAATCCGCAGACATTATTACTATGCCCCAAGTTACGGAGATGATGTTCCTAGCTGGCAGCCAAGGGGACAAAACCCACGAGGGTCCGATGTTGTTGCAATCAAGAATTTCACCACATATTAGACTTCATTATAAAATTTAGACATTTCATTTTTTACTTCTCATTTTCTGTAACATACTCATTTAACTTAACACAAATGTTCACATCAATGAAACATGTAACTTAATCATTAAAATTTATTTGTAAATTTGTATAAATATGTGTGTGATTCTTTTATTTGTGTGCATACTGCAAATAAGTCTGGATCTGAAAAACTAACCTGCAAGCAGGTGGCACAGTAAGTGTTGAAAGTTTTAATTTCATGTACATGTAATAAAAATATGTAAATATTGTACATAACTTTCCAGGAATGTTATTAAAAATTTGTAAATAAATTGTGAAATATCTTTCAATATCTATGTTTTGAAACTTGTACTTTTAATCACTTATTATTCGTGAAACTTTATTTTCGGGTAATTATGCGAGACAGTCTACCCATGAAAATTTCATTCATGCGTATATTTTTATCAGCATGGAATATATTCAGCAATAACCTACATTCATGAAAATTTTGTCTCGCTTATAAATACCAAATTGCTAACTTGTGAAAATAAGGGTGTCACAAAAATTTGGTGATCTACAGTATACAATGTATGTGTACCTGATATGATAAATACAGCTGATAAATATAGCTATAGTTTTTGTTATGCACAAACTGGCCCTGTTAAGTCCGTCATGATGCCTTGTGTCGAGAATTACAATCCCCTTGGCATGGGTAAGTTTTCAAAAAAGAGTAGGCTCACTGGGGGCTGCCAGAGAAACCCAAAAAACTTCCAAAACTAGTAATAGGACATTAATATTTATACTGCAAAAATATGACTGAAATACTGTGTACTTTGTATTAAGGAAATAATCAAACAATGTATACCCACTGATAAACTGTCATCCCACAGTGCAATTTCAGACTTTGATATATACAGAGGATTATGCTGTCATTATCTATAGAAAGCTTCATACTAGCAAATAGAAAATTGAATGTTTATGAATTCTTTTGAAATATAACTTAAAATTTGTTGGTCTAGTCAATTCATGGTTTAACATCAAACTAACTGCAACAGAAATGTCTCATGAAAAATAAACTGTAGAGCTCAATAAAAAAAATGTGGATAAAAAATCTAGCAAAATTTAAAGAGTGGAAGTATCATTTTGTAGTACATTAATTTTCCATAAACTACCATAGAAAAGGGGGCATAATTCTTGTGATTACAATGATTTTTAATCCCTATCTTGGTGCACTTTTCTATCTCAAAGTGAATTAAACTATAACGAATGACATTTTTAGATGTAATTTTATAACATACAAAAGTTTATTTCAGATATGTTGACCCATTTTGGAGTGTATGTTGCAATTTTTACTTCACAATAAAATTTGTTGAAGTTAATTATCAGAATACTGTAAGTGTACATAGATTGGCGTATTCAAAAGGATCACTTCTAGGTAAATATATGTGTTGACCTATAGGGCCGATATTGGTTTCAGTCTTTAGAAAGAGCTTATCGATATCCATTCCGGTCGTTGACTTTAGGCCACATGCGTGTAGTTTCTTGTTTCTTGATTTAGTTCTAGTCAACTGTGTGTTCATATGACCCTACCTAGGTATTTACATATACATCCTTTGTATGAGGGTCCTTACTTGATGCCTGGGTAATGGAAACAGGGCTTAAAACCTTAACTGACCTTACCACATTCTTTTCAGTCTAATCTGTAACCCTTCCTCCTGCATTTTTGACATAACGTCGCCAATGCACACAATTTTCCCGAGGAATGAACTGCATCTACTCTGCATAGCGCAGTATCTCTCCCACTGGCACAAAAGTACTATTACCCAGAGATGTTCTTGAAAGACAAACACAGCAATTTTTGCTCGGCATGATTTATTTTTTCGTGACACCTGCAGTATCGAGTAACACAAAGTGAATGATTTGTGTCCTCGAACAAAGTGTGCTTACACTGAGGTATATAGTTCCGGTTGATTGCGTTTAGTTAAAGAGAATTTATGATCTGCATTTCTATAAGTGTCTTTTATATCAACAGCAAACATGCATTTAAGGAAGAAAATGGAAGTAAAATGCAAAAGCCTTTATAAAAAATTAAAGTGCGTGTTTATAAAGATGTAAAATTTGAAAAAATAAGTGTGCCAACAGGTGGATTCGAACCAGGACACTAAAAATGTCCATTGTAAGAGTCTGTGATCTATCTCTCTGACCTATACTGACTATAAAAACATACTCCATAAATATAATCCAGTATGACAGAAATAGGTTTTCGCATTTTTTGTAGGTTTTTTATGTATTTCGACCCTAAGGCAGGGGTGCCCCTAAAAAAATCTTGTTTTAAATCATTCTTTAGATCAAAATCTAAAATTTCATAATTTAATTTAGGGGCAGGCCTGCCCTGAAGAACTTCTATGCCAAAATTCACACAAAAATTAGTGCTTTAATGGACAAAATACTGTTTTCACCAACTTTGGAGGTTAATTTCAAAGTTGCAAATAAAAAAAAATTAGGTTCAAAATGCAGATTTGAAAAATTTAGACAAATATACGATAGAAAACAACTAAAGAACATTGATTTTTAAATGTGACTTTTTCCGGAAAAATGTTCTCTCCTATAGGTCAAATCTTTTGTTATAACGAATACATCCTTTAGCACAATCAAGGGGTATGGAGTTGTTGGCATAATCATGAATTAGTGCTACACTTGTCCGTGCCATGTATTGTATTAATAAATGATTTATTAGCAATATTCATGAATTAGCGCATCATTGTCTGTGCCAAAGCCGCTAAAATATGAAGCCCACTTTTTTAAGTACACATACAGTATTATGTAGGTCAAATTTTATCTTTGATCCCTTCACATATTTATTTTTTATTGTATTTAGTATTAAGATACTAATTGAAATTAATTTTTCAAACTAAAACATACATGTATATATTTTTTCCCCCTAAACTTTGTACATGTATTCTCTGACATTATTATTAAAATTCATATTTACAAAAAAGGCAAAAAAATATCAAGTTAATTTCAAAACATTCATTTTTTATTGATTTTATCTATGCAACTAAATGATATCATATATTATATCAAACATTTTTAACCAGATCAAGCTATTTTGAAAAATACACAATTTTCTCCTATCATCTCAGAAAAATTACTGAGTTATTGCCCCTTTTGTATAGTAACTTTGATAGGTAAATAAATATGCCAAAATCATGCTTTCCCCTCATTAGATTTTTCTAGACTTTTTACTCCATATATTTCAAATATACATGTACTTGAATTTATTAATTACAAAATAATTTCTGTTACAATTAGTTTGAGGTTGAGCCTATTTTTTGTTAGATTGACTAGACTATTTGGCCATTTGTAACAATTTTTTTTTAAAACTGGAGCAATGATTTATTTGTGATGTGATAATGCAGATACCCACAAGAAAATCTGAATACTTTTATTAAATATCATGTAGACATCCTGGGTTTACTGGGTTTAAATGGTATATCAGGGCTTATATAGTAAATTAAACTCTCTTGATTTTTTTTTCTAATTTGAATGGCCATTTGTGAAAGCATAACTGTTTTGTCTTGACATACTGTACCTGTTCATTGTTGTATTGTGGTGATGAGAATAACTGAAAAACCATAAAAATATACAGCAGTACATAACACAAGAGCTGATCAGATGATGACTTTATTTTCTCTCTGTTGCATTTGGCATGATAAAAAAACTTCCTTTTTAACCAAAAAAAGTCAACTTTTCTTCATAAATTAGCTAATATCAACAAAAGAAACTTTGAATGCTGTCCACTACTCTAAGATTATGTACAACTAAGAATTAGGAAATTTCATGTCAAGTTCAAAGCTTCCTTTATATATCCTACAATTGTAGAAACTTCTGCCATTGCTCCAAATCCTGAAATATCAAGTGTATCTATCAGTTTACCAGTATTTTGCCTCAAGCAATTCTATAACAAGCAGATGCTGTCATTGATGCAACAATTTTGTTGTTTATTTTAAATATTTTTTCTCTTTTACAAATAAAGACAAGTTTTCCTATTAAGAAAGATATTAAGACTGAAATCATACATAATAAAACATGTTTGAAGATGAATACACTAATGGTTAACAACAGCTTCAAAAACAGAACATATTATGTCCCCAAGAATAAGAAGTTTTCAACTAGATATAATGAACTGTGGATATTATAACAAACAGATTTTGGCTGTCAGATGTTAATGCGGAAGTAGTTTACAATGTTTTTGTACATACATGTAGACTAAAACAAAATCTTAGAATTCTGTTTATATCTTTCACTTACCAGTGTCTCCACATGCTAACTTTTTCTCAATACAGGGGATTTCTTTATAGCCATAGTTCTTTAGTGTCTCTATCTGTTGTGCTGTGATCGGGTGCTCCCACATGTAGGTATTCATGGCTGGGGCAAAGTATAATGGCTTATTTAGATCCCAAGCTCTTACTATACATGTCTGTAATAGATGGTGATATAGAAAAAACATAGGCAATCAAAATTTACAAATTTCACCTCAACACATTATTTTTAAGTAAGGCAAAGTCTCCTACCAAATGAATGCTCTGTTAGTGTTCTTCTCTAGATGTTATATTTAATATGCAAGTTCAGTTTTGGGTAGGACTTACAGTTATTACTTATAGTTTGTTACAGGTCTTATAGTTAATTGGGAATGTATCTTCTCAAAAAAAATAATGTGGTCACTCATCCAGAAAATGCAAGTCAGATGCAGCATCAAAAGCAATTCTAATAGTGTGTATCATTCATGCAACTTTGGACATGATACGGTTTATAGTTACTTGAGAATGGAGTTATTCCAAAAATTTATTCTGTTATTCATCCAGAATATGAAGGTCAGATGCAGGGTCTGAAACAAATCTGCTAGAGTGCATCTCCTGATGCCCCAATCATGCAATTTTGGTCAGGATAGAGCTTATACTTCCCTGGGAATAGACCTGCTCCAAAATCTTTGACATTTTCAATCTTCCAGAAAATATTGGTCAGAAGCAGCATCAAAAGCAAGTCTAGTACTGGGCATCCCTAGATGTATCATTCATGCAAGTTTTGTCCAAATGGGACTTATAGTTACTAGGGAAAAGACTTGCTCCTAAAACTCTAAGACAACTCTCATGACTGGGGTTTAGTATAAACTCCTTTCAACTTTGTCAAGTTGAGCTAATATTGATACATATTCATATTTTTGACTTTATTTGGTAGTGAAATCAGATCTATTTGAATACTGAATTTATATATTGGTATTTGTAATTTTACTAATTTCAACCATTGCAGGGCTACAGGTACAGACCACCTCAAACATTAAAGGCATTAAGGCATACAGCAAGAACAATTCGGGAAATCAAAATTTACCCATTAATACTGCAATCTGCACATTTAATAAATTTAAAATTACTGTTTTTTTTTTGTATGAATTTTACAATTTCTTTCCTATTCTATGCAGTTGTCTCCTACCAGTAAGTTGTCACAGAGCCCATTAGCTATCTTAGCCAGTGTATTACAGTCTACTGGGGCAATCACCAGCATGTCAGCCCACCTCCTTAACTCAATATGAAGAACTGGATCCTGCACACTTTTCCACATCTGAAAAAGTCAATTCCTAATCAAATAAAATGCTTTTTACAAAATGTAGTAGGAAAGAGGAATGAACAATTACATAATGAAAAGAGTAAGGTTTGCTTAGGGCCTTTTTTGGCCCTGTGAATTTCTGAAAAATCAAACCTGTTCAGTTTTGGTTGACAATGCATTAAATATCACTTGGACCCTAGCTGACTACATATCTTTCAAATAAGAGGTAATTTTCTCATTTGTCAATGCATTATGACATCATGAAATGTGTCATTATTCCCATATCCTGAAAATTCCTTCAAAAAAGGCCAAAAGTTTTAGCTCTTTTTCGATATTTCTTATACAGCACATTTCCTGATCCTAAATAAATAAAACTATTTTAAAACATGTTTTTTTTTGGACCAAGGAGTGTGCTCATATTGTAATTCTTTGTTGAAGGTACTCAAATCCACTTATTTTCTTCAAAATTCACAAACATTGCAATTTTACAAAGCCTGTTTTCCAGTACCTGGGCTCTCAAAAGAAATTTTGATACAGGAAATGAAAGCACTAAGTCTCTACTTTATATTGATGTTAGAAGAGGGACAAAGGGTGACAGTCAATAAATTGGTATAATGACAACCATTTTATGTAAAGAGTGAACCTAGCTTTTTAATAATGGCTGGACCAGAACCCATAGACCTCTGCATAACATGTCAGGGTCTCTAATCACAGAGCTATTTAGGCTTATATCCACAGTCCATATATAGCCATTATGGCAATTATAAACTGAAAGTACTGTGAGCACTTGATACCCCTGCTCACATGAGTATAATGGTGAAGTTCATTTTTTGCTATGAGAAACCCAAAATATATGCCCAGTCAGAACATAGAATAGAAGGTACACAATGGCACTATGTAATGAAGATTCTGTGAAAGTGTCATTAAATTTTCTTCAGTGGTATAGGAGCAGATAAAATATGGGTACCCCCAATATTATTGAGAGAAAGAATGGCAGTGTCCAGGTTTTGCCATGGGAAACTCCATATATCTGCCCAATTAAAATAAAAAGTAAATGCACAATCGCATTTGTAAATAACGATTTGTTGAAAGTCTCATTAAATTTTGTTCAGTGGTATATAACGAGATGCGAATGAGAGATTGGTACCCCCACTGTTATGAAAAGAATGGCAGTGTCCATGTCTTGCTACAGGAAATCCCAAATATCTGTCCGATCGAACCAAAAAATAGGAGGTCACAATAGCACTATGTAATAAGATTCTGTGAAAGTCATATTTGATTTTATTTAGTGGTATAGTAGAAGTTGCAGATAAGAGATGGATACAACCAAGTATTATGGACGAATGGACAGACACCCTTATCATTATACACCTTACTTTTCAAGCATGGGGTAAACAATAACATAAAGTTTTCATGAGACACAATATGCATTACCTTCAGAGTCTTGGCGTTGTAAAAAATCTAAGCACTCTTGCTTACCTCCCATTCATGATTATCTGTTAGTACTGGAACAGGAAGAGAGTCTTTGTTGAAAAAATGAAGGGCATGATCAGTGGCTACTACCTTGATCTCAACCTGTCAAACAGCAAAAAAAAATGTAATATCACAACGTTAATTGGTAGATTTATTACTGCTAGAGAAATGAGTCACAATTTGATCACAATCTGAACAGTATCCTAATTACAACAAAATTTCTTGATAGATAAATTTGTACATTCTTCAAATACCTGGTACTAGTAACAAAATTTCTTTTTATTTCAATTTGAAAATACCATGAACAAGAGAATATTAAGGAAATGAATTATTCTTTCACTGAAATGTTTTATTAATTTTTATCCTTGTTGTCCATGTAACAGAAAGAAAGAAGTTGTGATTGACCAGCTAGAATCCATACCAGGCCTTATGAAGTCTAGAAAGGTGCACTATTAACTGAGCTACTAAGTATCTGAAAAATGGCAATTCTACTGGTACCTCCCTACCTGACACATTTCCTACACTCCTTACATGCCTTTGCCCTACAAACACCAACCCAAGCTACGGTAATTGCTAATTTTTCACTTAAGATGTTCAGGGTATACACCAAATGGAAAGGAAAAAATGACACAAACAAGGACCTCTGCACTTTAAACAGATGCTTTTAGTTAATGAGCTTTCTGCCCACCAATGAATGAACCTGTCTAACATTAATATTTTAAAACATCTATGAAATAACATATGTTTTAAAATATCTAACTCGAGACTAAGTAAACTATGTAAAACAAGAGGCCCATGGGCCATAACACTAATCTGAGTAACTTTGGCCCTTCTGTTCTTTTATCAGCGGATTTTTTCCCAATATATTCCTATGTAAAATTAACATAATATATTGTGGCCCCACCCAACCCCCAGCCCCACCCTATCCCAGGTGTCATGATTTGAAAAAACCTGAATCTACACTACCTGCATTGTCGCAAACCACAGCCAAAATGTACGATATCCTCTCCCATTCTGGCCGTAGTTGAATGAGAAGAGAATATTTTGAAGCTCATTAAAATATTGAACAATGCGATAAAGCATAGTCGGATAATGAACTTTTACAGGACCTTTCAAATTATTAAATATTCAATATTATGACACTGTTTGTGATCAAGCAGCCACGGGTAGGAGAGAGCTATATATATGCAGACTCTGGATCGTGGCTTGAGACGATGCACTACCTGAGGATGCTTTCCATATAAATTTGACTTACCTGTGACCTTGCTGAAGAATTTTAAAGATTTTTTTCTATGTATTCCTATTTAATCTTTGATTGCCCATAGTGGCCATACCTTACCCTAGGGGTTCATGATTTGAACAAAATTGGATCTACACTATCTGAGGATGCTTCCTTATAAATACGACTAATCATGACTTTGCTGTTCTTTAAGAGAAGAATTTTAAAGATTTTTTCTAAGTATTTCTTTGCTAAACTTTGATTGCCCAAAGTGGCCCCACCCTATCCCCGGGGTCATGATTTGAACAAACTTTTAAATTACCCATTTAATTTTCACTATTTCTTAATTATCACCCCCTGGAAGAGGGCGTGGGCCTTCATTTGAACAAACTTGAATCCCCTTCACCCAGGGATACTTTGTGCAAAGTTTGGTTGAAATTGGCCCTGTCAGGCCTGTGGTTCTGGAGAAGAAGGTGAAAATGGGAAAAGTTTAAAACGACAACAAGTGAAGGAAAAAATAAATATTCCATCCTTGATCATCTTGAAAATAAATAATCTGTCCTTGACTGGTATGAAAATAAATAATCTGACTCGCCACCCCCCCACCCCCCCCCCCCCCCTTTCACAACCACATGGTCGTCCTATAATCGACATGAACATAAATTATTTTACCTTCTCATTAAGATTCTTAAGTTCTTGAATTAGTAAAGGAATTTTTATAGATGCAACACTCCCTGTGCATCCCACTATAACCCGCTTCTTCTTGTCTTGTTCTTGGTCCGTTCCGCTCATCGGGCAAACCGAAAATGAAAGTAAAGTGAGTTCAGAAAGACACTTCCGACAAAAACAGGGATGACCTCTCTAGTTGCAGAGGCTGTACAAGCAGAACTTGGGGGTATTGTAGATGTATTTTAAAATATCACTGCCTTATTTAAATTAAGAAACTGTATTCAACAATCACATTCTATAAAACACGTTTCTATTTACAAGTTTTGAATGTAAACATGGTAAAGGCATGGGTTGTTCGAATTTTCTCGCAGAATTATATTTTTATGTTCAAGTATGTCTATGAATAAACAGATAATGATATGTTTGTAGTTCATAGATTATTTTATTAATAAAAATGGTTCATATTCTATAATATTAAAAGCTTCTTATTCATTTTTAGCAAGAGAAAGATGGCCTAACAATGTCAAACTATATGAACCATACCAAGGTAAAGTGATAAACTAACACTATGCAGTGCTTCATTAGGAATAATACAATGTAAAAAAAAAAAAAAATTGAACAATCATGAATTAAAATATCTGACAGACTGACATAATGAGTCAACATGCTATATACATTGTTTATTGTGATCTTTCACAGTCATTTTTAACTTGTATATATTAAGTTTATTTATTAGAACAAGCTGTACGTGAGCTTTCTTTTCTTTTCAGCTGAGCAAATTATCTTACCAGACTATGCCAACTGCCTCAGTGTTAGAACTTTTCTTAAAATGTGCAATGCACCATTTACACGAGAATTACGTACAAATGCAGAGGAAATGTCACCATCAGGTAAACACATGAACATTGCATGTAGTGTATAAAAAACACACATAAACAATGTAGTGTATAAAAAACCAGATAAACATTGTAGTGAGCAAAATATATAAATATTGTAGTGTATAAAAACACATAAACAGCGTAGTGTATTAAAAAACACATAAACTTTAGGGTGAGTTCACCATGCTTCGGACATCTTTGTACTTTTATAAGTTCTTGACTAGCAGTATCGCTTAAGAAGGAATATTATTAAAATGTAGATTAATTAATTTATATTGTGTGATTAAAATATGAATTTGTGACACAATTATGTGTTATTTGTCAAGAAAAAGAAAATGTCAAATGCATGGTTAATTTTTGTCTGATGCATGATTAAGAGCCATTCTCTGTAATGACTTGAACTTTTATATAGGAGCTGTGGCACGCATAGTCTCAGAATTTCTCCAAACTCTCTATGATAAAAGTCTTTGATACCGTAAACTCAAATCAGGCAAAAATTGGTTGCTACGTGTCATGGTTACCATAACAACATCTCTTAAAGTTTGAAAAATGGCATTTTTCAACATCTTCAGAGTCCCACAGTTAACGTTTGCAGCAAAGCAAACAAGTGGCAATGACTGTTTCTGAAAGCTGAAGGCCTGGTGTCTTAAATGCATTATAAACATGTTTGGTAAATCATCTATAACATACGTTACTATGGAAACCACGTATTCAAAAGTAATAATTTTGTTCATTTAATTTTATAAAGTCATACACTTAAGAATAAAAACAATTATAGGTTGAAATGCAAGCAAATAATAGAGAAGAGATCCTTGTAACATATACTAAGGACAAATTATGATATTTCTTATAGGTTGGCAATGGTTGCCATGGTTTTAATACCACGAAGGGATTTTAAATTTACTCTCTTAGTGTTTTAATCTTATCCTATCTTTTTAAAAAGCATATTTCTATATAACTGATGATCAATTTTTAAAGGCCTTGGTGTGACCCTAATTTTCGCATTTCAAAAAATTCAATTTCAATTCTTTAAATAGTGCGTTGCTATGGAAATAAGGCGAAAAAACATGCACAAAAATCTGAAAAACACTCTGTTTCCTTGGATACGTACAGTTGTATGTAGATTCCCAAAACTTTAATGATTGATATATGTGAACAACTAACCTGACTTTCAATTTTGACTATCACCCAATCTCTAACTGGATGCAAAAAGCTGGCACATAGGGTCTAATATTGACAAAAACTTAACAAAATCGAACATTTTCTCTTCTTGGTAACCATAGCAACAGTGTTGTATTTTTCAACAACCTTTATCAATATATGATATTCAACTTTAGTTCTACGAGATAAGTACTATCCAAGGTGATTCAAATAATATTTTTCTTGATTAAAAGGTTAGTAAATTCCTAAAGCAGCAAAAACAATATCACTTTAAACAACTAGTACGTTGTTTCCATGGTTACACTACAAAGTAAAAATTAATCTAAATTTTTCTTATGTTGTCGGTGTTGTAAGGTCCTAAGGATGCATATGTGCCAGTCATGAATTTTATTGTTTTTCCTCACGATAGTAGCATTAACCCAATCATAGTAACAGATTTTGCATGGTGACACTGTGTTACCATGGCAACCATGAAAGTTATTTTTAGAATAATATTGCCAATACCTAATTACATGAGGTCAAATATTTTTCATTGTTTTTCTTACGTTGTTGATTGAGTTTGATCATGTAACATCTATCATTTGTGACTATAGAGCGTTTTTCAGCATTTTTCAGCATCTAAAATGTATTCCAAATGTACCCATGGTTACCACTTACTAAGAGATAAATTCTAAATAGTTTCTTTATAGCATAAGTGGCAACAAGGTGTCATGTTTTTGGGAGAATGGTTTGTTTGTTTTTCTTAGTCTTTATTAAGGCTTAATAAAAATTTAAAGTAGCTGAAAATCTCAATTTTTTCAACTTTTCTTGCTGTTACCATGGCAACCAAGACACATAGCAACGAAATTTTATTTGATATACGATTCTGGTGTCAAGTTGTAATAATGGGCAAAGTTTCATCAAAATCGGTGACCATGCGTGGCAAAGAAGTTTAAGTGGTTACAGAGAATCGCTATTAATTTGTGTTTGATGCATGGTGAAATGAACTAATATGTCTTAGTAAAAAACAACTCAAAGAAAAATAATGTAAATTTTGAAATTTTTTAGAAAATAATCAATCATTAACAAAATTCATCAATACAGGGTCTTTTCTTTGAAGTCTAATGAAAGAAAGACAACTCTATAAATTTGCAAAATCATAAAATCCTGGGGTACATTCAAGATCATATTGGCTATGTAGCCTCTGTGTAGAGCTATGATCTTGAATGATAAGCTAGCCTAGCTGCTACATTGGGAATATTAGCATAGATATTCTATGCTAGGTATACTAAATCCAAGATGGTCTCGTAAGTTACCTGGTACTGCTTTGCACCATATGAGGTACTAAAAATTGGTTGGGTTTTCTCTAGGGCTGTGTATTGAGCAAAATATTTCGATACAATACAATATAATATTTTATACAGCAATATGCGATATATTGGATTCTTTAACAAGTCTATCAAAAAAGTCTTGTAAATCATTTATTGCATAAATTTGATAAAAACTAGGTGTTTTATTACCAAATTGGAAGTTCATGTCTCTTTACAAAGTACACCTCAAATTCAAACTTTTAATGACTGTACATGTAAAACTAACATGTTAAAATATAGTTGTCTATGTATTTTTTAATAGTTATTGAAGATGTGCTATCTCCTTAATGTTTATTTCATTATTGATCAGTTTTAATTCAAAACAGTAAAAAAAATAATCTTTGATGACTGAAATTCCCAACTTTTTCACAGAATTATTAGAAAAACTGCCTGCCCAATACATATTGAAATTATTTTTTCGATACGATACATTCCAGAATATTGATGAGTATTGATTAATCGATATATTGACACAGCCCTAGTTTTCTCCACCTTAGCTTATTAAATGTAAATTTAAATCTACATTTTTGCTCAAGTTAAGCTTACTAGTTATTACTCACAGAGATATATTCAAAATCTAACACCTAGCAGCTAGGCGAGCTGTCCGTTCAATAGAACTAGAAAAACAATATGTCTAGCTCCTAGGGTAGCCACTACGATCTTGAACACAGCCCTGTAGACTCACCTTTGATGATGTCAAAGATGATGTCACTTCAAGGCCATTCTAGTGGTTTTTTATATCCACATGAAAATAAGTGTAGGCATCGTTAAAATGTTGAAATCTTCGGATCTATGACAAACAAATCAAAAAACACAGAGATATTCGGGTTGGATGCAAGTTTATATATTGATTAAAGTTGTCAGAAGCAAGGTAATTATATGAACAGTAGTCCAATGTATGGTGAACTCATCTATAGTGTTTAAAAAAAAACATTTCTAAGCATTGTAGTGTAAAAAAAGCACATGAATATGGTAGTGTATTAAAAAAAAAAAACTTAAACATTGTAGTGTACAGAAACATAAACATTGTAGTGTATAAAAACATTTACACATTGTAGTGTATAAAAAACACATACACATTGTAGTGTATAAAAACACACACACATACACATAAAAAACTGTGTACTTTAAAAAAAAATTATGCTGTTGGAAAATCAGAGAAAATATGTCAATTTTATTGAAGACAAAGTGATCATTGTTCATTATTTCACACATGTTTATGTTTACATGTATTGATAAAGATTTCGCAACACAAATGGCTGTGATCATGATCAACAGCAATGTCTGACCTAGCTATTGTGAGATTTTTTGATAAAATGAATAGAGTTAATGAGTTTCTCCCATTTTTTCAGGCTCTGTTCCATTTCTTCAAGTTGGGGCATTTATTGTGGCTGAGTTTGATCCTATAGTAGCATTTGCTGGTTTAAGGGTAATTTATATGGAAATATTATGCATTTTAATTTATAAATTAGAGTGTCAGTATTTTCTAACTTCATTATAGGGAAATGCTTATGACTTATCTGTATACTTTTTTTCCCCATTTGTTTGTCAAAATCCTAATAGTACTTTTAAAACTTTGTATATATGTTTTTTTCCTAGGGATTCAGTTTAAACACAGACTTGTCTGAAACAGAGAGATCAGAATTGAGAGCTTATTGTGCCATGGTGTCTAGTATTCTAGGAAGAGCTGAGGTAAATATTCATTAGGTCACCCAAAAAAGAATACGTTTTGTTTTTGTCATCTCAATATTCTAAGACATATGAGGGTTGGAGGACAATAATATGCCGAGGAAAATTTGATCACTATACAAATTAATCATGTACAGTAAAACACGCTTATAACAGTGCAAGGGGCAGACAATTTTTCTTTGTTATCAGCATAATTCATTATATCCATTAAGTTTAAATATATTTTAAAGTCATAGGGAATGAAATTCACTTTGCTATAAGTTTCAATTCATTATAAGCATGTTTTTATAAGTGTGTAACGGTGTTTTACTGTAAATTAAGGGAGCCGACTGGGGTTTTATTATGTGAAAACTACTATCGAGAAACTCTTTAATTTTATACCATATGTACCTTACATTGACTTTGGTATACATGCCAAGTTTAGTGAAAATCTACCGCCTGGTTATTTTTTAGGGACCATCTCAAAATACAGGTACATTTACTATAGGATTATATAGGAAACTACCATTTTTTTGCACTTCGGAGCAAATTATACAAATGCTACTGTAGACTTTTTGCTCAAATTATATTATTTGATGGGTAATACTATATTGTACATTTTGTGCAAGAAACACAAAATTCTACCGTCTGGTTTCCAGAGGGGGCATCTCAAAATGTAAAAATTTATGATATTTTCCTGTTCTTATGGAGTACAACAAAACATGATAGATACCACAGATTTACATAAAAATTAATGAAAATGATTGTTAGATTCTCAATTTCCTATATTTAAAATTTCAAGAGCATGTATTTTATACTTTTTATTTTATGGCATAATTAATGACCCCACTTAAAGAACTTCGGTTATATTCATAACGTCAAAAACACACTATTACGACGTCTATCTACCCATCATTTAAAAAATCGTTTAAAAAATCAGTTATTTAAAAACGTAATAAGATTTTTTAACCTGAGATTTCCTAAAGGACTATATTCTGTAGTGGCCAGTATCTGCCCCCAAAATAAAACTTTGATGGAGAAATCTTTAATTATGTTCTAAACCAGGTGGATATTTGCAGACTTCAAAGCATTAAATATTTTTATCAACTATGACATCATTAGTTAGATATGACGTCAATAAAATGACGTAAATTCCAAATTGCAATGATTTTGAGAGAAAATAGCGTATTTTACGTCGGTATTTTGATTGGAAATTATCGAGCGCAGGTCTGCTCAGACTAGATCTTTTGATATAATGTGAAGAATGATAATATCAATGAAATATGTGAATATGATACCTGAGCAAGCTTGCGCTCTATAAATACTATAGTCAAAATTGAACAAAATTTGTGCATTTTGGACTCTATTTTAAAAATAACGGAAATCCAAATAGTTTGTGACGTCACAGAGACAAGAAAAGCCAACTAATTTTTCCAATTTCATAATATATTGTCTTAATTTGGATTATTTTGTACAATATATGCACTTTTTCTCATTTCAAGAGATATTCAAAATTTGACTATTATGGGGGCAGGAGTACGCCCTTACCGTATATAGTTCTTTGTTAATTTTTATAAATTATGTAAAAATAGTTGCTTTAAAAAAGTAAATACGCTTTATTTTACTATGCTGTGCAAAGTATTGCGCGATGAAAACCCCAGTCGGCCCCCTTAAACATTATTAAAACATTATGCTGAATATACTGAGAAGTTTTAAAGATTTGTTTTATATATATACGTACATTGAGTCTCATGTAAAAAATGATCAATACTGTAATATATAAATTGTTTTCTTTTCTTGAATACTGAGTTCTATGTTTTTATGAGACAGATGATATTTTGGCTGCATTTATGTTTGTGGACAACATGAAACAAATTTAAAACCAAGTTATAAATTGTAAAAAATCTTTTCTAACAACAGCCAGTATAAAATGGAATACAGTAGTAATGGACCTTAAAGGACTTATTGCATGTTTCTAAATTATTTGAAATTAAAAGCGTAAAACGTTCCTTATGACCACAGTTTATAAATTTTGTGTTTTTACTGCGGATAAACTGCGGTAATTAATCAATTATTGACTCAAATGAAAACCCCTGATTTAAAAATCTAAGTTAATTAGATAGCGATCACGTGACCCTGTGACGTCAAAGGCGACAATGGCTGATCAGCTCCACGTTAATCTTACGAAAATATACGCGATACAACCTGAATTTTCTGCGTTGTGGACGACCAAATCGCGTATTTTATCCATATGAAACTGAATATCCAACCTATATGTTAGAATTTTCAGCAAGAAAAAATCTGACAAGAATAGATATGGGTTACCCCATATCCAAGATATTCGACTTTTAATTTATTCGAATTTTCATTGTGCTCAGATGATTTCTAATTTAAAAAAAAAACTATTTACTGATAAAACGTCAGAGATACTCAAGCTGTAGAAAGTCAACTATACAATGGCCATAAATAACCTAAAATGACATAATATTTAGGCTACTGAGTTTCAACATCTTTTGTTGAATAAAATATGCATGTACTAAGGAAACTGCATGTACATACATGTATATAATATAACGATACATGCGATTAGTGACTTTTATTATCACAACGTTGCAGATGCTTATAGAAATAGTTTTAATTTCACATAGAATATAGACTAAATATAATTAACCATATAATTTTAAAGATGTATTTAACAGCTCACTCATTTTCAGGAATATTTAATCCAAATAGCATGTTACAGGCAACGTTTTCAAAGTGAAGGGGGGGGGGGGCTCCGAAAAAATCCCGCGTACTATGGGCCTGTGCTACATGTGTACCATCTAACTTTCCAATGATAGAATCTTCTGTAAAAATTCGAAACAAGTCCAAGCAAAGATCAAAGATAGCCCAATTTTTTATATAGCAAAACTATAGATCTATCAAGGATAGATTTTAATTTATTTTTTAATTTTGTGCTATTAAAGTACTATCACTCAAAGTATAGGCAGATGTTAAAGATGGGTCAACAAGAGTAATCAATGAACTTGTCTAGAGATACATTGACGGCCGTTGTTAAACGCAAAGGAAAGCGCGAGATCGGTTGCGGCGGTGGAGCATCACTCCTTCGTCAAAGAATAAAATCCGACATTTAACACTTTATATAGATTTTGAATATAGAGACGTTTTGAAGATAGACTTCATTTTTGTTTCTAGAAATGTTTTTATTTACAAAAATAGTATATTTTCGTGTTTTTAAACTGAATAGACCAATGACCTAGCATCGTTTTAGGTAACTCAGCCCCTCTAGCCCAGTCTAGGGCTTGAGTAAAAAACCTGCACTTGTTATGAAACTGATGTATAGTTCTTCTTCATGTCCGTAGCAAATACTGATACCCAGTCTACATGATCTAAGCGTCACTAGCGAACGGTGCACATACCTGTGCTTGCAAGACCAAGTAGACTAGGTTTACACACGTGCGAAGATCCTTTCAGACGAGCTCGGCAAATCACGGCAAATCACGTTGCTTTGCCGAGAAGTTACGATTGCAGGTGTTTAACCACATAATAACCATTCCGTTATTTAAAAAAAGAGAAAAAACACACACACAGTTAATGATTAATATTCTCACTCAAAAGAAAATATACGGCAATTAACGAACAATAATCATGACAGTTATATAATTGGTGAAAAGATTTATCACTATCAATCGAAGGATGACCTATATATTTTCGTGAAAAAGACTGAGGAGGCAGCGAGCGTAGGAATATGAAAACTTTTTATTTCCTTTTCTGGGGAAAAGTGATTTTCTTAAAATCTTTTTACGTTAATTTTGTTTTCTTTAACGTATTGAATACACATCATTATTCTTAACATTTGTTGTAATGTTGTATCTACTGATCATGAATGGAACTATTTTCTTCGGAGCAATTGTGTGAAGAGTACCTGACTTTAGTAATATATCTTGAATAGATAATATGCACTGATCGAATATATTAAAAAATCTGTTAACATTGTAAAAATAGCAGCGACGACAGCGAAGAAGACGCGGCGAAGACGAAGAAACTCGCCATCAGAATACGATTTGATTTGTCATCTTATCACATGTATTTACTTATTTGATTCACAAATTTAACATTATATAACTTTGTTGTTCTTCGTTTTTAACATAATCAGTATTTATTTAATTTATGCAAGTCTTCATATGTTTTTTAAAGGATGGCGATCTTGAAAAATAATTTCTCGATCACGAAACATTGCCGTAATCAGAGCTAAATGTTTGGAATAAAAAACGAAAATATCTCACAAGCCTTATACCTTAGAACTAGTTAATGTTTCTATAGTAAATTAAAAGCACGTTAGGAATTAATATTTTCAGCATTTTTGGTAATTAAGCTGCATTTGTCGTTGATAACTCCGTAAATTGTGTGCATATTCTCATCTCTCTATCACTGAATTGTCGCCTATGACGTCAGAGCAGTATTTCGCCGAAATCGGTCTGAAATATGCATATTGCTGTATTTGAATTTCAACTCCCAATATCTATTAAAATATGCTTTCAACAACGTTTATTGTATTCAGTATTTTAATAAACAAGGTTGTAGATAATATTTTTCATAAAATTACGATTTTTGAAAGATCATGCGATAAGTCCTTTAACAGCTCATTGATATCTTGTCATTGATTGTTTACTTGATATTTATGTTTATAGCATAAATTACCGCCTGGCTCCATGTGTAAATACCACATTTACAGTACCTACAGTGTGTGTTTTTAACATTGCATAAAAGGATAATATTTCTCTTTTTTACAGAAATATCTTGCATGGCTTACAGATTCTGTAGCTTTAGAGGTTGGTAAATTTTTCTTGATAATTTTAAACACATGAGAATTTTTAAATATTACTAGTAAAGAAATCTATGTAAACAGTGTAAAGATCAGGGCTTTCAAAAAGATTAAAAATGGGTGGTACTTTTACAAAAATAGGAGGTACCTTGTGGAAGCAATTTTAATTAAACATGTTATAAAATTTTTCTCCAACAAATATTTTGGCCATTACAATCATGATTTCAGCCTTGTAAAAGTACCGGATATCCAGCAGATTTTGAAAGGCCTGAAAGATTCTAGTTGATGGTAGAATACATGTACAGATAAATTTTTGTAGGTGACTCAGACTCGAGTTGGATCTGTCCATCCCTGGCCTCTTAATTGGATGATTCCGATGTTGAAAAAAAGTGAGGTGAAATCGCATCTAAAGAGCGTGGGGTGGGCAGACAAATCTTTGGAAGATGTGAGTAATTTTTTTCCAATTATGATGGTTTGTATTAATAGTCAACTGGAAAAATTTTGTGTCCCAACAACATTCCTTCCAGATTTTTGTAAGCAGAGATTGAATTGAATGATTACCAAGGTTGTAACCATCAAAATTACACACCATAATGCAATCAATAAGAAAGTGCATGACGTTTTTGTGTAAATTAATCAACATCCATCACAGATTCTCATCCTGTAAATGAGGCATAGATTTAATTATAAGTATGAACTGAAATTGAAATCAGTCCAAAATTTGAATTTCCAAATGCAGTATGTTGATAAATAAATAGTCTTCCATTTTTCACATTTTCTCCTATTTTGTTATTTAGATAGTATGATACAATGGATGCATTTAATAGAAACATCAAAATAAAATACAAATAGGGCATGTAATAAAGAAGGTTTCTTATATTGGCACTGCCAAAATTAAATTGACAGAAACCTACTTTAATATATATTGCCTTCTAATTCAAATCAGTGTGGGACAAAAGGAGTTATTTTGTGTTTCCTGTCAGTGTAACATTTGGAGAAGAAAATCATTAATGTGGATATGAAAACTTTGATGCTGAAATCTCAATTATTTTTTGAATTGAATTGAAGGTTCTGGATGAAATCAAGTCCTGTTGCCAAGCATTGTCAGAGAGATTAGAACAACAGAAATATTTCTTTGGAGACAGGTTTGTGACTTGCAAATGAAATGAGTTTCGAAAGTACAAATTTGTCAATGTCACTATTTAATGAATATTGTCATGTGATTATGCATCTTTGCATGACAGGTAATGAAGATTTATTAATGTGCGTGAGGCAATAATATTATATAATTATAATTTTTTGGCGAATTGTGAAGGATACTAGTATGTGGGAAAAAAGAATTGTTTCAAACACTTCTGAATCATTTAATTTTGGAATTATTCCATCCGTTGTCTTGGAGTTATTTTCTTTTAGCTCTTGATATTGTTGTTCATTTCAGTCCAACAGAACTAGATGCCCTGGTGTTTGGACATCTTTTTTCTCTATTGACCATAGAGCTCCCCCTAGTGAATATAGCAGGAAACATTCGGGAGTTTGTGAATCTCACAAATTTTTGTCAGAGAATAGAAGACAAGTACTTTAAAGAAAAAGAAGATGATTAATTCTCAGTATATGAATATTTTATTTGAGATGAAAGAAAATTGTATTTGGTGGTGTTATAATAAATGTTATGTATACTAAAAGATAAAAATGAAGTCAGCTTTTATCTTTGAACATTTAATATTGTGTGTGACTGTGCATAGAGAATGGTGAAATAAAGTAATTTTAGTAAACAATATATTGCATTAACAATTGTTTCAGTAAATTTCAGTAAATTATTTTTTGGCAAAATAATGATAATTGTGGGCTTCAAGACTATACTCTGATTGTATGATAAATGCTCACAAATACGTGTAGAAGTAGATATAGTTACACATACAAAAGTCAATCAAATAAACAATAAATGGAAATACATGTATTTCATAATCCTTTAACGACCATAAATAGTAGTGGTTTGCAGTTGAATAAATTAATTTTTTTCCTCGAAAGGGACATGCTGCATAAAGAAAAGGGCAGCAACATGTGAGCTATTGATACATGTACAATTTTAAAATTTTGATATCTCACTTTCACTTAAATATTTCCTTCAGAATTAATATTTTAACTTGATTTATCTGCGCAATGAATCGTCATAGTTGCCAAATTTTCTGAAATAGTAAAAATGTACATTACTTATGATTACTGAAGTTAAATTGATTGAAGATTTTGAGTGAATGAATGATTGCGACTCTTTCGTAATGTAAAAATTTCCACAATTTACATTGTGGTCCAGTCCTTTACAACGCACCAAACCATATTTTATTACATTGTGGTTCAATCACTTAGAATGCACTAAACTATGTAAACTAGGACTGTGTTCAAGATCGTGGCAGCAAGCCTAGCTGCTAGGTTAGATATCTATGTTGTATTAAACGCACTGCATGAATTAATCCTTGTATGGCTAGACTAGCATATCGTCCAAGGCTAGGCTAGCATATCGTCACTTTTCTGCTATTCGACACTACTTTTCCGGGAAAAAATCTGCTTCTCCGCTACAAATAATACTGTTTTTTCCGCGATTATATTTGTTGCACTGGTCTAAATATTAAAAAATCAATCACAGGGACATCTTATCCGCTCTGTTCAATAAATATAATAATATGTATTCAGGCGCGGATCCAGGAATTTTTTCCAGTGGGGGGTGGCGGGGGGGGGGTCCACCCCAGTCAAAAAAATTTCCAACGCAGAAATTTCTCGACAAGCAACCCCCCCCCCCAAAAAAAAAACCTCCTTTCACAAACGTATCAAACCCAAGGATTTTCTTGACAAGCAAAAAATAAAATAAAAAATAAATTAATAAAGATTCTGACACTTTCAGACAAGAAATGCCATGTTTTAAAAAACGTACCACACCTATATATACAAAGAGTGTTTCTTGTCTGAACTCTGAAAGTGTCAGTATTTTTATTTTAATTAACAACTTTTTAAGTGTATTTAAAGTAGATTCAAAATTTTATTAATTTTCTTTTACATTTAGCAATCCAGAAGACAAGCCCGTATGGCTACAAAGTTATACATGAAAAACCCAAAATAATACCTAAAACTTTCCTTTTATAAAAATCCACACTCTCTGATACTAAAACAGAACGTTTTGTTTTAGTATCAGAGAGTGCAAATTTTTATAAAAGGCTAGTTTTAGGTTATATTTTGGATTTTTTGTTGTAATACTTTGTGAATGTGTCATAGAAAAATATTTTACTTAAAAACGTCAAAGAACCTTTGGGGTACGGAACAAGGGGGTGGGGGTTCCCGTCCCCAAGCACCTGTGCACTTTTCAAAAAAAAAAAATTGTTACCTGAGATTCACAGCTCCAGCGAAATTTTAAAACAATAATCAATCTTATTTGTCACATAGAAATCAAAGTATTAGATACATGCATAAATCTGAGGTTAAGAAGCATGAGGGGTTTAATCCTTAAAAGATATTTCTTTGACGTAGAATATTGTTTATATTCCTACGACAGCGTGACGTCTGACGATCCCGTAATAAAGAAACCATTAGCCAATGCTGATCCATGTGCTGGGAATGATTATCCATGTGACTTTTGATTAGAAGAGACTCAAACCACCCAGATTTTACGTAGATCCTAAGAAATGGCATAATTTACAGTTTAATTCATTTATAATAATAAAAAAAGACGCCAATTTCACAGTTAAGCATCGATGCATTTCTTCATAAAGAATTAGATGTATTAGAATTTAAAAAAAAAAAATAAAAAAAAAACTTACTTCCTAAATAACCTAATAAAATATATTTGTCTTTCGTTCATGTTTTTTTTAAATCTTAGTTTACTACATTTTTAATGTTTTAGCTATCCACAAAACCGTTTCCATTGTACGACCATATAACTTTAAAATAATGTTATATACACGTAAATCGACCACCATTAAGAACCATTTTTCTTTAAAATCACTTCTGTTAATTATTTTCAAGAAATGTAAATTATAATGCTCTTACTATTTATAAATAAAGTTAAGACTTGCTTAGTGCATGTTTGTGTGTGTGTGTGAGGGTGTGTATGTGTGTATTTTGTTTTTGTTTAAATTGAAAATAACACTAAATAAGATGATAAAAAAAAATACCGGGTAATTCAATAACATTCAATCTGAAATGGATGAAAACTTGTTGACCATTGACAATGAATCAGAAAACCCTTTGACCATTAGAGCAGGATAATTAATTATCCAGACACATCGTTAATGATCTCGACCCGACTATAGCCCCATCGGGCAACACAAGTTACCAAGTGTATCGCCTACAGAAGAATGTTCCGGTAAGGACGGGAAGCTTATTAATACCGGTGGTATACACCTGTATCGAATACCATCATTCGGAATGCTTTCTTTTCGTGCAATATCTCTTTTTCTTTAAATTCAGCTGATAAGAACTTAACGTCTTCATCCATCTAAGAAATGTGATTGACAGTTAAGCGTCGACCATATGCCCTTCGTTCCGATTCGTTAACCATAAACACATCAGAAGTTTTGACATAAAAATCGGATGTCGACTCCCCTCCGTAACATTACGGCAACCATGTATCTGGGGACCATTACAACAACACTCATTGTGTAAGTATTTAATTGAACATTGTTCATTGAGCTACATTTATAATATATACATGTACCTTTTGTTTTTCTATATTAATTCTCAATTTTTATTTCACACCTAATTTTTGTCTGCTGTAGATTTATTTACTAGTATTTGAATTCATGGTGTTCCGTGCATAAAACTCTCATTAACTATCTCATAAATGAATTAATTCAAAACAGGAAAATATAACAAGGGAACATTATAAAAGATCCTCATGTCAAATTAAAAAAAATTATTCTTTGAATATTAAACATGATATTCGACATTAATGAAATATAAGATTCATAGTATATGTATAATTGCATTTACTAGAAATGTTCCCATCATAGAATTATTTCATATCAAACTACACCAGGGACTTTTATACTTAGTATATACGTCCCTGACTCCATCTTATATAAAACTTTTAGTATACTTTACATACATTGTTCATTATTTTAAATAGCGACAAAAAAAGGAAACTTTTGATAGTAAAAGTTTCTCAGTCATTTCGGACAAGAGGGAGCACTCTTTAGATATAGTGCAAGTAGTTCACGGAATCTCATGGTCAGTATTTGTACCCTATTAAAATACATTGGAGAAAATTTCAACAGAACACATACATTCTTCATATCTGGAAAAAAAAATCTATGAATAGGACAACATATGAAAAACAGAAGAAAATGTATTATTCATCGTGTTTTTCACCTGTCCATCCATTTATCAAAATAAATAATTAATGTTCAATTAACTTCCGGAGGTATGTACAAAGTAATGTGCCAAAGGATAGTAAACACCAACATTACTTGTGGTTAATGTAGGAGACGCGAAAGAAACACCAATTTTCTTTTCATTTCTTGTCAAACACACTTGTTAAACGTTAACATTAAGTATAGAAAGCAAAGGCCTTATTAGATGTCCCTGCTGCACAACGGTGTAATGTGGTGTTTTATGATAGCACGCCGTTAATGAGTAAGTCATCATGATAACTTTTAATTTTTTTTTTCATTTTTCAATACCGAACATGAAAAGCATAAACATTCCTAGGGTTTTTTTTTGATTTATCACTTAATTTCCACATATGTTTAACATATCCCATATATCATTGTACGCCTTTAAAGTTTTTCATGTGCGTGAAATGACATTTATTCAGACTGTACTTGAAGTTCCATACAGCTCCAGTTTACTATCAAGACAACTGAAATATGTAATTAGATGTGGTTTATGCAGTTGATTTACTGCGATTATAAATCAAAAGAATTTACAGGTTTTAATAAAATCAAACGAAATCAATTAAGAGAATGAATTTTTGAAACGCAATTAAGTCAATTTTGTTACGTTTCAACAGTGACATACAGATTTTTATTAGTTGAATAAAGTCGATATTTCACAGATGTAGTGTGAAAATAACAGAGGTGTTATTTCTTAATGTGAAAATAACATTAAGTTAAATCTAGGTTCTTTCATTGTTCAAACCTATCATCCTTAGCATCATTCTTGTGGTCTTGTATTCACCTCACAATACTGTTTCGAATTTCAATAAAAAGAGAACCATATGTAAAAGCATCTTTCCAAGTCAATGGATTCTGATCCGCTTCGGAGAGGATCAGAGACCCTTGACTTGGAAAGAAACAAACAGAAAATGGAATTAAGAAAATGTAATAAACGGAAAACTCAATAGATATGGAATTTATTTCACTCTTTTGACAGGATTTTTGGGACATATTTTTTTTATTGTTTCAACAATCAGCACTCGAGTACTAGTATCTAAAACGTTTACTTTTCCTGTAGAGTGATATGGTCGGTGTTGTAAATCTTACATCTGTTTACAAAATATTCAGGTTTTCAATTTTTGGTCTTTACGCATTATTTTTGAAACATCTAAGTCGTTATTCAGTTTTTCACAATTTCTTTTTTTCTCCAGTTTTTGTTTATTCTACTTGTTTATAGTGATATCAAGGTCAACACGGGAAATACTTTAGTCCACGTCTTTGACATTATTCATTTGAACGTTAGCAGTGTTTAAAAACAAAAGTACTTGATTTTGACATACTCTATTTTACTGAATCACATCTGATCACAATTTACCAATAAAAGCTTAATGAAGGACGAATTTAATGCTATTTATCGCAAAGCAATAACTAATTACTATGACAATATTGAATCCACATTAAATGTTAATTGTAAGAACAGTAAATTTTATTAGAAGTTGATGAAATTTTTTTTCAATGTTAAAGCAAGATAGGAATACTAAGAAAATAGAGTATCTAGCTTAGCTTTTTGGATAATTACAAAATTGACATTCAATAAATATTTTTCATGAATTCCAAATAGACTATTATTTATGAAAGGCAGAAATTTCTGGTATTCAAAAACAGGAAGAAAAGGTTGCTGATATTACTCGGTATTTCGATCTTGCATGTTAATAAGGCTATTGGTCCAGACAATATTTCGTCGAATATTAAAAAAATATACTTTTACTACATCAAAACTCTTTTTAAAAATAGCTCATGTATCGCTACCAGAAGGAAGACCTATCTATTGCTAGTAATTACAGTCCAGTTTCTCTTCTAAGTTGCACTAAAGAAAAAAATTAAACATAAAAATAATTTTTTCATTAAAAAAAAATTATTTTACAAATACCAGATACCAGGCTAGTTTTTATTTAAATCAGATCACTCTACAGTTTTTCAGCTGTTAGAACATATTACAACATTGTTAAAAGTATTGAAGATTCGGAAAATGTGTTGTATGATTTTCTGCGCTTTATCAAGAATGTTTGATAAAGTGTGACATGAAGCTTAATTTTTTAACTTGAAACTAATTGTATCAATGAAAATCTTTTACAATGGTTTACAATTATTTTTGTAACAGATCTCAAATGATAATGTTTAAAAAACGCCTTCGTCAAGTTTATGTACCAATGCTGGTGTACCGCAAGGGTCAGTATTAGGACCACTTTTATTTCTTATTCATATTACTGATGTAGCAACCAAACGTTATTACTCTGTAGATTACCTGAATGTGAAGATAACGAACAGCGATCTTGCTCAAAATCCATATAAACAATACAAATTGTCAACACGGATCTCTGAAAACAGAGTTGGCAGGTGCAATGGAGTAGTAAGCATCCCCTGTCGACCGGCCACACCCGCCGCGTGCTTGTTGTCATGATTGAGTAAATGGAAAAATCCGTAAATAATTCAGTGTGAAAATCATGGCCTAACAAACAATATGTTTGAAAAAAGCCAGTCAACATTCGATTCAACAACAAACAAGGTAATTGTATCGACCATGGAATTTACGAAATGTTGACTTTAAACGAGATTGCTGATATTCATATATCATCTGCTTATTTATCAATAGCCTGTCTCGTTTTAAAAATTGTACGTAGAAAATGCCCAGCGAATCAACATAGCTCAATATGCAGGCGGTAGTGGTATATTGCTCTTTAAATAAGGGAAATTGACGATAGAAAAGTTGAAGTCATCACGTTTATCATAAAGTTTGGCTGTTATTTTGCCAGCAATGTCTTTCTCTAGTAAAATATCCAAACATGAAACCGACGTGTCAGTCTCTGTAGCGTTTTTTTTAATTTCGAGTTCAAGGATTATATCGAATCAACGTAGGAAAGAATATTAATAATTGATAAATATCTAAATGTCGAATTGAACGCCGCAGAAAGACTTCTTCTTTTCATGTAGACGTTTTTGAATTAATTCTGCTTAATACAAAAACAGGTCTGGTATTAATGGTGCAAAATTAGAACCCATGGGAATTCCAACAGATGGTTTGACGATCTAATCTCCGAAAACTACAAAGATAATAATTGTCAATTAGAATCTCAAGCATCTTCATTAATATCAACCTCAATCTCCACCTAAAACAAAAGCTATTTTTCACAAAGGCAAAGAAAATATATAGAAGAATTTCTCCAATTATATTTTCAAGGATATCAACTGGATTATGTTTTAACCCATCGTCATCGTTACTTTTTTTCTCTCAAGATTTGGGTGGTCTGAATATATCAGTAATATAGTAAGTGTAAAAGGTGAAAAAAGTGATTAATCTCACAAATCCAGTCACAAAAACGAAATGCGAACAAGGCAAAAAACACGGACCCCTGTAAACACCAAAGGTGGGATCAGGTGCCCAGGAGGAGTAAGCACCCCCTGTTGACCGTCACAACCGCCGTGAGCCTTACATATTGATCAGGTATACGGAGTATGCATACAAAAGAATTATCCTCTTAAAGAAACTCAAATTTACTCTTGGCGGAAAAAAATGTCTAAAATGTATATCTTATTCATTAGACCAGTTCTTAAATATGCTTTCTTGGTATGGGTCGGTTGTAATTTAACATGAACAAGTTAGAAAAAGTTTAGTTAAGTGCCACAAGAATTGGAACAGGTTTACCAATTTTAGCATCGTAAGAATCTATGAAACAGGCTGGGAACCTCTTGTCAATCGTCGTCATACTGCTAATTTAATAACTGTGTTCAAATTCATACTAATCAAGTACCTGAGTACTTAAGGAAGATTATTCCCCTTAAAATGTTTTATTGTATAATACACGAACCAGTGAAGATTATAAGGTTCCAAACAGCAGAGTAGAACTCTACAAAAAATCCTTCGTACTCGACACTTTTCGAACAAAATGGAACTCACTCAAATTAGAAGTTAGAGAAGCAACTTCTTTTAATATATTCAAGGAAAATATTACTGAATTACTAAATCTCCAAAATATTCTTTATTTGGTAATTGAACTATCATTATTATACACAACAAATTAAAACATCACCGAATCACTAAATTTTAATCTATATACAGGCGAAATATTATTGCTTCTCCTAGTTGTACTTAGGGTCAGAATGAGGATGTTCCATCATTTTTCTTCGTTTGTAGGAGATACATAAATGCAAGAAACAATCTCTGAGACAAACTTTTTAAAGACTTGAAGAAATAATCTTAATAGACACACATCATTCTGTTGCTTTGGGGTAGTGACACTTTATTGTATGATACGAAGTGCTTCATTTTTCCAGCAGTTAATAAATTTAAAAGTGAATCTGGAAGATTTAATTAATATTTCATTTAACATCAGGAAAGGAACTTGTAAGTTGTAATTAACACAATAAAATATGTTTATAAATTATAAAAAAGCACCCTAGAAAATATTTTAAAAAACCCTGTTCCAATTATATACATGTACATAAATTATATATCAACTACTTGTACAAAACATTGAAAATCCTTATCCTCCACAGTATGCATTTGTCAGCTGTAATTTATTGCTTTATTATTCACTGTTAAATTTGTCGTATGCAAAGGTAACACTAAAATACTGTCACCGCTCTCCTTCTCTCTCTCGTAAAATTTAACTGCAATAAATTGATTATGGTCTCTAATAAAATCGACTAACACTTCTTACTCTACTAAACAATGTTCAGTCATTGTCTCTATCAATCTGCATTAAGTATTTTATACTACAGGTAACAGATCATCCACATGAAAACAATTAAATCATACTCATTCATTTTAAACACATCAGAATAGTTTGAAGAATTAGGACATAACATTGAACAAAATTGTCTGTCAGATATTGATGGATGGCCGTGACCACACGCTGATCGACGATAGAATTCGGAGCAATGGTACACTACAACCCGGAAAATACTAAAAAACATAAAAAATGAATGGATAATTTTGACAAATTAGTATCACACTTACACGTTGTAAGTAAAGTCTGTTTCCTTGATTTATTTGAACGACCTCATTGCGACGATGGGGAGTATAGAAACAATTCCCACGAATTTTAACTCGGTCTCGAAAAAGTTCGAACTGAATGAAATTTACGTAAATGTCTTAATGAAAAAGGTGAAGATAAAGAAGAGTGATCGATATAAAAAAAAAAAATAAACAATACAAACAATACAAATCTGCGAATAGCGCATAAAACACGAAGCCCCAGAAATTTCAGAGGTGAGATCAGGTGCCCAGGAGGAGTAAGCATCTCCTGTCCACCGGTCACACCCGCCGTGAGCCCTATGTATTGATCAGGTAGACGGAGTAATCCGTGGTCAAATTTAGTATAAAGACAAAGGCCTTACAATTGGTATGAAATATGTTAATCAAAATACGACCCAGTGATAGGTTACATTTGCGAACAAGGTCATTATAACGACCATAGAATTTTCGAAATTCTGACATTAAACGAGGTTGTTGAAATTCCTTTAACATCAACTTATCTATCAATAGCCTGTCTCGGTTTAAAAATTGATCGTATTCGGAGCATGCTCTTGAGTATCGAATAAGTTGGGAGACATAAATGCCATATGCAGGTGACAGCGGAATATTACTACATAAATAAGGAAAACTGACGATAGAAAAGCTGGTGTTTTCTTTTGTCATACAATTTAGTTTTTTTTTTTTTGTTTTGAACATATTTTGTTGACAATATGTCAAAGGGATTAGACACAAGTTCTAAAAACTTAGATAGTCCTCTCCCATACATAAAATCTGAATAGCCATACAACATTTACAAAGATTTACAATAATATATATATATATATATATATATATATATATATATATATATATATATATATATATATATATATATATATATATATATATATATATATATAGTTTTATGAATAATGAAATAATATCAATTAATCATAATGGTGATAATAATTACAATGTTATTATCATCAAAATATAGTAATTTCTGTAGAGATAATACAAATAAGTGTTAATTAAAACGACCCGTATCCTGAATAAATTTTTGAACAATACCAAATATTTTTTTCATTTTCCTGCGAAGATAAGGAATCATCTCCCCATAGCAATTTATGCACATTAATCATTTTTACATTATGAATTACAAGTAATGCATTCATCATTAAATGTCTAGGTTCGAAATATTTTCTACACACAAAGAAAAAATGATGACTACCCTCTTTCATTCCACATGAACAATTTGGATTCGTTATGATATTACATCTATGCAGATCATAATTTAAAATACAACTGTGTCTTAATTTTGTATGTAAAATGTTCAGATACCTTCTGCCATATGAAAAATACTAGGGAGGCCTATCATTATTATTCTTCAATTTTCTTTTAAAAATTCCTATTGAAGTTATATCTCTTGTTTCGTTGCTCAGTGAATTCCATAATTTGCGAATAGTATCGGGGACAAATGATTTGTTGAATAATTCAAGCCTGCATTTTGGTAAGGAATAATCAAATGAATTTCGAGTATTGTAATTTGAAACAGTGTTTCTAACCATAGGTACAATGTTTTTTAAGTAGGGATGGCAACGAATATTCGAACATTCGAATATTCATTCGATGAGTTGATATTCGAATATGAATTTAAGATTCGAATATTCAGTGTTTTTCAGATTTCATAAAAAGAAGTACTGTGATTAATAAATTTTGATTAGAACAGTGCTGGAATTATCCCTGTTTAATTTACTAGCGATCAATTTCCATCGACTGATTTCTTTCACTACTTTCTTATCTTATAAATCTTCTAAATTAGATGTATTTTGTTTTGAGTAAGGTGTTATAAAGAATTGTACAATAATGCTTTATGTATAATACAAAACGTACTTTCATAGTTTTTATTAGTTAGATACGATCGGATCAAGAATCGAGGACAACAAATGAAATCTAAGAATATCTGAAAGGCGTGAAAAGTATACTTATCAAAATAAAATTAATTGATCATTGAATGAATGTCCGATAGAATTAATCTGTAATTAATATTGTAAAGGGCTTAATTTCAGAATAAATGCGTAAATTACTTGATTATCTCGGGTTGTACATAATTTATATTCATTATCGGGAAAATAGTTAATTACCTAGGAAAATTGTCTATGGAAATATTTGTTTACATTGTATCAAAGATTATAATCATATCTCTTATCAGGCAGATAATTGTAATTTATTACACGTATTGAAATCTGAACAGTATACCGTTACGGCTATCTTACCTTTTGTGAGACGACTGGTTCCTCAGGTGGGACTACTATAAATACACGTTTCATTTGTTGAAATTATACTTTTCTACATTTTAATCAATTATTTATTTCAATCAATGACAAATATAAAATGGAATTTCTTATTTTACACCTACGTATACAAAAGTCTTCATACAATTTTACTTCAGATGGAAGTATACCTACGCTAAACCTTTCATGAGAGTAGGATGATGCATATTTAAAATAAAACAGATTTTATTTATTTTATCGAATATTCGAATATATTCGAATACTTTCATTGAATATTCGAATACGAATTATTGACAAAATTGACATCCCTATTTTTAAGTAATCAGGAGCTAGGTTGTTGTGGATTTTAAACATTGTTAAAAGTTTGGCTTTGTCTCTTCTTATTACAAGAGGTTCCCAACCTGTTTCAATATACAATGAGTTTCTCGATGCTAATACTGAAAGACCTGTCACTATTCTTGCGACGGCCAGTTGAAGCTTTTCAAGTTTATCAATATCTGCCAGCGAACATCCTGACCAAACTTCAGATGCATACTCAAGTTGTGGTCGAATAAAGGAAATGTAAAGTTTGGATAACGTATCTCTAGACACTGAAAATTTAAGTTTTTTTTTAAAGTCCTAGTTTTTTGCAGCCTTTACTAACAATACTATCAAGGTAATCAGACCAACCTAATCAGACCAACCAGACCAACCTAATCAGACCAACCTAATTTAGATGAAAAAATAACTCCTAGATGTTTAGGTTGTGATACATATTCAAACTGACAGTCTCCAAAAAATAATTCAGGTAACTGGTTTGTATTTTTTAAGCTGAAAAATAATACTTTTGTTTTACTTGGATTAAATTTCAATATCCATTTTTTGGACCACTCATCCAGAATTTTTAAATCATGATTTAGATGATGTTCAATGAGGCGCACGTCACTCGAGCTTTTTTGTAAAGAATTATCGTCTGCAAATAGTCTGCAATCAGATATCATGTTTTCGGCTACATCATTCACATATATTAAAAATAAGAGAGGACCAAGGACAGAGCCCTGGGGTACCCTAGCATGCACATTTTTCACAGAAGATTTAGTAGTTAGTTGGCTCTTAACGTTTATGGTCAGTAAAAATCCATATATGAAATAATTCGTGTCACATCTAAAAACAGCGATTTATCCTTTGATAAACCTTCTTGATTTTTAATATTTATACATTTTCAAATAATATATTAATCAAATTGAAAAAATGTTCCTGTTACCATGAACTCCACCCAACGGCTCTGAAGTTCATCTTTGTACCACGAAACGAAAAAAATGATTTTACGTTGATTAATAAGTCTTCAATCTATGATATAATAACTGCTTTTCAAAGAAATATGCAAGTCATATATATAAATGTTATAATAACATTATATGTTCACAAAACCCTCTAATTTTCCCATAAAATTACTACACAATCTTCAAAATATTGATTACCATGTAAAATCGAGTTTTTTTAAAAGAAGAAACATACAGGTTTTGTTTTTCTTGTAAACAAAATTGATAAATTGAGTTCAAGGAGATTGGTGCATATGGGAATTAATGTTCCAAGCCCTGAATTTAAGCAAGGTCACTAGACCATTTAACTGAACACAAAGACACACACATCTCTAGAAGGAAGAAAATCGGTGTAGGGGAATCTATATTAGCTAATACCAGGAAACCATTGAGGTTTGTAGAGGACATTTAGATCGCAACAAGACGAATGAGTAGCCATCGATAAGCAGTACACACCACACCTGGTATTCATCAATGTAAGAATGTATGATGTCATTAGTCACTTAATTACTTTAGAAACCTTCAAAACAATTTATTGTTTCAAACATAGGAACTATACAATTACATGTTTCACTTGCATTTTATAAGACCCGAGACAAGTTAACAGTGCATAAAAATAAATACGTAAATGTAATCAATGACCTGAATTATACCGTAATAGAATAAAATAATAAATATCAACAAGAACAAACAAACGCATTAAGTTATTTACACAATAAATGGCAAATCGAATCCTTCCCAAATAAATAAGTCATAAATTAATAATAATCTTATGTGAATTCATCTTTGAAGGTCTCTGGATATTTAAAAAGTATTTTTGTAACAGAATTAAAAAAAAAAAAAAACAAAAAAACAGGCTAGCATCAACTCATTAACTTTATGTACAACTCTCTTCCTCTATTCAAGTTATCCTAGCTATTGGGTTAATAAGAATACTGTATCATTTCAGACTCCTCCTGGTAGAATGCATCGCCGGACAGACTGTCTCACTCTTTCCCTACACGAATCGAAACATACCATTTAGAAGAACACAAAGAAGATTAGTGAACAATGTTTCCACTAATTTTATAAGAAGACAACAGACTCGTTTTCCACAGTTTACAAACAGAGTGGCTTTAGGTAATTAGGCGAATTACATTCTTATCAGCAAATCTGGAAAATATTCATATACAAAAACATAGTGTTAATGAATTGAGTTTTCAGTGAAAATATCATGGCAGTTTATGGTAGCATCAATTGTAAATAATATTCAATTATCGCATTTTTTGTTTAGTATGAAAATTTCTTCACAGACCCATGGTGGCCTTATTCATCACGACAGAGCGCTATTCGTGAGGTGGAAAGACTTCAACGCATCATACAAGAAGCACGGAAAAACAGACCTGTTTATGATTATAATGGACCACTGGAAAACTTTCTCCCTCTTCCAATTGGAGAAAGATTCAAACCGTCACCTTTCAGGGATAGTAGAGCAAACAAACCCCAACTTCCGGTGGGTCCACTCTCCAATGAAATAAAATACGCAGGGGACTTAATCCGAGCTAAAGCAGCAGCTGGTTACTATGGCGATAAACCCCTGTTTGATTTATAGTTTCAACTTTGTGAAGACTTTCTACATCTTGCAATCCATTCATTGCATAATATTTTTCTTTTAATTTAATGTTAAAGTTGTTGTAGTAGATCTATATCACTGGATCTCTGGTATATTTCGTCGAGTTTTGTTTTCGTTTTGTTTGAAGAGGAATACTTTCTTTGACACGCATATTTTCTCACAAATATTTACAGAAAATTTCATAATAACTGAAAATTGGCAAACGTACGTTTTCTGTAGTAGGTATACATGTAAATACTTTAAAATCTCTAGCTGTTCTAGGAATTTGACATGATTGTAAAACGGTCTTGGAATTATGGTGTTATACATGTATCATCCTTTCTAGTTTCTAGCCATGGTGTATTTTTGTTTGTTTGTTTTTCTTGCAGAATATGCATGTAGATTATGTTTATCAATGTATAGTTTTTGTTGGAATTTTAAAGTATAAAATTAAATTTTCAAATCATCTAAAACTATTTTGATTATATTTGGTACATGGGTATAATTTAGTAAATTATGTACACTTAAGTAACTTAACGAATTTAGGACTAAATGTCATATCTTGAAATACATGTATATATACAGTACAACAATACATAATATACTTAACAAAAACTGAAACATATACTACTCGGAAAAAGTTTTAAGGCACCTAATTTATTAGGTATTGATTAGACACTGATACGTTTGTTCAATGTTGCATTCTATGAAACTACCGGTATGTCTTGGACAAAAAAATTGCAAATATAGATTTCATTATAGAATTTTTCTGTAGCTTATATCAGAAATTCAAGGAATCAATCCATCTTTGATATAATGACAGAACAGTATAGTGCGGTATATCAGTGGATAATCCATGTGTACAGTCTGTGAAACAAAAGCTGAAGCAATCTATACTTGAATATGATTCGCGTTCTAGAGCTTTGCAGATTTTAATTATAATTTCGACAAGGAACTTGTGCGAAATAACCTTATAATTTTATCAAGCAGCCGTTTATTGTGCCTTAGTCAATAGAAAAATTCATTTTTTTAAATGAGTTTGTAATATCTGGTATTAGGCACATATATGTATAAAATGGATTAGGTAAATTTATGTAAATCTGTAAATACATGCCATGTATGTGGGATGACAAGGAGAACCGAAGTCCACACAGTTGGACGACTATGAAACAAGAGGAAGTAATAGTCATTGGTGTGGGGATATTGTAACAATTTCTAGCGCTGACCGTATTGGACCCATGTACCTTGATCGTGCAATGCAATGCTACATCAACGGTCAGGAATTGTTCCAATGAACTCATATGCCGCCTGCAACAGCAATATTGAGGAGGATATGATTGTCTCAAACTTGATTTTATCTTTCGTTTTGGATTGATATGAAGACTGATCATTTTTTAATCCCAGATTTGAAAGGAAGGTCAGAGCAAGCCCAAGGGCAACGTGACAAAGTGGTCATTATTTTCTGAAGGTCTTGTAGGACTAAAAGCCATGCTGAAAATAAAATCCCTGACAATTGCTGCTAAAGTATGAAAACAGCAGTGAATCCCTCTCGCCGGAAAAATAAAACAAGGTCAAAATATCAAGGTCACAAGATCTTGATATTAAACCGGACTTCTGGGGATTAAAAACTTTAAAGATATGATGCAAAATTAGTTTTTGAAAGTCGATTTAAATTTATAAATCAAATTCAAGGTCTAAAGTTCCAGTAAGTCTATTGGCGTTCTTTAGACATACTTTTTAAGGGTTCAAAATGGATAAGGAAAACTTTCATTTGAAAAGTACATGTATGTCAAAAGTCAAGTTAAAGTAACATGTTTAGTAACCCTAGTGCTTTTCGAAAAGTCTAATAACATGGTAAATATGAAACGCTGACATCCAACGCCTCACCAGATACAAGGAAAGTTGCTTTTTGTAAGTAGATTAAGGCTCAAGTTCTAGATCACAAAATCTATAAGCCTAGTACCTTATGGCAATTCTATCAACAAGCAATACACATCCTAAGTATTCCAAATAATATTTTTGATATACTGATACTGATTGCTAAAAGAAATCGGTCAAATTTCAGATTCTAGGTCACATGGTCAGTAACAATGGGCTTGAGACAAGCATTGTCCAATTGTTCATGCTAAATATAAACGACACTGCCCCTCATAGTTGAAAATGTGCATGGGATATTGTTGATAATATTTTTGAAAACTAGGTCAAAGTTCCAGATCACGAAGTCAACATCCGCCTCCCCCTTATCTAGAAGCAATATAGTATGTACCTCTTCGTCCAAATTCTCTTATAAGCATATTTGGTAGGTAAGAGTGACATGTCTGTCGTTAAAAGAAGTGAGAAGAACTTTGCAGTGTCAGAAGTGGGACCTGTTTGAAATGTCCAAATGTATATCAGTACTCGATTGCATGTATATTAACGCCACTGTGTTCTGCTAAAGCATATCCTTTTTGCCCGAGGTCTGTAAATAGCGACAGCTAAATGCAAGTAGCATATGTCAAGTGCTGTCTAGTCTGTATGTCTCTACCAATGGGGGACACATTGGTTTTAACATGGTTGTCTGTCACAAAGACTTATCTGGGCCATAACTCTGCAAGTCTTGATTCGATTGCGTTCATTTCTTAGCATGTTGATCTCTATAACCTAATGTCCTAAAGTTGACTCCTGTGATATTCAAGGTCAATGGGCATTGAGATAAATAAAAATGGTTATCATTGGATTCCAGAGTGGAAATAATACAAGACTGAGAATATTAGATTCAAATTCATAACGTCAAAGTCATTATAGGATTACTATATAAAATATTTTGTTCATCGAAAAATTAATCTAAAAAAAAACCCGACTTGCACACTTTATGAAAGCCGAAGTTTAAGTGCAGACGAAATACAAACAGTCAGAAAGAGAATAACACTCACATCAAGAAAACCTAGTCTAAGGTCCTTTTTTATTTTGTTATTTTTTTTTAAAAATAAAAATCAAGCTATATAATAATTTTTTTTTTAAGTTATACTTTCAATTTATACTAAATTTAATGTAATTTTGTTACTTGTGAACACAATACGCAAAACACGTGCTTCTTTACGGTTATATACCCCTTGCCATCCTGGGCATTAACCAAGGACAGCAGTTATGTCACTTAATAATTTACTCATCTTCCAAAGTCAAGGGTTTCTGATCCACTCAAGCGTTTATGAATTAATTATGGATTGAATTTATTGAATTTGTTATAACGAATTAAACTCGAAATAATTTCGACTTTAACGAAATAAAATTGCACTTTCCTCGAATATAAATTACAATCGAGCTTATAAACGAAAAGTATGGGATTATAAAAATGGTGACTTTCACAAATTAAATTCTTTAATACAAAATTGTGATTGGAGTATATACATTAGTGATGCCGATAATATCGACGTTGCTACTGACAATTTTTCAAATAATTTTATCTCTTGTGTTAGACAATCCATCTGTGAAAAAACAATTACTATTCGCCCACGAGATAAACCATGGATGGACTCCATTCTGCGTAAAACTCTCAGACTTAGAAATAGACTACGAAACAAAGCATTAAGAACGAAGAAAGAATCGGATTGGGCTGAATTCAAAAAAGTTCGGAACTCGTTCAATAACATGAAAAAGTATGCTATAGCTAATTATTATGACAATATAGAAACGCACCTAGTAGATGCAAATAAAAACAACAACAAATTATATTGGAAACTAATGAAGGATGCATTTAACGTGAAATCATCCAAAGATATACCTCCATTACAAATTACTACCGGCAATGGCGAAAATAGCTTAGTTTTTTCTGATCTCGACAAGATAGAAGCGCTTAACAGTTATTTTTCATCCATCTCCTGTATCAACGATACAAAACAAAGTCTACCAGAAATGTACTCTTTATGTAGTGACAAACTAAGTAATATCATAATTGATGAACAAGAGGTAGTCGATATAATTTCTATACTTCCTGTTAATAAAGCTATAGGTCCCGACTGTATCAGTCACAAAATGCTAAAAAACACTGTTTCTACTGTTTCAAAACCATTAGCTATGTTATTTAATAAATCATTGTCAGAGAATGTTTTCCCAGCCATGTGGAAAGTAGCTCATGTATTACCTCTCTTTAAAAAAGATGATCCTTCGTTAGTGTCTAATTATAGACCTGTATCATTGTTAAGCTGTGTTAGCAAAATTATGGAGAGAATTATTTTCAAACATGTGTATAATCATTTTCATTGTAACAGTTTATTTTATCGATATCAAGCGGGCTTTTTACCTGGTCACTCTACTGTGTACCAACTTCTAGAAACTTTTCATAGTATTGTACAAAGCATAGATGAAGGAAAATCGTGTTGTATGGTTTTTTGTGATCTCTCTAAAGCATTCGACAGAGTATGGCACAAGGGTCTTCTTTTCAAATTGCAAACGTATGGAATATCTGGCGATCTTTTACAATGGTTTACTAGTTACTTGAGAAATAGATCACAAAAAGTTATGTATAAAGATCTTCTATCATCGAACCTCAATATATATGCAGGTGTGCCTCAAGGCTCAGTTCTAGGTCCTCTTTTATTTTTGATATATATTAATGATGTTGCTGAAAATATGCTTTCAATGTGTAGATTATTTGCTGATGACAATTCACTACAACATGCATTATTTAATTTATTAGATATAGAATACACGTTAAACCGTGATCTTAATGTTTTAGATAAATGGTCGAGTAAATGGCTTTTAAGATTTAATCCATCAAAAACAAAGGTTGTATTTTTTTCCTTAAAAAATAGATCAGTTTTACCAAATTTGTATTTCCAAGGCAATACACTGGAGTATGTATCGGTGCATCTCCACTTGGGTATTTTATTGTCACAAAATCTTAGCTGGTCTGAGTATATTGATAGTATTGTAAATAATGCATATAGAAAATTGGGGCTATTAAAGAAATTAAAATTTTCAATAGGTAGGAAAAATCTTTCCCTACTGTATACAACATTTATAAGACCAACACTTGAATACGCCTCAATTGTCTGGGATGGCTGCTCTTTATCTGATGTAGAAAAACTTGAAAAAGTACAACTAGTGGCCGCTAGGATAGTTACTGGTCTTCCGATACTAGCCTCAAGAGAATCACTTTATTTTGAAACAGGATGGGTACCTTTGAAAAACCGTCGTTACCAAGCAAAAATGATTACAATGTTTAAAATTAACAATTGTGATGTACCGGAATATATTCGTGATATAGTCCCAAAGAAAAGAGAACAAATATCAAGATACAATACACGAAACAAAGATCAATTAAATATTCCAAGAGGCAGGTTAGAAATATTTAACAAATCATTTGTACCTGATGCTGTTAAAAGATGGAATTTATTGGATACAGATACAAGAGAAGCCAACTCAGTTAATTATTTTCGTAAGATTATAAGTGATAATGCTCCAAAAGCACCTTCCTATTTTTTATTTGGTAAACGCACTACAAACATAGTAATAGTAATATAAAATTTATATAGCGCTCTATCAATTTGAGTCCTCTAAAGCGCTTTACAATTAAAATATATAAAAAGAGACAATGTTTAAAATACATGAAAAAGACATGTGAATAAAATTAATCATAATGTCTCTATCTAAATATAAGCCATATTTATATTAAGAAATCACAAATTAAAAGCTAGTTTGAAAAGATGTGTTTTAAGATCCTTTTTAAAACTGGGCAATGAAATACATTCTCTAAGTTTAAAAGGCAGAGAGTTCCAGAGACTCGATGCGGCCTTGTCTAAACGACGGTCTCCGTATGTTTTCGTGCGTGTCCGAGGTACCTGGAGAAGATGCGAGAATTCTGAACGTAGTGATCGTGGCGGGTTATAAACAGTCATGATGTCTCTCATGTAGACTGGGGATAGGCTACGAAGGGTTTTGAAAGTGTGTAAAAGGATTTTATATTGGATCCTGTATTGAACTGGGAGCCAGTGAAGATGGATCAAAGTTGGAGTAATTTGGTCTGATCTTTTAGAACGCGTGATTAGTTTTGCGGCTGTGTTTTGCACTCTCTGAAGTTTGGCGATGTGTTGAGAATGAACACCATATAGCAATGCATTGCCGTAATCAAGTTTAGATGTAACTAAGGAATTCACTAGAGCTTTACATGCTTCGTCACTGATAAACGGACGGATGCGGCCAATTTTGCGAATGTTCATGTATGCTGAACGAGAAATTGAGATACATTGCTTTTCCATGGAGAGGGTTTTGTCAAAGAATACACCTAAATTTTTGACAAAAGATGCATCACTAATGATACAATCACCGAATCCTAACTCAAGACTCTTCATATTTTTAACTCTATGTTTCGGTGCAAAGACTATGAGTTCAGTTTTATCTTCGTTGAGTTTGAGAAGGTTGGCACTCATCCATCTACGTATGTCTGATAAACAGCATGAGAGTCTTTGGGACATATCGGTCCAATTATCACTTGGTTCGACAATGATGTATATCTGGGTGTCGTCGGCGTATATATGGTAAGTCATTTTATAACGTTTGCAGACTTCGCTGAGGGGTTTAGAGAATAGACAATAGAGTTTCGGACCCAATACCGAGCCTTGGGGTACACCGAATTTTAGAGAACAACATAATCCATACTAAATTAAGGCACAACTGTGTATTGAACCAAGATTTATATAAACGTAATATTATTGACAATCCTTATTGTTCTTGTGGTAAACAAGAAGATGCCTATCATTTTTTCTTTGTTTGTAAAAAATATCTTAATGCTCGAAATAATCTTTTTGACCTTCTTTTTCGACTTGATTTAGATATGATAGATGTACATCTACTACTCTGGGGCAACGAAAACTTTTCATTAGAGTTAAACATTGGCATTTTTGCCGCTGTTCACAGATTCATAAATGAATCCTGTAGGTTTAGCTAGATATACTATACTATTTGCATTTATTTGTATATGTTTTCATTATTATTTTGCATGACAAATATTACGTGTTTTATTAAGGAGAAGAACTCGTAAGTTGTTAGAACTTGTTTCTTATCCTTTTGCTTGGCAATAAAATATGTTCAAAACAATTAAACTCGTTTTAACGAATTCTAAAACTTGTTATAACAAATTTATTTTGTTGAAACGATTTTTAAAATTTGTTATAACAAATTAAATTCGTTTTAACAACGGGGTGGGGGGTCACGAGGGAGCGTGCCCCCCCCCCCCCAATAATTTTGCTGAATATTATGCTATAGAAAATTAGAAAATTACTTTCAACATTTTTTCCTTTTTTCTAATGCCCTCTTCTAAACTATAAATGATTGGTTGTGCCCCCACCCACCTCACCCCACTCAACCCCCAACTGAAATTGCTCCATCGGGCGTGTTTAATAATGGCTACAGCATTGTCCTTTAATTAATTAAGGACATTGGCAAGTCAAGTTTTTCTGGAGAAAAAAGGTTTAATACATGGGTTTTTTCACGTATAAAATAGCGATTGAGAGTGATCTCCCGTGTAGAATTCTCTAAGCGGTGAAAGCGTATGTTACAGAAGTTAAACAAAAGCACGTGTACTTCCTTCAACGGGTAGAATCATCTAAACAGCAAGAAAGAAAAGTAGTATTGTATGGAACGCCATAGCTGCCTGATGGTCATTTTCATATTATATGAGGTGGAATAACCTTTATGTGAAGTGGTGAAGTCATTATATATAGTGGTAAAATCATTATATTCAATGAAAACTTTATTATATGCAGTGGTTTTATCATTATATACAGTGATAAAATCATTATATTCATTGAAAACTTTATTATATGCAGTGGTTTTATCATTATATACAGTGATAAAATCATTATTTTCATTGATAACTTTATTATATGCAGTGGTTTTATCATTATATTCAGTGGCAATGTCATTATATGTAGTGGCTAAATAATGTAATGAAGTGATAATATCGATACATTCTGTTGTAAAATCATTATATGCAGTGGTTCTTCCATTTTATACATTACTGATATCTTTCTGTGATGTGATGAATTCAATATATACAGTACAAACATAATTTGTGTGATAAAGCAATCATTACATTGTATGAAACCCGCTGCATGTGGAGTGCCAAGTTAATTTCATTCAGTGCGACACCTTTACATGAAGTGAAAAATCTATTATGTGCAGTACTAACATCATTATATTATATAGTAAAATTATTATATATATTCCTTAAATCATGCTTTGCAGTAGTAACATCTTTATATGAGGTGGTTAATTAATTATATGATGTTGTTAATTTGTTATATGACGTGCTCAAATCTTTATATGCATTAGACGTTTCATGTTATGCAGTGGTAACTTCTTTATCATCATCTAAACTGGTCCTTTTATTTAAAAAAAAATGCGCGGAGTTCCAGTTTAAAGAGTGTTTGAAAATAGGAAACCCGGGCCGTGGCAAATTAAAAGCCGGGACTATTCGAGATTTTTCTAATTTCTGATTCTATTATACAGCTTCCTGATTTTATTATCTGTGCTGAAATTTTAAGACTCATTTTTATAGGTTAATGTGTATTCGCTGTAAAAATTGCATTTAATTTTAAAATACTTAGTAATTTAGATTTTCTTGGTGATTGTTGATTTCCAAGTTCAGTGGTGCATCCAGGAATCTTGAAAAGGGGGCCCGACAAGTTTTTGGTCGAGGTAGGTAGCCCACAGCCAAACCAAAAAAACAATTGATTTATTAAATCTTATGTATATTTTGGACACAAGGGGGGGGGGGGGGAGCGGCGGGCCCCATAGGCCCTCTCTGAATCCGCCCGTGAGGTTGGTAAATCGAGTAGGCAATCAAGTAGACATTTTACGTGTTTTGTTTGTTTGTTTTTTTTTTTTTTTTTTTGCCATATTTGACAGAAAGCTAATAAACTTTTAAATTATTCTGATGTTAAAAATTATTCATTCTTTGAAAGGCATTTTTTGAGTGAAATGACACGTTTAAGAAAAACCGGTTCTCATAGGCGTCGGAACCGGGGGGGGGGGGCTATTGCCCCCCCCCCTTTTTTTTTTTTTTACAAAGGTAGACATAATATAGGCATTGAAAATTCGGACGTAGGTCTAGCCTCCCCCCTCCCCACTTTCTACAGGCACGATTCATTGTAGTGAAAGAAGGGTAATTGGTAGTATAGCAAATAGGATTTTCGGGTTTGGAGAAAGAACAATTTTCCTTTTTTTTTTGCTTGTCAATTTTTTTTCAGGTTTGATTTTTTTTTTCTATTTCAATTAGCCACCCCACTATCAATTTCCTTCCGACGCCAATGGTTCATTAAAATCGGATTTGATCTCCCGGAAGTCAAACATAAAAAATCCGAAATACTTATTCATTATCTACATGCCATTTGATAAAATATAAATTAATTAAAGAATTATCACATATACATGTAATTATAGGACTATTAATGCAAAGCCTTGTGTCAAACTTTAATCACGCGTAAGTTGCTTGGTTTAAGGATACCGATCCTCAGCCTTGAAGGATAACTCTTAATTTTATCATTTTATTCAAAAAGGCTAAAATGATTTTAATTTGGTTGTTTGTTTGCTGTTTAACGTCCCTCTCGAGAATTTTTCACTCATATGGAGACGCCACAATTTGCCAGTGGAGAGCTGCAAATTTTGTCCTATACTCGACACTTACGGCCATTGAGCAGTGAGGGATTTTTTTCGTGCCAACACCTACTGTGTAACGGGACCTCGGTTTATGGCTTTATGCGGTCTCTTACGAAGGACCGGTCTCAACGTCCCACTGTCGGATTCGAACCCGTGACGTAAGGATTGACTCCTTATTCCGCGTCTCTTAGAGCAGACACTCTAATCACCGTGCCACGCTGGCGACGGCAAAGATGAAACTTGTAAATGAAATGTTTTCATGCAGCAATTTTTATTTTAAGCATTTCAATGTGATTTAAGGTTTTCTGAAGTCTTAGAAACAGTCTTATAAATAGTTGATATTAGTAATTTAACACCCCCTCCCCCCCCCGAAAAAAGTATTAAACAAATTACATATTTAACGTAATCCAGTTTCCTTCCATCTACTAACATATAGATACATGTACCAGTGCACATTTGCATATTATGAAATAAGAAATGATTTATGGTGTTTTGCACCAGGTTCTTCCCGGATGATCGGATCTGGTTTAATAATCCTTTTTTTAATGAAAATGTGTATTTTGCATAAAAATAGCATTTTCAAATAAAGAAATAACTATCAAAAAGAAAAAATTTTTTTTAGTTAAAATACAGTGTTTAACATCGGAATAATTTTTAAGTTTATTAGATTTTTATCAAATATGTCCAAAAAAAAAAAAAAAAAAAAAAAAAAAAAAAAACACACACACACACACACACACATAAAATATCGCCAACCCAGTCTACCCATTTTACCAACATGGAAATCAACAATCGCCAAAAAAAAATATCTAAAATACTAAGTACTTATAGCACAATGGATAAAATATTAAATCAGAAAATTGAAACTGCCTACCAATTTTACTTGAAACCAAAAATCGTAAAGAAAATCTAAAATACCAAGTATAATTTTTACAGCGAAAACACATTAGCCTAATAAAAGAGTCTAAAAATTTTAAATCAGAAATTTGAAAAATCTCGAATAGTCCCGGCTTTTATTTTGCCACGGCCCGGGTTTCCTATTTTCAAACACTCTTTAAACTGGAACTCCGCGTATTTCTAAAAATGTTTTTGCAAGAGGACCAGTTTAGATGATGATAAAGAAGTTACCACTGCATAACATGAAACGACTAATGCATAAAAAGAATTGACCACATCATATAACAAATTAACAACATCATATAATTAATTAACCCCCTCATATAAAGATGTTACCACTGCAGAGAATGATTTTAGGAATATATATAATAATTTTACTATATAATATAATGATGTTAGTACTGCACATAATAGATTTTTCACTTCATGTAAAGGTGTCGCACTGAATGAAATTAACTTGGCACTCCACATGCAGCGGGTTTCATACAATGTAATGATTGCTTTATCACACAAATTATGTTTGTACTGTATATATTGAATACATCACATCACAGAAAGATATCAGTAATGTATAAAATGGAAGAACCACTGCATATAATGATTTTACAACATAATGTATCGATATTATCACTTCATTACATTATTTAACCACTACATATAATGACATTGCCACTGAATATAATGATAAAACCACTGCATACAATAAAGTTATCAATGAAAATAATGATTTTATCACTGTATATAATGATTTTATCACTGTATATAAAGATAAAACCACTGCATATAATAAAGTTTTCATTGAATATAATGATTTTACCACTATATATAATGACTTCACCACTTCACATAAAGGTTATACCACCTCATATAAAATGAAAATGACCTTCAGGCAGCTATGGCGTTCCATAGTATTGGCTTTGTTGTACATTGTATTCAGGGACAAAGAGTCAACAGGTTGTCATTTACTATAGTTATATATGTTCAGTATGCCGGGAAGGGCAAAGATGTGACATGCTAAAAGGTAGGTCGACTGAGAACAGTTCTCAGGTCGTGTGAAGGAATCAGCATTTAGTAACTACGAATAAAAGTTAAAAATGAATCCATTTCAATATTCTTATGACGACAACAGTGTTTCAATCAATTCAGTCAATTACATGATAAAAACAATCAACCAGTCTCTTGATCAATTTTAGCTGTTAAGGGACGCAACTCCAAAATGATGATCGGTGCCGGTATATCCATGCCTTGTTTCTATATATACATTTTCAGCCAAAATATCTAGAAATCATAGGAAATGAAGATACAATAATGTATATAATACAAAACTGTATGAAATTAATGGGTTTTGAAGAAATATTATGGTGAAAAATTATGTAGGTCCCTTTTATCAACATTTTACATAGGAAATGCATTAAGAATTGTAAAAACACTAATTTGACAAAATCTAAAAAAGAATGTTGGATTGGTAGGTAAAACGATCCAGAATATAGCCTGTTTAGTACATTTAAACCTACTCAAAAGTTGTTGAAAAATTCTATACAATAACCAGGAACCTTGCCAATGTCCTTAAGGAATAACCATACTCGAGTTAATTTCCGAGGAAAATTTTTCGAACGTCAAACATAGTAATTTGATAAAACATATATATTAGAAAAAAGCCATTGTGATCGTATTATTTTTTTTTCAGCAGTGCCAAATAAACCTTTACCTGCATGACTGAAAAGTGATGTGCAGGAAAAAATATTTGAAGAAATTACTGACCCGTATATGGGAAGGTGTTCCATGCTTATAAGCTTTTACCCTGCAAAATTCTCTAATTTTGTCGTGTTCTGGCCTCACTTGTTTATTAAAACAGACCATGAATAAATTTCTAATATGAAAATATAAAATTAAATACCTATCTTCTGTGTGTAAAATATGCATCTTTAATTCTCTATAAAAATGCTGAAGTTACTGCAATTTTGTAGATTTAATTACAAAGTACAGTGATTCCCAGCACGATAAAATATCTAAATATTCGTACTGTATTTAGTAATATGTTTAATAGCAGTTAAGTATGATTAGCAAAGCTTAATAGAGCTCTTAAGTCGTAAATAAATGTCATGATTAAAAATTCTTATAACATATCAAGGTCTCTCGTCATTTTATCAATTTTGTAAATTCAACCAGCTTTTGAAATTTTTAATTACAGTCGTTGAAATTCAACTTTTAACAATTATTGAGAAAAAAGCAGTTTGATTTTTTTTTCTATAAAACATACGGGGAAATCCCGTACTACCACCATTTATCTATTTTCAAAAAAATGTAGCAAAAGGCAGTTGGCTGTGAATGATCTGTAAGACTGGTAATTAGTAAGAATAATTAGATAATTAATTTACATTAACTGTACAAGTGCATTGTGGTACAGATTAGAGTACATAATTGTTTGTACTTTTATCAATAACTAATACATTACCGAATAATTTTAATACATTACCGAATAATTTTATTTTGTTCATGTTCATGTTTTATTTGAACCAGAGACATTACATCTCATAGGCATACAAATTATGTACATAAATATTTATACATAAGCTTTGCACAGGATAAGTGTAGTATATGTTATACAATATACATTACATGTGGCAATTACATAAACAATAGCATTTAATGTATTATCATTTCTTATTGTACACTATTTAAAACATCATTTCTTAATTGATAAGAAAAATACAGAAATTTACCTAGGTTACATAGTTCTTTAGTATTTGTGGAACTCAGTAGCTGTACTAATTTAAATACTGATGGTTTTTTAATATAATAACTCTTGATATATTTAATTCTTAGTTCTTCATATCGAGGACATTTTAATACAAAGTAAAACTCGTCCTCTATCTCATCTGATATACATATTTCACATTTTCTCTCTTTTCTTTCTATGTTACAATACCTTCCCCTCTCTATCTTTAAACTAATCTTATAAGGAAATCTGACCAGTAGATAACCTGCAGAAAAGTTCTTATTGGACGGACATGTACAATCATTACGGACACCTTTAGTACGAACCTGCACTTTTCATTTTGGCAAATAATTATTTCATTTGGGTGGATTTAATTTCATTTGGGAGGAAAAAAAAAATAATACTTGGGCAGAATATTTTTTTTTCCCAAAAAGCGACAAAAGTATTGATTACTGTAAAAACTATAGAGATAGAGTAAGATACAAAATTCTATGGACATATACCATATAACACTACCAACGGGAGGAGATATGAGACCGGTCAATGACATGGTTAAATATAAAAACTGGGACATCCACTCAAGGATATCGGTGTTTCGGAACAAATTTATCACAATCAATTATTTTTTTTCGTTCGAATTAAACCAACTTAGCTAAATTTGTACTTAAAATAAATTACAAATTAAATTTTCTTATTATTATCTAAAGATGCATTGTTTTTTAACCCCCTTTTTAAAAAGAATATTCAGACATAACGGACTTAGATATTACACGATGCGTTTTAAGCTCTAATTCTTCAAATATCCTTGAAAAGTGTATTTCAATGAATCAGAAAATAAACTACGCAATTGTGACCTTATTTATATCATTCAAATTACAATAAGTATTTTTTTTCTAGAATCGTGTTTGTGGATTATTCGGTAAACAATGCAGATCCATCAAAATAGAATATATTAATCTGAAAGTTTTACATTTTAAACATTTACATTTTAAACATTTTGATGAGCCTGGTCTCGTTTCCTTAGGGAAAAAGTTAACAATGATCTGAGGTGTTTTTCAAAATCGCATCGGTACTACCTTGACGGATTATTTAGGCAGAGTCGTCATCCATCAATCTATCCCAACCCCCCATATAACTCATGAAACTTGACTTGAAACTCTAAAAGCACCATGCGGATTAACACTTTAACTTGTCTTGTGTAAGTACTTCTTAAAGTTATTATTTTTTTCCGTCTGTCCTTTACCGAGTTTTCATTGAATCTATGGTTACACAGTACTACTACTAATTCAACTTTACTTGATGAAGGTAACTCCATTAGTGGGAGGCTTTGCAGTGTTATAATATTGTTTAAGATTTGTCGAGGTCGTTGAAAAAATGATTGTAAAGAAATGGCGAAAAAAAGATACTGAAAATAATCTTCAATTACAAAATACAGACATATTTTTTTGTACATGTTCCAATCAAGAAAAATATCTCCATTCGAGCGATCACGAAAAGTATGTTCTGATCAATAATAACACAGATATTTACTACCCAAATCGACGATTTTCGCCAATTATTTCAAGTTTGATTAGGGAAATGCATTTAATATTTTATACTATAGTGTGTTTGGATGGTCAGAATTTCGTTAATGCTTTTAGTGAGATGAAAAGAAAATCAATAACTAAACAATGGCACAATTCTTTTAAATGAGATAATTTTGAGAACAAATACTGCACAGGCCATTTTGAAATTTGGAATCAAATGACCAAAAAAAAAAAAATCATCTGCGGTTTAACATTTTAACCATTTGCCCAAATTATTTGAGTTTATATGCAGTTATTTAGCGAGACCAGGTTTTACTTTGAGAGAGAGAGAGAGGGAGAGAGAGAGATGGAATTGACCTTAAATAATTTTTCATTAAAACTACATGTTGGAATTCGCAACGTATGCGATAGACTGTTCTTTTAGTAAATTTTGTTGCAATGAGAGACACCTACAATGTACCTCCATGAAAAGTCTGCAATGTCTGACGGTATGTAATTCGTTACCACTAGTATATTATTTGCAAGACTGGGGATTAAAATGCTTCGGACTTCCGAAATTCATAAAATATACATGATCATTATCAAGTCTGATCTTTTAAGTACTAGTACTACAATAATTGTGACAAAAACTCAATTAAAAAAATGAATAAGAAAATGGTATTCCGTATATCTAATGAGTCGTCTATTTTATCTTTTATTCCCTCCTTGATTAAACCTGAAATAACATGTTTCATCTTAATTCCCTAAATTCATTTTTAAAGAAATAAATGCAATAATATAAATAAATTACAATAATATAAATAAATTTATTTTAAAATAAATGTATTTTAAAATCATATTATATCACTATGGCTTCAATATATTTAAATAATCATATTATTCATTCAAACTCAAAATTTTTTTTTTAAAGTGAAGATTTGTTACTCCCATATCATTAAGCTTTAAGCATGGCTTCACTTTAGCAAAACTTCTTTTTTAAATTTCTAATTATCTGTTCTCCTAAAGCATAGGATTATATACACTAAATACTTCTAAAGTAAATGAAATAATTCGATTGTTTTAACATGAAATCTAAAAATAGTGGCTTCTTATCCATTTTAGGTTGGTATTAGCGGGATGTGTCAGCGGACTGCGTGTAAGGTACAGATACCCCTCCCAGTCATCTGGGTCTAGGAAAACTTTGAGTGGTTGGACGTCCACAAATATGTATGATAGAGTCCTATCCAACAGACGCAGCAGGCCGCAAAGTTTATCCAGCATTTGGTCTGCTTACAGGGTTCCCTATCAAAGACCGCGGTTTTATTCAGGTTAGTATCATCCTTAAATATTACATTAAGTTACTGACTGTAAAATTATCCTCATTGCGTCAATAGGAATTTATCATATCCATAATTACTGTATATTAAGCGAACTCAGATAATAGATCTATGTTTGATTCGTACTACTACTACTACTACTACAGGCCCGTGGGAAGCAATTTCACTATGAGGGGACACAACTATACATTTTCAGTTGGGGGGAGGGCACTATCCACTACCAAAATTCCTTTACAAGCAAAAAAAAAAAAAAAGAAAGTTCATCAGACGTTATTATTGAGGGGGCTCAAGCATATAGTATATGTAGCTATGTTTTCTTTAGTATTCTATATATGGGCAAAATTATTGGGGGGCACGCCCCCCCCCCCTCGGTTCCTACGGCCATGTACTACTACTAAGAAAAACAAGCTTATTCGGACTTAAGGAGAGAATGAAAAATTTTAGATGGAGAGAGAAATAAGTGACCTTGACTTTTAGTCTTTCAATTCAATAATGGTGTCTTTAGACAGAGTTCATTTCAAAACCTCAACGAGAAGTAACGTTATCTTTAAGAAACCTTTTTATGCAATACATGTATATGAAATTCTGATCTTGGTCTTTGACCTTTTGACCTCAAAACCAATAGGGATCTTTTTGAAGTCATGGGGTTGGGAGTCGTGGTAAAGAATTTGATTGGAAAAGATGTAAGAAAACTGAAGTCATCTTTTGGAAACCATTTTATGCAACATACGAATTTCTGACCTGGATTTCGACCTTCTGACCTGGATAGCAGTCACTTTTATTTGAATCAAATTAAATTTCATTGCAAAGCTTAAAGGACTTAACAGATAACATCCAAAAAAGATATAAACAGAAAAGAAACACAAGTAAAATGTGACACCATTTTGATGGATAATTTTAATCACAATTGATGTGTTTTTTTTCTTAAACAGATTTGAATGAGCTTCAAGGCGCTTCATCGAGAAGACGGATGGCAAACTCTTTAATGCGAGGTAATGCTGATCTCACATATTGAACATTCCTATTGCTTTAGTTTAAACGCCTAATAGCGAGCGCAGCGAGCGGCGCGAAGCGCCGCTCGTCACTGCGAGCTCTAACGACAACGCCTGGGCGAAGAGAAAATTCGGACTACTGCACATTCATTCAATAGAATTTTTTTCCGCAGTAATTCTGACCCACAATGCATCGCTTCTTGTTCTCGCTGCTAACTTCATTCACGCGGTAACAACAACTAAAATTTCACAAAAAATAAACTCACCTTAATTTAATGGATATTGCATGCAGATAGTAGATTAAACGTTCTTTGTTAAAATATGTGCAGTTTTTTAAACTTTGTTTATGGAAATGCAGCTAACATACGTCATGTGACGTCACAGTCTAGACGTTCCAAATGTCTCGTGAGGTTTGAAGAGGCGGATCTTAAAATGAAGTGAACAATGCGCTCGCCCCAACGGTCGCACCGTCAACATATTATGTATCATTTGTCAAAAGCTATGGACTACGTAGATTTTTGTAAGATGTATGTCAAGAAATTTGAATGCAAACTTAATTTAACATTTAATATTGATATTTTCATGTAGATTTGAACAACCTTGAAAGGCGGAGAACCTCTGCTTCGAGACTTCCCTCAACACGTGACAGGTCAAGCTCATCCAGAGTCACCGATACGTCATCCTCTCTGCGCAGGCAATATGGAGACCTCGCACAATATCTACCACTTCCGGTTGGTGAAAAATTCAAATCTTCGCCAATAAAAGATTACCGAGCCAACAAAAAACCTCTCCCAGCCGGTCCACTTGCACCGGAAATACTTCAAATGAGGAAAGAGATCAAAGATAAAGTCGAATCAGGATATTATGGATCAAAACCAATATTTAATATTCCATAATTATAACTTGTTTTATTATCAATGCAATTTCATTGTTTGTTTTAACGCCGCATATTATGTAAATAAAATGTACAGATTAACAATAATAAATGGAATCTTTAATGTTATTTTTAGGTCGTTGACTGATTTTTAAAATACAGCATATATAGAGTATATAGACATACATTTTCACAATTAAGCATACTTACAGATTTTTCAGCGCGAAACTAATGCCGACTGATGACAACAAAAATATCAATATTGATTACTTTTACATAAATAATTATTCATAAGTACGAAATTTTAAAATTCTAAAGAAAAGAAGCACAATTCCTTAACAATTTCACGAGGGCTACCGACTGCGTTTCGTTGGTGTTGTGCCGACAGCTATTATAAGATCCGTGTAGCAAGGGAAAATTGTTATTTATAGAGATATGTCATTAAAATGGCCGTTTTGTATTTAAAAATGTTGATTTTGGTGCATGCCAATTTTCAACTTTATAATATTAGTGAAACAAAAAAACAAAAAACAAAAAACAAAAAAAAAAAAAAAAAAAAAAAAAAAAAAAGAAAACACATTGTTAATGTTCGCGTTTTTCTGGGAAATAAACCCTCGTAATACACATATCACAACTTGTATACACATACAAAATCAATTCAGTATCAAAATTTCCATTCATTGGACCAAGATAAATGGAAGGTATGTCTGATTCTACATTATGATATTTTCAAATAAGAAATTTCACAATTTTGAAAAAATCTATGACACATTAGCCAAGAGGCCCCACCCCTACCATTTGTGGTTAGCCCCCTCACTACGAAAAAAACTGTCAGATGTGAAATACGGATCTGAATATCCATTATATTGGGAAAGCAGATTTATTAACCCCCCCCCCCCTAAAAAAAATCAAACACTATTGGGTTCTTATTTCATATCTATTAAAACTAAGTCCAAAAAGCTTAGCAATTAATTCAGAAAACACCCACACATTACCACATTTGGTGATTAACATTTCAAGCATTGACTGCTTACAGATAATCACGATCTGGTCATATAATTCCACTTATTCTCTGTCAATACACATTATTATTGTCGTTACAGTGGCGTAGCTAGCTCCTCAGATTAATACTGCCTTGGAGAGAGTTCATGGGGGAGAGGGGGTTGAAATGGATAAATACCTCCAGAACAAGTTTTCGAAAGTTTTTAGTAACAGTAGCTTTGACCCTGACCTTTGGAAGCTAAAATGAATAAGGGTAATTCTCTTGACAACTCCACCTTAACAGCAAGTTTGAGACCGAAAATTCAAATAGAATTGTATAAAATTGGGTCAAGGAATCAGTGTAACTTTGACCTTACCAGCTTTTTTTGACCCTCATGGGAATAGGCATTATACTACTCCAGTGATAAGACTAAATGATACGCTATTTAGTGAATTGTAAGATTGAATGATACGCTATTTAGTGTGTTGTAAGATTGGATGATGCGCTATTTAGTGTGTTAAAAGATCAAATAATACGCTGTTTAGTGAATTGTAAGATTAAATGATATGCTATTTAGTGTGTTGTAAGATTGAATGATACGCTATTTAGTGTATTGAGAAAATTGAATGATACGCTATTTAGTGTATTGAGAAAATTGAATGATTCGCTATTAAGTGTGTTGTAAGATTGAAAAATACGCTATTTAGTGTGTTGTAAGATTGAACGACACGCTATTTAGTGCATTTAAAGATTGGATGATACATTATTTAATGCATTGTAAGATTGAATGATACGCTATTTAGTGTATTGTAAGAATGAATGATACGCTATTTAGTGTATTGTAAGAATGAATGATACGTTATTTAGTGTATCGTATTGTAAGAATGAATGTTAGGCTATTAGTGTATGTAAAATTGAATGCTCTCTGCTTGAGAAAATTCGGAAAGATAGAGAGCGACAAAAAAAAAGCGGCGGCGTAAATCGAAGGTTTTTACAACGCTTGGATCTGTAGCTCTCTCTGGTTTATCTGTCCAAATTTTCTCAACCAGAGAGCTACAGTTCTGCAGCTAAGGAATTTGACCCGAAGGAAAAACGCAACAAACTTGATGGAGAGATTAGTACAAAAAATATTAACTCAAAGCTATTGGACGTCCCGAGATATAACACCTAAAAATCAATTATGAATGTCTACATAAAGCCCACAGGCACTTGTTTCTGTAATAAATTGTTGATCCATTAGATACAAGTGCCTGTGATAAAACCCCACAAGGTTTCATTTCTCCTTGTTGTTAGGAGTCACCCTCTCTCTTTTCCCCTTCGTTATATACATTGATTATATTGCGCTGAATATTTTTCTTTCTCGAAATTTGATATTAAATAATAAATAAAGTGGAGACATAAATAATTAAATATGTATCAATAATTTCCAAATAGCCAACACAAAGCGATTTTTAGTTATCAATTTCTATACAAAATAAATTTTTCATACTGATTTCTGGCAGCACACGCTCAATGAAGATACTTAATTATAATACTGTTGCTTTTATTGCATCATCTCCTCTTTGATATATTGAAAAATTAACTCGTTCAAAAAAACTCGTCCATACAACAATTGTCGTAACATGCTCAGTAAATAAAAAGCTTTATGTCATTTCCATAGAGCCCATGTTTATTTATTAAAAGCCATTCTGACATACGATATTTCCGTTTAAATAGCTACTAATGCATCTACTGAATAAATAGTTAATTCAAATTTGAAATATCTCTTTGTCGATCAGATCGAATCATTTCAATAAGCATGAGAACTACTTCAATTCATATAACATTTTTAACTGATATTTGATCCAAATACTATTACATTATTTATTTAGATATTGTCTTTTAATGAAAACGTGCATCTGACTATTCTTGAATGTAATGGTAAATTTGCATATATTTGGCCCCGGGATCATGAAACTTTAAGTTTGCATGCAACAGCAGTTTATTGATGCAAAGTGAAAAAGAATTTTTATTTTGGACTGCTTGATTTCTAAATCATTGAAATGCAATATGCAATTTTTGACTTAAGCATAAGATTTTTCATGATTCAGGGGTGGGATTTGAAGCAGTAAACACAATTTACTTCTAAAGTATAGTTAGATCCGTATGTAGATGTGTGAAGGGTCAACTGTTTCATGGCCCTTCCATCAATGTAACTTAATATAGACGATAACACATTCATATACTATACAATTATTGCAGTTTTTGAAGTCAACCTGAGGAGTACAATATTAACAGAGCCCGAAGGGCTGAAAAAAATCTTTGATTAGCCCCCCACGAAAAGAGAATTCTTTTAACTTCAAATTTTGAATTAGGGTTGGGCAGGGGTTTGAGGTGGAGATTAAGATCCATTATTGGGGGACCAGTCTTTCGATGAATATTTTTAGTATACAATTAACATTTTAGTCTAAATTAGAAGTTAAAATTTACGTTCAGAAAAAAGTTGTAGAGGGGTCCCCTGTACCCCCCCCCCTCCCCAACTATATATTCCCTAATGATACGTTCACCTGAGTGGAAGTCGGTAGCAAGTGAAATAGCTTTCCAAAACTATTTGTATCAATTTGGAATTTCACGATCTATTTTTAGACCAATGTAGAGTAGCTTTATTCCACCGATTCTTACTTTTAAAACATAGGTTATCAGATATTACAGAGCTCACCTCAACGAATGTTGTCTTTAAGTAAGACGAAGTCCCAAATTAATAATCTAGTAGTGTACATCCCTACATGTAACATTTATGCAATTTTGGTCCGATAGGACTTGCAGTTACTTGGGAGTGGACTTCCCTAAAAACTTTAAACTAGTCACTCATCCAGAAAATGTAAGTCACATCCAGCATCTGGAGCACGTTTGAGAGTGTTCATCCCGTGATGCCTCATCCTTGCAAGTTTGGTTCAGATAGCCCTTATAGTTTACTTTAACCTGGTCACTCATCTGGAAAATGTAGGTCAAATCCAGCATCCGAAGCAAGCCTGCTAGTGTGCATCTTTAGATGTATCATCCATGCAAGTTTGGTCAACATATGGCTTAAAGTTACTTGTATATGACACCTCCTCCAAAAACTTTAACCTGGTCACTCAACCGGAAACTGTAGGTCAGATCCAGCAACCAAAGCAAGGGTGGTAGTGTGCATCCTTAGATGTATCATCCATGCAAGTTTGGTCAATATAGAGCTTATAGTTACATGAAAATAAGACCTGCTTCAAAAACTTTAACCTGGTCATTCATCCGGAAAATGTAGGGCAAATCCAGCTTCCGAAGCAAGCGTGGCAGTGTGCATATCCTTAGATGTATTATCCATGCAAGTTTGGTCAATATAGGGCTTATAGTTACTTGGCAATGAGACCTGTTCCAAAAAATTTAACCTGCTCCAAAAATTTTAACCTGCTCCAAAAGCATTAACTTGGTCATTTTTCAACTAAAATTGCAGCATCTGAAACTTGACTGGTACAATGAAACACACTAAAAGCAGCCTTAGATCGTAAGATCGTATACGAGCTATCTTTTTTTTCACAAACCATCTAAAAAAACATTAGATTGATAATTTTAGAAATCCATCAACTACGTACTGCAACCCGTCACAAATGATACTCTTTTCTGACTTCACCACTTCCAGTGTTCAGCGGCGCGATGCATATGTACTTGTAAGTATTTTACTTGTATGAATATGTATGTGTTAGTGAGTTTTTTTCAAGTGAAAAATTTTTAACCTGAATTAACAATCGAAACCTCCAGCAGGGATGGAAACCTAATCATTAATCTGCTGACCATTGGTTAATTTTTGTTGACTTGCATTTTTTAAAATCAAGATTGTCTTTAATAATAGGATACTCAGTTGATTCGAGTTCGATTTTACAGGAGAAATATATCACGTGAATTTTACGCGAATATCACTTTGAACACAGTTTATTTCATCTGAAATTAATGATTAAAATTTTGTTGCTTTATGATATTTTGTATACTTTTTACGTGAACTTCACAGTTACATGAGGTACATTTTTCCTGTGCACAGTGCTCAAGAATTCACCTTATAATAATATAGGTACTAGTATACACACTGTAAATATCCTTATCCTATGTTAAAAGATAGGGAAAAGTTCTCTGAACAGACAAATGTACTTAACAAAGTACTCTGACAATTTGACAAAAAAGTATAGGGTCATGGTTATATGATAGTTATGTATGAGGGGCCGTTTTGGTATTTACTGCCATTAAGTGATATCACCAATTCGAATAGGTGATATCACCTATTCAGCTTTTGAGTAGGTGATATCGCTTATTCAAATAGGTGATATCACCTACTTAATTTGAATTGGTGATATCACCTATTCGAATATGTGATATCACCTATTTAAATAGGTGATATCACCTATTTGATGTGAATTGGTGATATCACCTATTCAAATGAAATCAAATGGGTGACATCACCAATTCGAATAGGTGATATCACCCATTCATTTTGAATAGGTGATATCACTCTTTTCACACTATGTATGGGATAACAACTGCTCACAAGACTATACATGCACTGCATACATTTACTCTATACAGGAAGGCAGTAAACATTTCAGGAAACATTTACGTTTTTTTATACATAGATAATGATAACAGAGGGAAAGTATCAATAAATATAGCAAAACTGACTGTAAGTAAAAAATATATATAGCTTCACAGGGATCGATAACACATGCTGCTTTAAATTTCAGACTATAACACAGGGGAAAAGGGCAACCCGAATTTGCTTAGGGTTAATCGAAATCTAGATTTTCATAAGTAAATTGAGTTGTTCTATGGATCTTTTTTGCGTATTTATAAGTTACGAACAGTGCACCCCATTTGCTCCCTACGTGCCCCAAAAAATGCGATCTTACAGCGATCCTTCAGTTTATTTGATCAATGCAATGCCGTAATAGTAGAGAATGTGGCTTAAATTAAGTTCAACAAGATGTGTTTGTGAAACACTGATGCCCCCGTATGGCAACTTATTGCAAAGGTTAAACTTTCTCAAATACAAATCAAATATGTTGGTACCCAAAGTAAGGTTTTGTCTCAAGGAATATACCTGTAAAATATGAATGCCCTAGCAGCAATCATTGAATAGATATGGAAAAGGTTAAAGTTTTTTCAAAAGTATGTCAAAAATCAAGGTCAAGGTCAAATGGTCAAAATTAATGGTGCCCAAGGAAAGGCCTTCTCCCAAGAAATATACAGGTGAATTATGAAAGCCGAAGCACCAATTGTTCAAAAGTTATGACAAAGGTTAAAGTTTTCCAAAAGTAGGTCAAACTCCAAGGTCAAAGTCAATGGATTACAATTGTTGGTATCCAAAGGAAGGTCTTGTCACAAGGTTTACATATGTTAAGTATGAAAGCGGAAGCACCAATCGTTCAAAAGTTATGACAAAGGTTAAAGTTTTCCAAAAGTAGGTCAAACTCCAAGGTTAAGGTTAATGAATTACAATTGTTGGTATCCAAAGGAAGGTCTTGTCACAAGGTTAAATATGTGAAGTATGAAAGCCCTACCACCAACTGTTCAAAAGTTATGGCCAAGGTTAAAGTTTTCCAAAAGTAGGTCAGACTCCAAGGTCTAGGTCAAAAGGATCAAAGTTATTGGTACCCAAACAAAGGTCTTTTCACAAGGTTTACATATGTGAAGTATGAAAACCCTAGCACCAATTGTTCAAAAGCTATGGCCAAAGGTTAAAGTTTTCCAAAAGTAGGTCAAACTCCAAGGTCAAGGTCAATGGTTACAATGATTAGTATCCGAACGAAGGTCTTGTCACAAGGTTTACATATGTGAAGAATGAAAGCCCTACTACCAACTGTTCAAAAGTTATGGCCAAGGTTAAAGTTTTCCAAAAGTAGGTCAAACTCCAAGGTCAAGTTCAATGGATTACAATTGTTTTTAACCAAAGGAAGGTCTTGTCACAAGGTTTACATACGTGAACTATGAAAGCCCTAGCACCAACCGTTCAAAAGTTATGGCCAAGGTTAAAGTTTTACAGAGGTAGGTCAAACTCCAAGGTCAAGGTCAAAGGTTCAAAGTTGTTGGTATCCAAAAAAAAAAAAAAGGTTTTGTCACAAGGATTGAATATGTAAAGTATGAAAGCCCTAGCACCAACCGTTCAGAAGTTATGGCCAATGTTAATGTTAATGTTCGGTAAAATTTTGCAAAACTGGGTCAAACTCCAAGGTCAAGATCAAATATGGTGGTACCCAAAGAAAGGCCTTGTCACAAGGAATACACATGTGAAATATGAAAGCTCCAACCAATCAAAAGTTATGACCAAAGTTAAAGTTTTTGCGGACAAACAGACAGACAGCTAGACGGACAGGGCAAAAACTATATACCCCCGAATCTTCGATACGGAGGCATAAAAATGTTATTGCCTAGAGAAGAAAATGAAACAGAAACGTGTTTCACCGTTAAATTGTAGACTGAAAGAGTAAAGTCATGGAAAAATGAATCAGAATCTCCTCAGTAAAATCGCGGAAGTAAGATTGATCATGATACTGTTACAGAAATAATGCTTAAGATGACCTCACCTAAAACATATATGCTAGATTTTTCTGTTTTGTCGAAAAAAAGGAAAACTTTTGACCTCGACCTTGATGATGTCCTAAAAACAAATAAAGACATATCGGAGGCCTGTTCAACAGAGGGAGCGCTCGCGAACATTTCTGTTGGAGGGATAAGGAATTTTGGCGAGCGCTCGCGAACGTTTGCTCTGTTGAACAGGCCTCCGGTGTAAAGTTTAACAACAAATAAGAAAGCCGAAAACATGTACTAATATACATGTACATGTACTAGTATTCTGATATAGTTCAAGATTGACCTTTGATAAACAACCTTTAGTTGTTTGTGCTCCTTTAGTAGCCGACTTGGTTTTTTTTTTATATTATTACTATAAAGCAGACTTTGTTGAAAAACTTCTACATGCTGTGGCCATCAACTCGACATTCAAATATATCGAAGACGTTTTATCAATTAACAACAGTTACTTTCATTCATATGTCGACTCGATATATATCCCAGTGAACTTGAAATAAAAGACACCGCAGAGTCTGCCATATCTGTTTCATACTTGCATGTTTTACTGACTATAGACGATATGGGCAAACTAACAACTAAAATGTTTCACAAACGTGACTTCAGCTTTCCTTCTTATGTAGTAATGTTCCGGTATCACCTGCATATGACGTTTATGTCTTCCAGTTCATTCGATACTCAAGAGCTTGCTCTGAACATGATCTGTTTTAAGCCGAGGCAAACTACTGACAGATAAGTTGATGTTACAAGGATTTCAATAACCTCGTTTAAAAATCTGCATTTCGTAAATTGTATGGTCGTTATAATGACATTGTTAACAAATATAACCTATCATTGTTTCGTACTTTGGCTGACGTGTTTCATACCAATTGTTAGGCCTTTGTTTTATTCTAAATTTGCGCAGCACAGTTAAGGCTACAATAAGGAGGTGGGGCCTAATTTTTACGGGAAATGCTTACCATGACATCACACAAAAATACATGTTCTTCAAATTACCAAAAAATGAAGTGATACGCCATTTTAAACTGTTGGATAGCTTTAAATTACATCAATACTTACTATTGCATGTATTTTTGTCGTTGGTTAAATCCCACACAGCAATATATAAACAATTCACTGATCGCAATGCGACGTCATATCGTAAAATTTGACGCAGTTTGTATGCAGTGAGAGGCGGATCAAGTAATATTTTATACAATGAAAAATGTGTTTTGTAATTAAATAAAATATTATTTGCAGATATATAAGTGGCCATTAACTTGGATGCGATGTCTATTTTATGATTTTATTCGTATACTTCCCGTACATTCCCTAGACAAGTGAAACTGCCGTATATTTGTATGCAGATTCATTGAAGGGTAATAGAAGGGTCGTAATAAATCGATATATTGCAAGGGCATACCCTCAATGAATTACGACAAGCTTTTACACATAAACTCAAGAGGTATGAAGGTATTTGAAAAGTGCTGCGAACCTGATGAAATCTTGCAAATGAATTGATTATATCTACATTTAATGTACTTGACCAGCAAAATATTCAACATAGGGTCTAACAAATATATTTTTAGCAATTATATAGTAGAATCTATATAGGTTTGCAGCACTTTTCACAAACTACAAAGAGTGTTGAAAATAATTATAAATTAAACTTAGATTTTTAACTTGGTTATGCCCTTGCAATATTGGAATTTATAGATGACCTCAATACTGCAGGTATATTTGCTAAAATCACGTGACTGCCACATTACGTGACAAATCTAAATAAGAAATATAAACGTCCTCAACATGTAGTTTTCAGCTACATTACATCTGTCCGACAATAGCAATGGCCTAAAAAGAATAGCCCATCCTTGTAAAAAATGTATTTTCTGTCTAAAAAATTCGCCGATATTTCCATTTGGCACCTTAACTGTACTGCGTGACTAAAGAATGTTCCGTTTACCTGATCAATACATAGGACTCACGGGGTGTGTGACCGGTCAACAGAGGATGCTTAGTCCTCCTAGGCACCTGATCTCACCTCTGGAATTTCCGGGGGTCCGTGTTTTATGTCCTGTTCACAGATTTGTATTGTTTGTAGATTTTTTTTTAGATCGATCACTGTCCGTTATTTTCATTAAGGTCGTGACACAAAAAATACGCTAGTCTGATTTAATACCATTTATTAAGGGTTATGGTATAACATAGCCAAGTGACCTTCACTTTGAAATATGAGTCAAAATAAAGAAATATCTGAAAGTCAATAGCAACAAAATTTTGAATTTATGCTAATCAAGGTCTTGATAGTTAAGATTGGTATCTCATTCTCTCTGACCTGGACCTTTCAGGTATATTAACGACCTCATGCATCCTCTGGGAAAAGGAGAGAATAAGTAAGTTTCAGGTATATTGAATGGGACTGAATCTTCCCAACATTGAAATCATTTCATTCAAGGGACCTAGGATTTTGAGTAGATATAATTTCACTAGCTACAGTATCTTTTTGATCAGTACCCTTAGTTAACATTTGATGCATGACTGATTTAAATTATGTTGCATCATTTTGACATGGGTAACAATATATGAAATTTAGAATCTGTTCAAATAAAGGATTGGCGAATTATTACCTTCGTGACGGACATATTAATTATAGACAGAGAGACTGCAACTAGACGGACACTCAAGCCAAACCATTATATCCAGTTGGGGGAAACATAATCTCTGTGAACCTTTGTTAACAAAACGGATGGCTCAACTTTGAAGGAAATGAACCGCTATTAAATATTAATATTGCTTTAAATTAATTCATCTAGTTTTATTTCATCAAAAGGAAGAAGACCCATTGATTCTAGGATGTCTGGAATATACGTTTTCAAATACTTCATCGGAAAAGATTTACAACATTGTTTTGTTGTTGCTCTTGACCTTAATGAAGGTCAAATTTCAAACGCCAAGGTCATAGAGCAATTATATAGTAAAATGATGTTCGAATAGTTACTCTGGAACCTTGATTCGAATGTTTTCAAACTGGAGTTTGTCGTTGCTAATGACAGATGCATGTCACTTTCTTGACCCCTGCTCATAATTCAAAGATCAAAGTCGTTGGTCATTTGGATAACTGAATCGATTTCTGCTATACCTGGAATCCTAATTGCCTGAAACTAAGTATGTTGTATATGTTTCTGATAACCTACAGGTATGTCATGAGAAAGAGTCATGACATCAAGGTTTTTTTTTATAGTTAGGGTTTAATTTTGAAAATTGAGACATCTTTTTATGTGAAAAAGTCTTCTAGATTTTAATTTACTTTTGCAAAGCTGTGCAATGAGTGATTCTAAACTATCTTCAAATTTAAATAATGTTCATAAGTACCGAATGATAAAGGTCATCAAAAAGATCATATTATTTTGTTGTTCTTAAAAGACAGTATTTTTTTTTATCCAATGAAAACCAACAAAATTTCACAGTTTTGTTTGAGAAACCAAAATCTGAGTGCGATGACACATTAAATATTTCCTAGCTACATTATAAAATATTTTCTCAAGTGTCATCATTCGAGTTTGGAGCTGTAGGACTCAATAAATCTCACTCTCGAAAAAAAAGGTTATTTTTAGGTTATTTATAGGATGTAAAGAAATAAAATGACTGATATGATTAGAATGATCAGTAGACATTTGGTTTAATATAAGAACAACAGTATACAAAACACAAAGATGATGAACATTTTTATTACCATTGTTGGAAAAAATAAAACGTACATTATTGATACCATAGTATGACATATAGATAACGATATTTTACGTCACTTGGACAAAGAAAATAAATAAGCAAACATGCAACTTCAAGAATTACTACATTCAAATGCACCAGATATAGAAAATTCAGAACAATTTAATTAATGCAATGCAAAATTGAAATTTAAAAAAACACTTAAATACAAAAAAGAATATTCAAATTTTACGGACACGTGTAAGCGTACGATATCAGCAGACATCCTCATTAGAAGATTTGCTGGCATCGGATTGTTTGCGATTGTCTGTAGGAGCAGAACTTTTGAAATGGACAGACTGTTTTCGAACCAGGTTTGAACCGACAGAGGTTCTACTTGAAACCGATGGTTTCCGGTATAAGCTCGCTTGCCTTAAAGGTCTGCTAAATGTGGATTGTCTCTGAAACTGTGTAATCATCGCCGATAAAGACGAACTTCTTTTAGAATTTGACCTAGTGTTATTCAATGTAGTTCTGGATAACAGCCCCGTTCCTCTTTTTTTAAACAATTCTCTAATTAGCGAAGAGAATCTATCATCTGATAGTCCATATATAAAAGGGTTAGATACGTTATTAAGAAAGACTGTCCAGAAAAATGTGTAATAGATCGTCCCCGTCGTGAATGTGAGATCACACTCTAGATCAGATTTAAGATGCAACACCATGGCGAGAGCATCATGAGTCAGTGTACTTATAACATACACAATAGTTATTATCATGAACGTCACGGTCGACTTTCTGGTTTGGAGGTTTTTGCTACATGACCCAACTGAATCCTTACGGCGACTAGAGAAATACTTGGAATGACTATGCACACTTTTCATGATGAAATAGTACAAAACCGATAGAATTATAGTTACAACAAGAAACATAGATATGAGTACATTATAGTACCACTTAGATAAAGACATGAAGAACTCGTTTTCGGCTCTAAAGCACCTGGTGCCCTCAATTCCATGGATGTTCGTTTTAACTGCTGCATTTCCATAAAACCAAGGCGTGAACCACGTAACGCTCAAAGTCATGAAAACAATCACAGTGCAACTAATTTTCGCTTGTTTCTCTGTAATCTGCTTCTTCAACGGTCTACAAACTTTGCGGAATCTATCTATGGCAATTACAACAAGCATCAGTGGCGAAGCAACTCCACCGAAAAATCCAACGAAGTGCCCAGCTTTACATATAAAGTTAGATGGAAAGTTAATAGGATAATACAAATACAGAATTCCAAATGGCATCACTAGCACACAATTAATAAGATCTAGAAATGCCAGAAACAGGACAAAAACTCGGTAGTTGGAAATCTTGAAGCGGGTAAAGTATACTACGATTACTAACAAGTTACCGATGAGACCAAGAAGCATCTGTAATGATATGAAGTAAATTCCAGGGATGTTTCGGCGGCGAAATTCCACATTGACATCCTCAATTGTTGTAGTATTAGGCCAGGGTAGTTCTCTTAGCCAAACTGGACAGAACAACTCCTCTGGTCGAGCCACGGACACAGGTTGCGATGTTGTATGGGTTTGAGTACACGGTTCAGTCTCTGGGTCTTGGACACCCGGAGCTCTATTGAGGGTATCGTTATAATCCCCGTAATCATAATCCATCGTAAATCTGTTCAAAAGACCCCAATGCTGTATTATTAATCTCTGTTATAGTCACACATTCTTTGAAAAATCACTCGATCGAAATGCTGAGGATCGGAGAACATTGCAAAAAATTGGCATAATAAATGGTACGAATTTTCGTGAAAAGTATTTGCCATTATTTTAAAATAAAGTTAAAAAGGTCAATACCACAATTGTTTCTCATATTCCGACACACTAACATTGTTTCAAAGAGATGTAACTTTTCTTCACAGGCAAATTGCTGCCTCAAGTACTATTCTATTTGCCTCACTGCAGAACCACCTGTTTTGCTGATGGTCTTGGACTTTCTGGCAAACATCACGATCTTAGTACCGGATGAAACATTCGAATGGCTTTTAGATTTTGGATGTTGAGGCCGGATATTTAAGCCATCAAATTGGCTTCAGTCTATGTGAAGGAACACTTTTATACTTTTATCAATGACTGCTGAGCACCTGATCGATTGAAAAGTTATTGGCTGTCCGCGACAAACTGTTAAGTGTGACATTCTCTGAAACATTCTTCCGCTGTCTCGTCTGTTCACTGTATAACGTTTGTCACCATAAGAAACTGGCAATTATGGAAAGGAAAACCACAACTCATCATCGTTAAATAAATATGTAAACAAAAATCCCACCCTGTGGGGAATTTTTATACATTTACGATACAGCAAAGTTTAAATCTTTATTATTAAACAATTTCTCGCTTGGATGGCTTAATGGCACATGTATCAATTTGACATTGTAGAATAAAAATAATTGCTTTTAATGGTGTTGTTTTTCAAATGCTGTCGTCATTCTATCACTAGTGAAAACATATTTCGAAAGTTATCTTCAAGTTAAACAATTTCCTTTCCTATAAAAAATAAATAACTATGAATAAAGTGTATCTGAGATTCGGCAAGGTCAAGGACATCGTCTTCATATGGAGAAGTTTAATATGTGTAGAGCTACAAGTTATTTGTATACGTAAAACTGAAAATAATTTTAACTAAAAATTCAATTTTTAAGTAATACTCGTACAGTAATATTCTACGCTTTTAAGACAATGTAAGTAAGCAAGTGTACCTTTCAATGGAAGTGATCGGCAAGCATAAAATGGAAACTTATATTTCCTATTAAATATCAGGAATACGTTTTCCCCATAAACACATAACTAAAGGAAAGTCGGGAGGTTCACTTTTAAGAAGATACATAAAAAAATATTTTAATTCGTTATAAGGATTTAATTATATTTTTAACGAGCTAGTAAGTCGTTAATGAGTTAGTTATCTAGTTAATGAGTTCGTTAATTTGTTATAACGAATAATTGTCATGAATCTATCCTGCTTTTGTATACAACAAATTAAATTTTTCCCAAAAGAAAAACTATGGGTTACTTTTGATTCAGGTTTAAAAGTGAAAAAAAATCTTCCGCATATGTATACAGAAAACTTATTTGTGCACCTTGTAACATACCTATTTCAAAATAAATGTATTTAGGAAAACCCTTTTATAACATCAATATATTATATGATAAGGCATAGCAAATTAATCTTATCGCGTCATAAGCGCGGATATGGTTCTATTTTATAGATGTCTCCAAAGGAATCAACCGTGACCGTCCGCAGCATTCCCCCAAGTTTTAATATATTTAAAAATAATTTTCTTTAGAATATTATTAATTTCAACTTGTATGTCGATATTCATGCATCACAGAACATGTTGCAAAATAATATAATAATAACAGTAGAATAATATATACATATGTTTGTTAAGAATAACAGTGTTGGAATTTTGAACCAGTTGACTTTCTATAAAACAAAGACTTTATTAGTATTTACTGTCGAAGTGTCCAAACTTGTCACAAGTTGAACTTGCTATATTACCAAGCTTCTTTGGCACATAAAGCCTCCTTTATCATCAATTCATACCTTAATGTAATTACTGTAACCGGTTCAAGCATTGTTTTTATTCTTTGTATGGCTAGAGCATCGAGATCACCAAAACGTAGTTTCTTCAATTTTGCCATCATCAAAACTTTGGTTAATAGGAAGGAAAAATGAACGCGCATGTAATTTCGATTTGATTTTGTTGCAATTTCAGAACAATTATATCAAATTTTTAGAATATCATTTAAAAGATGAGATGATTTCAAATGAAAAATATTTACACTTGTATACTCACGCGTAGAAATATTCACGGAGAAACTCGCGCTAAAATGACGTCACAAGGAAGCTACAGAGACGTTAATAAAAATATGACGATATAGGGCAGCGAGAAATTCAAACATGGTGTATATACATGAAATATGCCTACGTGACAAGTCTGTGTGATTTACACACCGATAACTCACACTAAACTTAAAAACATTCCTTAAATGGCAACAAAAGTATAATTACACACCTAAAGTGTCGATTTCATTACACTATGAGTTATTATCTTGCTTCAAGGAAGGAAATGCTTAAAAGAACATTATTTATGGCACAAATGATGCAATATGCAATAAGTATTGTGTATACTACGCCATATAATTATATAAAATGGTCGATGAATTAAGATCGTTTATTATGCCCCAATCGAACCCCTAGCAAACAAAGTCATCATCCGCATTTTCAACTGAAAATAGCCAATCAATGAATTCGGTTGCAAAATTAAAAAAAATCCACGAATTTGATCATGCAAAATTTCAATTCGTAGAATTTCATTTATGGAAAAGATTGCAAAACAGGACACACCACGAACATCAATATCAAACGTCATTTTTCCTGATGAATGCTTAATGCCCTTCTCTTATTTAGGATTTTCCCATATACTCATATCTCTAAAACTAATTTCTTGAGAAGGAATGCTACACCTTAATCTCCCTCAGTAAAAAGCTTCACGTGAAAAAAGATCACACATCTTTAACTGGTTAACTGGTTAAATAACATTCTTTCTCTATGAAACTACTATATATTTTACTAGATATTTTAATTTAAAAAATTGAAAAAATACAGAATGCAAGATAGTCCATTGAAAATTAATGCGAATTGTATCTTCTACATTGTAATACTGAAATAGATGCATTTCATAAAAACACAAACAACCCCTCACCTCCCCCACGTATATATATATATATATATATATATATATATATATATATATATATATATATATATATATATATATATATATATATATATATATATATAGTTGATATCACGTCATACCATACAGTAAATCTAATCATAAAAGAAAAAAAAATTGAACACTTTCCAAAATTTCGTCTACGGAAGCCTATTTAGGAGTAGGACCAATCAAAAAATATTTTTGAATTCGATATTACGAATTGTCGAATTTGTAAGAACGAATTTAATTTGTTAAAACAATATTTTGAATTCGTTATAACGAATTTCAATTGTTATAACAAATTGTTGAATTCGTTATGAAGAATTCAAAAATTTGTTATAACAGATTAAATTCGTTTAAACGAATTCTAAAATTTGTAATAACGAATTTAATTCTTTAAACAAATTCTAAACTTTGTTATAACAAATTAAAGTTGTTTAATCAAATTCGACAATTGAAGTTTATAGAAAAATATTTGTGAATTTGTTATAACGAATTCAAAAAAATTGTTATAAGAAATTTAATTTGTTATAACGAATTCAAAAATTTTATAACGAACTTAAGTTGTTATAACAATTTTTAGAATCCGTTTGAACGAATTTGATTCGTTATTACAATATTTTGAATTCGTTATAACGAATTTAAGTTATTATATGATTGAATAATTTCCCTCTTTCTGATTGGCTGAGATCCAACAATGTTAGAAAAATACTACGTTATATTGACCTACACGTGACCTTCCAGGTCAATATAAGGAATTATTGCAGGTCAATATAATGAATCACGTGACCTTCCAGGTCAATATAAAGAATTATTGCAGGTCAATATCATGAATTATTCCTGTTCCATTTTTTCATGTTACAATGTGTTCTTGTTGAAATTTCTCGTTAAAACTTTCAATTAATGCAAAAAAAAAAAAAAAAAAAAAAAAAAAAAAACAGTCTTGTAGGAGTTTGCTATCATTTAATCATATAATAAAACAGTTATTGCTGTTTTTTGAGGTCAATACGATAGTTTTGAACATAAATCCATCATAAATTGAACTTTTAAATGTACGAACACCTGAAGATGGATGTATGAAATGTATGTACAACTGAAGATGGATGTAGGTAAATCTAGAAGCGCTAGTGAATTGACATTTGGAGACTGTATTATACATCTGCATGTGCTTAATTACATGACACTTTTACCTTTTGAATACAAAATTAGTTTGCAGAGTTAAATACACTTGGTTTAACATAAAAATGCTCGTAGATGTCATATTTTTTTTTCAAGCAACACATAAGCAACCCCTGCAGCTATCTGTTTCATCTGGATCGCATTCAAAGAGTTTTGTATAAGCAACTTGCTGTGAAGGTTAAATTAAGACTGAGAGCCACGTCCCTATCTGTTAGTGTTATCTGGTTCCCTTAAAAAGCCATAATTCCGTTAAAAATAAATCAAGCGAAACGAAATGAAAAAGATCGGTACAATCACATTGACCAAAAATCAGCTCGTTTAGAAAAAAAAGGAGATGAGAACGAAGTGGGACAGACTTACAGGCAGACAGAGGAATAGATAGAGGGACAGACAGACGAGGAGGAAACCTATAGTCCCCTACGGTTTAATAGGGGACTAATAATTACACCTTCACACCATATAAGATGAATATTATATGCATCAAAAATTATACTAAATATATTCGTCAAAAGTTGGCTTAAATCATCACACATATATGCTTAAAATACTCATTTATCAACTTATCTTTTCCTGGCAATTTTAAAAAATTTCAACCGGTTATAACATCTACAACCTCCTCAATAATTATAGTTCTTGTTCATTAAATACAGTATTCACACAACATCCGTATTTTTAAAAAAGTCAATATTTGTATCATCAAAACAGACACTTAGATTTCTGAATTTGATTTTGATTTGAACTTATTTTATTGTAATAATACATACAAAAGGATTTGATACAAGTTCTTTCAACTTAATAAATCCTTTCCTTGTTATACAAACAATGAATACAATATGATTGTCATAATAAATAAATTGAGATAATTTACGAAAATTTATGTTTTACATGTAATATATATGAAAATTATAAAGACGCATACTCTGAGTAATCTACCAGAGCTCTAATTGCTAGCGCTCTCGAGCGCTAGCAACTACGTTAGTCTATATTTCTGGAATACGCATGCTCGACTTCACGGTCGGGCATTCTGGGAAAACTACTGTAGATAGACTCTGCGATAACAATTTCGTTTTGTCATACAAATATAGATATGATCAGAATTTACACTAGCCTTTCCTGTCTGATATGTGCGATATACATTTCTTACGTTAGAGACAGGCAATACCAGTCTAGATCCGGGTTCTGAATTTTTTTTTATTTATTGTCTAACCTACACATAAAAGTACAAGAAAAACTCAGGTCGTATAATGCCAAGATTCTAGACATCTAGTTTTCCCTACAGTTATACCACCTTCCTGGATAATTTCGGCAAGCTCGGACAAAAATCTTTTCAGAGTATGTCGGAAAGACATGTCAGTTTAGTTTTTATCATCTAAAAATACATATGATCTGAAGTTTCGTGTTTTGTTGTCTATCCTGCACGTAAATGAACAAAAAGTAACAGTAACTCTGGTCTTATAAAACGAAGACTGTTATTTCTAAAATTGTAATGAAAATCTAGCTTTTCTAATCTACCTTCATTGATTTTTCCGGCAAGTTCGGAAAACCGCCGCAACCTCGGATATGTTTACCGAGCTTGCCGGAAAGTTCCGAGAAGATGCGATTGCTAAAATATAGTAGCAACTATAGGTACTCATTGCTTCTACTGACCTTTTTTCACCTCCAAATTGAAATTACAGTAGAATACAGAATGCTTAAAGCACAGTTAGGAGTTATGCCATTGTCGACGTGAAGCCCACTCTTAGATTCACCATTCTGAATTATGACCCCCCCCCGACTCACCCCCCCCCCCCCAGTGCTCCAAAGTGCCTTCTTATTAATAATCGATTCAGCAAATTTAACAAATGGTTCAGATATCTTCTGTATTTTATTATGCTACAGCGCTAGCTCACCAATCTTTTTAAAAGATAAGCTTGTGTTACATATACACTGATTACAATGTTTATTGAACAAGAAGCTTTCATGTTTGCTAAAACATTTAAAATTTTCATTCTGCATATACATATCATGCACCGGTAGACAAGGATTCGTTTCCACATAATAAACAATGAGTGTCTATTATATTTTACTGGTTAAGTTGAAGAATAGTGTTTATTAAGTCATTTCTTGGACGTTCATATTTCTTGCATACAAAGAAAAAATGATAAATGTCTGCAGTTTGGCCGCAAGTACATTTGGGGGAAGAAATTATATTTCTCCGATATAAGTCGCTATTTAGGATACAATTATGTCTTAATTTAGTGTGAATTATATTCCAAAAACGTTTTCCATATGAAAAACAAGAAGGAGGTTTAGAGGATGGTGTACAAATACTTTTCTTAAATAGATTGATGCACTTTAATTCCCTCACTCCCAGATTGAGAGAATTCCAGTTGTTAATTACGTCTGGGACAAAGGATTTTTTAAAGAATTCAAGTCTACATTTCGGAAATGTGTAGTTTTCTGTATTACGAGTATTGTATGATGAAATGTTCCCTCGAGTATTTGGAAAAATCTCTTTTAAGTAATCAGGGACAGTGTTATTATATATTTTAAACATTGTAGTTAATTTAATTTTCATCCTTCTCTCTACAAGAGGTTCCCATCCCGTTTCTGAATAGAGCGATTCACTAGAAACAAAAATGGGGAGACCTGTAATGATTCGTGCGGCAGTAAGCTGAACTTTGTGTACATCCATCCCAGACAACGGATGCATATTCAAGGTGAGGCCTAACAAAAGCGATGTACATTTTAGAAAGTGTGTTACGTCCAAGAATGAATTTGAGTTTTTTCAAAAGACCAAGTTTTTTATATGCAGTATTTCTATGCTATTAATATATTCAGACCAACTTAAGTCTTGTAAAAAAAAGTAGTCCAAGATGTTTATGCGTGGATACACACTCTATTTGACATTGTTGAAAATATAATTTTGGAAGCTCAATTTTTTTTTAAGTACTAGTGTAAAGAATATAGCTTTAGTTTTTGAAGGATTAAATTTTAATAACCATTTTTTAGACCATTCATCTAAAACTTCTAGATCGTGATTGATATTATATTCTATGTTAGCAACATTTGACGAAGACCTTTGTATAGAATTGTCATCTGCAAATAATCTACAAAGTGATAACATGTTTTCTGAAACATCATTTATGTATATTAGAAATAACAAGGGACCAAGGACTGAGCCTTAGGGTACCCCGGCATTGCTTGATGACATTGCTAGAAGACAAAGTATCTTTGTACATAACTTTTTGAGTTCGATTGTTCAGGTAACTTTGAAACGATTCAAAAAGATTGCCAGAAATTCCGTACGTTTGTAATTTAAAAAGGAGACCCTTGTGTCATACTCTATCGAGAGCCTTTGATAAATCACAAAATATCATACAACATGATTTTCCCTCATCAATACTTTTAGCAATACAATGTACTGTGGTATGTTTCTAGCAATTGATAAACGGTTGAGTGACCAGGTAGAAAACCTGCCTGGTATTTGTAGAACAAATCATTTGTATGAAAATAATTATACACATGCTTAAAAATTATTCTTTCCATAATTTTACTTAGGCAACTCAGTATGATACTGATCTATAGTTTGATGTTAAAGACGGGTCGTCTTTTTTGAAAAGAGGCAGTACATGAGCTAGTTTCCAGTGGTAAGGGAAAACGTTTTCTTTTAGAGACCTGTTAAATATTTCTGAAATGTTCGAAAAATTCTTTTCTAAATTTACAATTAGGCTACGATTCTTAAAATATTACAAAAAATCTCTCAGCTAAGATCGCCTCAGTGATTCTTTGACATTACATGAACTCGCATTTTACACTATACATGTACAATTCAACAAGGACACCGCAAAGCGGAGCACCCCCTCGAAAAAGAGCACATCGATCCCAATATAAAACTTCCGTAACGCACGAAATCCCCATCCCCCTCCCCAAAACACACACGCACACAAACGCGTTACTATTATATCCCCTCCAATTTCGTTGCGATTGGATAGTACTTTTTTTCATTCAATAAAAAATAGTCTATTAAATGACCTCTACATCTGTTGATTACATAGAGGATACTCAATGTTTTGAGTTGGATATGGAATTACATGGCCGTAGGAACTAATGGGGGGGGGGGCACGGGGGCCGTGCCCCCATAATTTTGCCGATATACAGATTATTATAGAAAACATAGCTACTTTATGCTTGTGCCCCCTCATTAAGAACGTCTGATGACCTTTCCTTTCTTTCTTTTTGCTCGTCAAGGAATTTTTGGTAGTTGGTAGTGCCCCCTCAACTGAAAATGTATGGCTGTGTTCCCTCAAACTGGAACTGCTTCCTATACAAGCCTGGAATTTATTTCACGAGTGGGAAAGAATTTTTTGATATTTTCAAGAGTTCCATACATAAATTTTCTCTTGGTAAATTCTTAATAAATCTAGACCACATTTCATCAAAGTAAGGTTTATCTGTAATGGCATTTTTACTTTTATGTTTATCATACTATACTGTGTATACAAAATGGCTCAAAAAGGCTTTGATCAATTTTGATGCAAACAACTGTACACTTTATCATGTAGGCATTTCAAAATTTGAGTACTCTTCGCTATATGTTTTTTGATCAGCAAGTTGAGCCCCCACCTTTAAACCTTTCCTTTACTTCTGCATAATGTATGAATATCATATTCAATACTCTAAAAAATATGTTCTGAAAAATCAGTATATTTATCAATCCAGCATTCTGATAGAAATACATGTACTGTCATAATTATAGAATAGGCTCAGCAAAATTCGCGTCATTTTGCTTATTCTCAATTGACCTATTCACATTAATTCATGAAAAAAGAGGGAATGAACTTCAAAGCTTCTGAGATTTTCTGAAAATAAAATGTTGATACTGTTTGCTAAACCATTCCCTAAAGCCTCCTTTAGAATATGTATAGCATTTGAAGCAAACATGGGAAAGTTTGGAATCCTACGTAATTTATGCAAGTTTTGTCTAAGTAAGTTTTTTAAGTTACATGGGGAAGTGTCTACCCATAGTTCATTTACTCATCCGTTAAAGTGAAATATAACATCCAAAGCATTGAAAGTAGTAACTATGTATAGTTTCATCATCCAGGGTCCAGGTATATAGACCCAACAATGCATTGAGAATAGACCAGCACTAGGAAACTCATCCTGAAAATATAGGTCAGATGCAGTTCAGCATACAGAATACGGCTGGTAACAAGCATCCCTGGCTCCATAATACATACGCGTTTAGTTCAAGTAGGCCTTTCTTTTCCTTGGGAACTGACCTATTCCAAAACTGAACCTGGGAGCCGATGTCCGTCAGCATAATATACTGTAATAATCTTACCTCGATTTGCTTTCAGTGTCCTAAAATTATTGCGAAGTGTTAATATGTACTCGCCAAATATTCAAAGCAACTGGTGAATAAATTGTAGCAATTTGAGTTTTGAAACAATATACGTTTCTTTGAAGTCAGACAATGTAATCTTTTGAAACTTCTATGAGTATTCTTTGAGTGTATGAGTTTTTAATGCTTTGACATTACTCAATTTTTATTTAGATCATTAAAGAGGTGTGAGGTATTCCCTTTCATCGATCCTGATAACAAAAAGACCCTTTTACAAAATAAACATACACGTCGTGTATGAGTACAGTGTGGGTTTCCGCACTTTTGATTCATTGCAGGATCGTAAATTTTGCTTTGTCTAAAATCGAAAATGCGGAAGTTTGATATTGTTGTTTTAAACAAAGTTAAAACTACATGTACATGTATATGTATGTAGTACATATAATAATTTTGTCCAGTCTTAGGGGATGTAAGATTGTTAGTCACACAAACTTACTGAGCATAGACAAGCTCGTAAACGTTTAGAATGGCATTGTCGGTCTCTATCGTATGCGCATATCATACAGGCAAGGCTAGTTTAGTAAATGATCTCTTTATCGATGTTGATTATTTTCATTCACGATGACTCTGACCACTAAAATATAAAAACTGAATATCAGATGTGTAATCCACATCGCTCACGGGAGTATAACAACCGGTGATGAGATGTTTTAGTATTACCGCGCATGAACTTATGATAAACCATTGATAGTCGTCCAGCAGATAATTATCCCCTCGCAACGGAGTTGGAGGGGATATAGTAACGCAATTGTGTATGTGGGTGTGTCTGTGTGTGTTGCAGAGCATTTAACCAAACAACATCAGAATATTATTCCAAAAACAGGTCTAGAAAATGCAAAATATTTTTTTATAAATTGAGTTTTAAGGAGTCTTAAAAAGGCTGGGTGGACAACAAATTACCAACCTAAAAATATGAAATGATTTTTCAAAGAAAAAAAAACGTGTTCCAGCTAGAATTTTTAATGCAATTTTCCTACATTTTAATACAGTTCTTCTTTTCTAAGGGTTTTATTAGTCAGAAAATGGCCCTCTTTTTAACATAAAAAATTGCATTATTTTATGGAAGTAGTTCACTCTATAAATGAAACATCGGAGCCACTGTTTTTTCAAATTTAGTTATCAATAAAATCATATCAAGTCTTAATTCATGGTTTCAAAACAATGATTTTTTTTCAAAGCAATAAAGGTATTAAAATAGGAAATAGAATTGCAATTTTGGTTGCAGCCGCGAAGTTAGTAACTGACTCTGCAATAGCCAATAGCCATTTAGAATATTTTTTACGACGCCCTGTAATTGTGAAATATAAAAGGGAATTGATTATTCTATTTGATGGATACGGTATCGAAATGAGATAGTTTATAGGTACATTAGCCATTTTCATGAGGGGGATATAATAAAGGCGCAGTGATTAATTTGAAATGTCCTTGGAAATTGGATCCTTCAATAAGCATTTAACAATATGATGGAGTAAATGTTGCCCATCGTAGAGTGTATGGAGGTGGTTATTTCATACAACTGTAAAAAGATTATTTTTGTATTTCAAAAGCATTTTGTGGGATTAAGTAGCAATGGGGATGAGTAGAAGCTCTTTCCAACAGTACACAGCACAAAACAATTTCGATTTTCGAATCGCTCTTTGGTATACATGTATATTGTAATTACTATCCGAATGAAGAATCGAAAATGCGTCGATTAACAACATTTATTGAGAATAAATTCCATAGTTTAATGTTTATTTAATTTCAATGTTTACCTGGCCATGTGGTTGTGTTGTGTTTTGTCCAGTTTGGTAGAGTTACGTGACGGTTTTTAATGATAATTAACTAGTCAGCCAGGTCGTAGCTCTTCACTAAAACATCCAGACCTTAAAAATCCTGAAAGTAGCAGGTTAGATTTCTCTTATTAATTGATTAATTAATCCTCTTTACTTTTTGACTATGACATGTAAAGTAAACATAAAGTTTATCAAAAGCTTTTAAAAGATTTAAATAAGTTATAATTAATCATTTTGCTTGATTAAAAGGCTAATTAGATTTTAAGGAATAATCTGAATGTTAAAACTGCATACAAGAGTGTGTGCAGCACCTACAACTGTTTTATATAATTATTTTGATGACTAGGTTTCCCATGATTTGATGTAATTTCAGTATATATATGTATGATATATTAAATATTAAAGCCTCTAGGCACAGAATATGCATGATATATTTTAGATATTATTTTTAATACTTGAAATTGGTTAATGAAGCTATTGGTTATTAAGTATGTCTGACATATATTTTTGATGTACCAAGCTAAAACCAAAATCTAATTTTACTTCTTACTTTTTATTTATTACTTTTTATGAGTTTTATCTGTAAATTAAGCCCTAAGTAAAATTAAGAATATTCAGAGTGATTGGCCTTTATTCAGAGTGCGTACTGTATATATTTATCATGAAGGAAAATATAGTGTTGAACATTATGTTATACTATTATATTTCATGTGTGATTTGTTATTTTGTGTTTATAATTACTTGCTTTGTTTATAATGTATTTTCAATTTTAGTGCTCAAGATCTGATTACCATGTAAATAAACAAGTGAACCCTCACAGTGTCTCATTCTTATTGGACCTGTAACACTAACGTGACGATTTTCTGAAAGAATCAAATTACAATTTTACAACAATACACATTTTCCATAATGTAAATTTTAATTAAGGAGATGGGTGAACAAGGCGCACAGAATTTCTATAGCTTCAGATATATAAAAATCATGATCAATTTGTGAATTTCTAATTATTGAAATTTATGAAAATGTGATAAACAAAACTTTTTGAGGAAACTTTCCTCGGCAAAAATTATTCTGTTACTAAAAAAATAATGTGGTTTTTTTTTTATGTCCACCTTATCTCCTATGTGGACATCTGCTATCGGTCTTTGCCACTTTTACCAGGTTTGCAATGCAGGCAAATGCCCCTGGATACATCTAACGTTAGTTTTTTTGTAGCATTTACTTCTTTCTTGAAATCCTACGGAATGCATGAGTTTGTCTTCATCACAGGCACTTGGGGTATGCCCCCCCCTTTTCCATTTTTTTTTAAAATCTGGGGTAATGGAAATATGAAAAGGAAGAAGAATGTGTAACAAATTTATTGATGTATGCATATTCCATGTTTTCGTATGCTTTAGATAAATAATCACACGAAGTTTAAGCGAGGTGAGGCAGACGACGAGAAAAGAGTTGCAAGCCTTCTCACTTTTTATGTATCAGTCGAAAACGATATATTTAAAACAGCTTATAGAGACAAAAGGGTTACATTATCGATAACATATAGTGCATATTAGAATACAAAAATGGGAAAAACGTGACTTGATTCCAGATTTAAAAAGAAGAAAAATGGAAAAAGGGGGGGGGGATACCCCAAGTGCCTGTGGTCTTCATCAAGAGTAACATGTTTGAAGTAAGTGGCGGCTGGTCAATTGAGTCGTCACTTATTAGAGTATAAATAGACCTTTCATTTTAGATTTTCTCGACTTCAGTGAAAATGGGTAAGTAGTTTTTCATCAATTTCTTATTTCTGTTGATTTTAGGTTGGCTCCAGTCCTTGATCACCACTTAAAAAGGTTAGTACCATTATCACCGTAGACCTTTTTTGGCACTCTTCGTTTATGTAAGGTAACAATAAAGAAATGCGTTGTTAAGCTATGGACATCATCTAAATGTACTGATCTACTCGTAAGGCGGCGGTATCTCTTCACTTGTGAACGGTGTGATTTCACCAGAACAGGGATGAAATAGTCGAAAAACTCGAAATCAACAAACATGAGTGAAGGTTTTTCTGTTCTTCAGGAACAGTCGCCATTTGTTGCTTACAGAAAACTCTGTGTGGACACTACAATACATGGTATACATTGTCCAACGAATTTTTAACAGCACCGAATCATTTATTTATCCAGAACTTCCTGCATGTTACAGAAAGCACTTGCTGTTTTCCCAAATGTCCTAACATTTCATGGTAGAACCGAATGATAAAGTTTGTAACATTGTTTGCTTTGCAATATGATGGAGAAATGCACTCCGTTCTTTGAAATTTATGTGTCCTTTAGCTCGGATAATACCATCATCTAGTGTAGGGTTAAGGGGTGCAATTCGAATATCAAGTTTTACACATTTCCCTTTCCTTAAATATTTGAGCTCATCTTTAAAGTAGCGACACTGCACATACTTCAGAATCACATCTGTAGCTACCTTCACCTTTTTAAGGAACTTTTCTCATTCTGTATATTGAACAGGATGTTTTGCAATATGTAGTGAAACTCATCATCCAAATTACTACTTCTCCTAGTTTGGTCCAGTCTGAATAATATTCATCGAGTCTGCCGATACCATCAATAGTGATTGTGTATTCTGCAATTTCTCTCCCTTGACTTTGGGGTTATTTTCAGCTATATCTTGGACTTTGTTTATCAATTCTTGTGGTCATTGGGTTCGGCCTTGAGGCAAAAACACAACTGCATTTTAAGTATCACATGTTGCAATGCCTCTTGAAGCTATTTTAGCTGGATTTGATTGAGAATCTACATGATGCCACCGGTCAGGGGTAGTCTCGTAGATTTCGCTGAGACGTCTTAAAATGGCGTGATTCGTTCCTTATATACCCCCAAACACGTGTAGAATCCGTCCAAAAGTATGCCTGGTTGATTAGAATTTCCAATTCCTCTGATATCATTCCATACAGACGACAATTAACTACAGCTTCCGATGGTTCTAAGCGTAGTATACTCTGTTGTTTGAGAGGTGCTAATCTAGATTTCCCTGGTAAAGGTGAATCATTCACACTGCCTATTACATCCGCGACTCGTAGATATGCATAGGCACCATGTCCCTTTTCAGACCCATCACAAAAGATGTGTAGATGAAAATTTTTGATGTTCTCTAAATGGTTTGATACAAAACATCGTTTAACTGATATGTTCTCGATGAAGGGTAAAGTGCTTCGCCAGCTTTGCCATTCTTGTGTGATCTTTTCCGGCATTTCATCATTACACCCTATGTCTAGTCGACAAAGTCTTTGTACCAACGCTTTTGCGTGAAGTGTAATAGGTGGTAACAATCCTAACGTATCATATATTGCGCTAATAGTCGACACTGTGCCTCGCCTTGTGGGTGGCTTCTCCTCAATCTTCACTTTGAATCCAAGTGAATCGTTTTCTACATTCTACCGAACTCCAAGTGCGCGGTCTCCTGGTAAATTTTTAGAATCTATTCCTAGTGCTTTTTCAGTCGGGGCTCGTTTCTTCCTGTTTTAAAACGAAGCATGACCTTACTATTACTTAGCCATTTTGTAAGTCGAAATTCGCCATTGCCATCAACGATTGTAGATCTGTTAGAAGTTTTGTAACAACTTCATCCGTCTGCTGCAACGGCGATTTTGTTCTCTTTAATCGTATATGTACACCAAGCTATTCATCAAATCTGGTCCCTGCAACGTCCGCTGATGAAAAAAATTGCCTTGATATGTAGCTGCGCAGTAAAACACCACAGGTGGTACTTTGCCAAGTTTATGTTCGTTAACCACAGGGTGATGAGGTAGACAGAAAGCATGCTTTGGATTCATTTTGCTTTTGGTGACTTCTGGGGTGTATCCTTTTTCAATTTAATCATTTACTGTCCTTTAGTACATTTCGTGTAGATTTGGATCAAGTGACAATCTTTTGTAATCTAATCTGTGGATGGGGAAGGTTGTTTGGTAAACGTGCATCTTTATCTTTCCAAGGTAGTTCGAGTTTATAGTGATCATCCTCGTACTTACATGTACTTGTAGATTAGAAAGAGTTCGTTTATATTCAACATACAGGTTTGTGGCTGATGTTCTATCACTGAAATCAGTGTTTCATAGTTTTTCTAATTGTTTGAGTAGAAGTACTTCCTCAGTGTTCTCAGACTGTATATGAGTTGAGTTCATTCTTTAGTTACTACTGTTCCAAGAACTATCCATCCCAAGTGAATGAGGATTGCGTATGACTGGTTGACATCACAAGCACGTATACTTCTAATCAAAAGCATGATATCATCTGTGTCGATCTATGGGATATTGAGATCTGACAGCTGAACGAACTCAAATCGTTCCTGATTTTCTTCAAGTATCCTCTAATATCCTCAGAACGTTTTGCAGTTTAGATCGTGACGATCGACGCAACAGGTTTTTGGAACGACATGAGTTGCTAACTATAGAACCTTCAACATCGAGCATCTCCTCTCGTTGTCTGTGTTTCGCACTCCAGTTTAATTCATTAAAGTTCTGAAAGCAGCTATCAAAACTCATCTTTAAATTTCTCTAACCTCTGGTTGCGTACATACATTTACATTTCTAGGTCACCTGAGTTTACTCATGTGACCTATTGCTATCTCTTTTCGTCCGTCGTCGTCCGTCGTGCGTTGTGCGTCGTGTGTTAACATTTGTACATTTTCAGCTGCTGCTCTGGAACCACTGAACAAATTTCAACCAATTTTGGCATATAGCATCTATGGGTGGAGGGGAACAAAAATTATGAATTTCATGGTCCCTGCCCTCCTGGGGCCTGAGGGGTGGGGCTAAAACCATGAAAATAAATGCAATCTTTAAAAATCTTCTTCTTTACTCCTGGACATCAAGCAGTTAAACTGCTGGCATGATTGTAATAAGCATTGAGTCCTCTAGCAAAATTATCAAATTCATGGCCCCTGGATCAGGGGTCCTGGTGCTAGGGTGGGGCTCTGTTGAACATATAATGAAAATACATTATTTCTTTAAAAAAATCTTCTCCTCTGATCCTGGGTATTAAGGAAACAAATTAAATACATGTACATAGTTATGATGTGAAAGGGTGCCTCTTCCAAAATTGTGAATTTCATGGCCCCTGGGTCAGGGGTTCTGAAGTTAGGGCGGGACTCTAATGATTATATTGTGAAAATGCATTAATTCTTTGAAAATCTTCATTTCTGCTCCTGGGTATTAATGAAACAAATTAAATGCATAGTTATGATGGGGACGGATGCCTCTTTCAATATTGTGAATTTAATGGCCCCTGGTTCAGGGGTTCTGGTGTTAGGGCGGGGCTCTAATGGTTATATAGTGAAAATGCATTAATTCTTTGAAAATCTTCTCTGCTCCTGGGTATTAAGTTGATGAACTAAATAAATAATTATGGTGAGGAAGAGTGCCTCTTCTAATATTGTGAATTTCATGACCCCTGGTTCAGGGGTTCTGCAGTTAGGGCGGGCTCTAATTATTTTTATTATAGTGAAAATACATTAATTCTTTGAAAATCTTCCCTGCTCCTGGGTATTAAGCTGATGAACTAAGTACATAGTTATGGCGAAGAAGAGTGCCTCTTCCAAATTTGTGAATTTCATGGCCCCTGGGTCAGGGGTTCTGGTGTTAGGGCGGGGATAGTGAAATGCATTAATTCTTCGAAAATCTTCTCCTCTGGTCATGGGTATTAAGGAAACAAACTAAATGCATAATCATGATGAGGAAGGATGCCTCTCCCAAAATTGTGAATGATGTGGCCCGTGGGTCAGGGGTTCTGTGGATGGTGGAGGGGGGTATTTAATACATACTGAAAATAAAATAATGTTCTTTTGCTCCTGGATATTAAGCAAACAATCTAAATGCATAGTTATGATAAGCAAGGTTGCCTCTTCCGAAATTGGGAATTTCATGGCCCCTCAGTCAGGGGTTCTGGTATTTGGACAGGGCTTTATTGAGTAAACAGCAGAAATGCATTTAATACTTTGAAAATCTTCTCAATTAAGCAAACAGACTAAATGCAATAATATAAATGTTTAAATATAAATATAAGTAAATATGCTTAAATATGCTGGTTATATAGGAGGCAGAGTACAAAATTGTACTAAGTGAAGAAAATGAGAGTTACTTCCGTTTGCTAAATTGTGTTTAATCAGAAATTCTTCTGTTTAATTTAATGAACAGGTTATTTGATTGAATGAGAATACAAGAAAGAATTATATACAGTATGTTGAATAAAAATAAATGTTTGGTTTAAACGAGCAAAGTATGCTCAAAGTCAAATTCTTGCTTGGCAAGCAATATAAAAGATTGACATAAAGATTATTTATCTAGCAAAGGACCAGTTGTACTTAGTATGTGTACACTGGGGTGTCCTGTTTGATGATAGAAAGAGTTATGGTCAGTTAAATTCATGGAGATTAGAGTTTAGATTGCTAGAGTCTGCTTGAAGTTGCGAGTGCTGGTAGCAAGTATTACTAAGTTTATTGTATAGCCAAGAGGCAATATAAAATTGTTGGTACCAAGTGTTACCAAGTGACAAGCAGCTAAGTTGTTTGTGTAGCCAAGAGGCATCACCTCAAGTAAATATACAGGCTTTAGAGATTTCTCTGTGTACTTAATTGTAGCACTAGACAAGTGAAAAAAAAAACAATATCTGTACATATTGAATACCTTACACACTAGGCAAGTGTCGATTGTATTTGTATATTTTGCATTCATCATATCATCCCTGTAAGACTAGGACAAACCATCCTCCCAAGGAGATCAGTCGGGTCTCACCTATATCAATAAGTAAGGGTAATTTTACCAGATTTTTGAAATTCTTGGGCAAAATAGCTTCAATTATCAGTTAATTTTGTTTTATACTTCTGTGGATCCTTTACAGTATTGTATTTTACTCAGGTGACCGTTAAGGCCCTTGCGCCTCTTGTTAAAAAGCTATTCTATGTTTTCTCCAAGTACTTGTATATTTTCGTAAGCTGGACCATGCCGTTGCTTCTACCTGACTTTGGCTTAAGATCAGTGAAGTTTGCAGCATTTTCCTCCGACGCCACATTCTTCGTAGATCTGAGGATTTCGAGAATTGTGACTTCTATCAGAATGAAAATCGAGAATGGGTCGATTAAAAAATATTTATTGAGAATAAATTTCATAGTCTAACATGTTCTGACGAGTCTATTCTCTAAAAGAATCAAATCACAATTTTACAAACAATACACATATACTATAAAAACAATGAAATATAATGATACAGCATGCTATTTTCATCTCTCTCTCTCTCTCTGATTATTTTCTTAATTTTCTGAAAATTTTATGGAACAATATCCACACTTAAAGTACAGTGTATGTTACAAACTAACCCCTTTATCCAAGCATTTGTTTAAGTAAAGAACTACCTTAAAACTGTAGACATTTAATACAAATGAAAAATAAACAAGGTTCAAACTGCTATCAGCTATGAATACATCAAACAATGTAAATTATTCACCTTTGATTCACGTTAAAATTATGATTTTGTTAGTCAGTTCTATTTGGTCATAACCGGGGTCATACTAAGTTCATGTTATGCCTCGTTGGTCATATGAGATGGAATGATAGAAGCATAATTTTTTAACCAAAATATTATGTACACAAACTTCAGGATACTTCTAAAACTAGCTAGCAACCTGTATCCGGTTTCAATTTGAAATTTTAAAAAAAGGATCAAATTCAGACCACCGGTTATTTGAAGTACCCTCCAATATACACGTACACGGATATAGACGCGTGATTTCTCATTGAATCTTTTCGTAATCGGAAGTAATATCCCGTTGTGGTTTAACCCCGGTGTACATTAATGGTAACGTCTTTCACTAAGGATATTTGATGCTTTGCAGTAACATGTACGTATTTTCTCGATGAAAAGTCAACAACTTTACTTTATTCTTAGATGAATTCAAATTGAAACTTCATTTTAGCCATGAGGTCTTTGGATTGCTTTAAAGGGATACTAAAAGACCGCGACCCAAGCAATCTTTCAGTAGAAAACATCAATGCTGAGCTGATGGATCGAAATTGGTCTGGAGTTATTTTTCTAGCCATTCTTTTAGTTATTGGGGTCTTTGGAAATGTGACTGTTTTACTAACATACGGACTGAAGTTCAAGCGAGGAACCAATTACCGCTTTTACGTGCTGTTTCTTGCCCTGTTGGATACAGGGAACTGCATCATCGGAATACCTTGGTGTTTAGTGTACATGTTACGCCCCCTAACTTTTCCCTCGGATGTATTTTGTCGTGGTGGACTGTTTGTGAGTTTTGTGTTGTCTGTGACAGGTGCAGGAGGACTGGTGCTCATTGCGTTTGACAGATATAGAAAAATATGTTGCCCCCTGAAGAAACAGATTAATATAAAAAATGCCAAACGCAGTGTTGTTGTGATTATAGTGATATCCATACTTTCAACATGGTTTACTCCATTTTTGTACGAACTTAACAAATTGCCTCTTTCTTCCAGCGGAGAGAAAGGGTACAAGTGTTACCTTGCTACAAATCCTATCGCTAACTTTCTTTCAAAGGGATTTTATATTATTCTCGCCATGATGTTTCTGACAATAAGTGCAACCTTAACAATTCTATATTATTTTATCATGAGGAAAGTGCAGACTCATTCTAAAAGCTTTAATCAAAAATCGAAATCAAATAACAACGACACCTTTGGTCGTCGAACCTCAAACTTGCATACACGGAAAACAACCTTAACTTTCTTAATGATCACTACTGTGTATATTTTGACTACCCTTCCACACATTGTTGGTGGTCTTGTGTTTCATTTTGATGAATATTTAGAGTGCAGGATGAGTTCCACAACTCATAATGTTTTTTATTTCTTCTACTGGACTGTTTACATAAACAATGTCGCTAACCCTTTCATTTATGGCCTTTCTGATGAGAGATTTCGGGGTATCATCAGATATGTAATAACTTATGCGGTTTTCGCACCTTTTAAGGCTTCAAAGAAGAGACTACCATCTGCCTCCTTTTCAGTTTCAATTGATAACAACGATCAAAAGATTCAAATTGAAGCCAAAGACGACATTAATAACAAAACTGCTGACGCAATTAGTGTTGTTTCTGAAGAATTTGCAAACAAATTAAACGGAGATGACATTGACAGCATACGTGAAACAAACACGGAACAGGTGACGAAACAAATCCATAGCAGTAAAGGATAATTATATTTTCAGCCAGTGTAAAATATTTCAATGTTAATGATTTTTTTAAGCTGAGTGCCAAAATTAATATGAAAGTGTAAGTGTACGTATATTAATTCGATGCGAGTGAAAAATGAAAAATATGTAAAGTAGATTTAGTTACGTGACTGTATTTCCTTATAATTTTGCAGTTTTTCTAGGTACACGTCAGTGCTCACGGTATCTATCATATAAATACATGTACATAAGAATATACTTTTGAATAGGTTACTGTGGAATCATTTTAATTCGTGGGGGTCAATGTTCGTGGGCAAGCAAAATTTTACTTGTTCGTGGGGACGTAATTTCGTGGGTAAGTGTGACCCACGAAATCCACGAACATTGGTCCCCCACGAACAATGATGATTCCACAGTATGTTGGGATTTTTCATATGGACTCATTCTAGATATAATGTATGAGGAAACAAAAAATTCCATGCAGGGTTTCTAATTGGGAGGGGTCCTCTCCACAAGCACCTTTGAGTGTTTTGTATCAGTATTGGTGTGTTGGAAAAAAAAAGGATCAGTTGCTTTCGAGTTTTTATTTTAATGTATATACGTATAAATGCCAAAATTAAATTTCGAAATCTGAATTATTTTCATATACACGGAGTGTTTAATTTTATTTAATTAAATCATTCATCTATACGTATGAACGTAGCTATGTTTATATAATTTCATTATGTGTCTTCTTGTAAGCATTGGATTAGATGATGAATTGTTTAATGATTAAATATCCCTTGGTTATCTGTCACCCTATCATAATTATTTTAGCAGAAATTGATTACGTTATTGTCTTAATTTAATGCTTGATGTACAATATAGGTAAATTAAATTAGAAATTCATCATTTGGTCTGGATTTTTAGTGGACAGTGACTTGTATAGACTTCGTTATACAGTACAGTAACACTGTGTCGTAGACTGTATAATTTACATTACTAAGGTAAAAACTAGTAAAACTCAGGAAATTCAACGAACAAGAGACCAGGCTTGGTTCATCTTGTTTGTCAGCAACATCCAAAAGACTAAACTATCTGAAGAGATGTCCTGTTGAATATATAGAAAAAATGCATTATTTCTTAAAAAAATCTTCTTCTCTGCTCCTGGGTATTAAGCAAACAAACTAAATGCATAGTTATGATGAGGAAGAGTGCTTCTTCCAAAATTGTGAATTTCATAGCCCCTGGGACAGGGGTTCTGGGGTTAGGGCGGGGCTCTAATGATTTACATGTATAGTGAAAATGCCTTAATTCTTTAAGAGAAAGATTTTGACTGTGTTTTTAGCTCACCTGAGCTGAAATCTCAAGTGACCTTTTCTAACCATCGGTTGGCCGGCGTCCGTCTAGCTGTGTGTCTCTATCTGTAATTGTCAAATTTTCGACTTCTTCTTTAGAACCACCGGGCCAATTTTTAAGGAAAGTAAGCACAAAGAATTTTTGGTTAAGGGGATTTCTAATTGTTCAAATGAAAGGCCGAGTCCCATTCTAAAGGAAGATAGTCAAGAAAAGGCAAAAATATGGTGGGGTCATTAAACAAGAGGCCCAAGGGCCTTAACGGTCAACAGAGTATAACCTTGTAAAGGATTCGTGGAATGGTAAATCGTTCTAAATTAACTTGAAACTTGAAAAACGAGAGTTTTAGATGATCAATAAAAAAGAGTACGTCTGTAATCAACTTGCCTGTATATGTATATATGCCAGTGCAATCTACACTCCATCATTATCATTAGTTACAAGAAAATAGTACTTTATCATAACACACAGTATTCACACAATATATGGAATCCATTATAATTATAATTAACTAGTCCCGTGGTCTTTGAATCATAATTAAATAAATGTACATAAGTAAAGTATTTTTGTCTCATTTTTATCCATTCATTATTCACAAGTCTACCTGACTATTACAAACTATGAAAGTACTTTTTGTATTATACATTAAAAAAAATCTTTTGTATGATTTATACGTCTGTATAATTTTTGCATATAATATTTATACAACTTGAAATTCCTCCTCCTCCTCAGAAGAAGAAAAAAACCAGAAGAAAAACCGCCGAATAATAATTATGGTTTTGTTTTTATTTTTAAAAATGCTTGAAAAAGATTCCTTTATCTTAAATATAACATGAGATTAAATGATTCACAACCTTCTTCATCCGTGCGGTTTAATGTCTAGTGTGTAGGTAAATATCGGACGTCTGTAACCATGCAGTTGTAAAAGAAGGAAAGTTAAATGTCATTATTTGACAGTTAAATCAAACATAGATGAAATAAGTATATTAAAATGTATTAAAAGCTCCCCAATGTCCAATATATAGGATGTCTCAATTTTTTGTTGAATATGGCAAATAAATGATCGTTTATAATTTTCTTTTTTTTCCAGAGCATCATTTAATATTGACTTCATTGAGATTTATTTGGTGCGTTTGAGAAGATACGGGTGAAAAATAACTTCATATGTGTTTTTTTCCCTCCTTTAATTAAATACTGTATATTTCATTAAAATTTTCTAGGAGGATATGTAATCTTTACAATCTCTCACATAAAAATCGAGAGTTTATTTCAAATGCACCCTTGAGAATAAGCTTTGAAGATCTGAGCGTGTGGTGGTAATGATGTAATACATCTTAGTTGTATTACCTGTTCTGACAATAAAGATATTCTATTACATAACGTCATCGTTGACCTTTAGAAGACTGTTGGAATCTTTATTTCAATTACAATTCTGGAATGCTGTAAAAGTTTAAACAGTTAATTCGGGACTCTATTATGAATCCCTCAAATGTTTATATTTCATGTTTCGTGTATAGGAATATTATGCAATTATAGTGGCTTAATCATTGAAATAGATACGGGCAGTAAAGTAAATATTGATAAGCAATTTGTACTTTTTAGAGGAGAGAATATTGTGATGATTTTTTTTAAAACAAGAGGCTCAAGGGCCATAACGGTCACCTGAGTATAATGTTACGATCCATAGATTTAAAACAAAAACGATGATAAATGAAGCTATGTTGCCCAATAGGAAGAGAAATATGATGATCTGGGATCAGCAAAATATTAAATTAGTACTCGGTAACAAAACTTAAATTTGATATATTTATTTGCTTGTACTTTCTCCCATTTGTAACTATCGCCATGTGGCTTAAACAAAGCAATAGTTCTAGAGCACTATTAGTTAACACATTTCACCCCCTCCCCCCCCACAATGGACTCCCTTAGTTTTTGAAGATTATTTAATGTATAAAGATACAGTATTTTTGTCCCATTTTCATTTAACTGTCATTTAAAAGTCTACCTGACCATTAAAAACTATGACAGTACTATACTTTTTGTATTAAATATTATAAAAAAATCTTGTGTAATTCTGTTATCCAATTGACCTTTACAGTTACATTATTTAAAGTGAGTAACTATCGCAAAGGGGAATAAATTCTTTCAGTAGGAATTAATAAATTGACCAAAAGGTAGAGAATTTCAAAATCTGCTTAAAACACCCTTGTTTATTACAACTTTTTATATACTCCGTTGCCTCCTAGATGCCAAGGAGCAGAGAAGAAGATTTTCAAAGAAATAATCCATTTTCACTATAGATTCAATATAGCCCTACCGTAATACCAGAGCCTCTGACCCAGGGACCAAGATATTCACAATTTTGGAAGAGGTGCCCTTGCTCATCATAGCAATGCACATAGTATGTTTCCTTAATAACATTAGACAGAAAAGATTTTCAAAGAAATAATGCATTTCTACTATATATTCAAAAGAGCCTCACCCTAACACCAAAACCCCTGACACCGGGGTTATGAATTTCACACCTTTTGAAAAGACAACCTTGCTCATCATTACTTTTAGTTTTTCTGTAAAATACGCAGGGGCAGAGAAGAAGATTTTGAAAAAATAATATTAATAATAATCATATCCATGCAATTAGTTTATCTGCTCTAAATACAGGGGGAGAGAAGATTTTTTTGAGAATTTATGCATTTTCACTATATAATCGATAGAGCCCCGCCCTAACACCAGAACCCGTGACCAAGGGGCCAAGATATTCACAATTTTGGAAGAGGCGCCCTTGCTCGTCATATTTATATACCTGGTTTATCTGCCAAATACCTAGAGGCAAAGAAGATTTTCAAAGAAATAATACACTTTCACTATATAATCAATACAACCCCACCCCTTCCCACAGAACCCCTCATCCTGGGATCACAAATTTCATAATTTTGGAAGAGTCACCCTTGATTATCATAACTATAAACTAGTTTATCTGCTTCATAAGGGGGGGGGGGGAGAGAGAAGAAGATTTTTAAAGAATTTATGCGTTTTCACTTTATGATCAATAGAGCCCCACCCTAACTCCAGAACCCCTGACCCTGGGGCAATGAATTTGATAATTTTGGTAGATGGCTCAATGCTTATTACAATCATACCAACAGTCTGACTGCTTGAGGTCCAGGCGTAAAGAAGAAGATTTTTAAAGATTGCACGTATTTTGATGGTTTTTGCCCCACCCCTAAGGCCCCAGAGGGACAGGGACCATGAAATTCACAGTTTTTGTCCCCCTTTACTCATAGATGTTCTATGCCGAAATTGGTTCAGCGGTTGCAGTAAAGAAGCTGAAAATGTACAAATGTTAACGCACGACGACGGACGAAATAGGTCACCTGAGTGACTTAGGTGACTTAAAAATAGATTTTATTTAAATAAATATTTTGGTTTCTTTCGTCTTTATAAATGTAGCGGGCCTTGTTCATAGGTGTTCGTTAATCATCTTGTTCCACGATGTCATCATCTGCCAAGTGACTATCGAGAGTAAGTTCCGATGACTAATGTACATGTACTTGATGATTACATATATACAAGTGCACTCCATATTTTATGCAAAGCAATAACGTGATGTTGCATACAGATCTAATATCTAATACAGAATATCTTTATTATTTTTTTTCAAGAAAACAAATGTTTAAAATTACGAACGGTAAAAAGTTTAATGCGTGAATTTGAGTATTCAGATAAAGATTTGGGTACATATTTGTTGTATAATAGTGTTAAACGTAATACAACTTTTCTGTTTCTTTTTATCATGCCTCCACCTGCCAGTCATTACAGCGCTACTTCCGTGAATACCTCCAAATCAATTTAATTCAAAAATAAAAAGATGAGACCAACTTTAAAATAATGTTTGTTTGCCCTCTCCCGACTCTGGATGAAAAAAATTGGGTCGGTAGGAAGGTGAGAAAAATTTTTTCCCCCAGAAATTTCAACATCAATGCTGAATTTTCAAAATCTATTTTCCTGAATGCATAAAAAAAAATAATTGCTTCTCGGAGGTTAAAATTTTTTTGAGTCGGGCCATTTTCAGCCAGTCGGTCGGGAGAGGGCAACCAAACAATTTTTTTAAAGATGGCCTGAAATATATACTTCTTTTGCAATAACCAGCCTGAAGGAGGCTCCTTTTTATGTGAATTAGCACAGCTAATTAAGGTCTTCCGTTTCCAACGGAAGACCTTCTACTGATTCTGATGGTTAAGATTATTATTCTTTTTTTTTTTCTTCTTTTTCCTAGACGCCAACTTTGAGGCCTCATATCTCGCTCATTTCTCAACGGATTTTGCTAAAATTTGCAGAGTTTATAGACGTTACAAAACTCTATCAGAATGCTGTCAAACAGTTCAAAAAGTCACTTCCGCTTTTGAGTTATTGCCCTTTAAATGAAAATTTATTAAGCTTCATTTCCAGACAAAGGCTCCGAGACTACAAAAGCTGGAGCAGAAATTCTACCGAATTTAGATAATAGAAGGATTGAAGTTGTGCACATTGGTTTTTGTTTTTCGATTTCTGTATTCAAAATGGCGCTAATTAGGGTCAAAATTTAGAACGCCTAAAAGAGCGAAAATTTAGACATATTTTCCTTTGTATCTTTAAAACTAAAAATATTTTGATAAGACATGTAGAATAAAAGTTGTGCACAATTTCAAGGCCTTTCATTTGACACCACTAAAAAGGGGCTGGCCCCTCAAATTAGGGATCTGGAGCCCTTTAAAGTTTTTGCTTGAAGCTTGACCCATATACAGGTAACTGTTTTCATTCAGCAAGTAAACGAGAGCTCTTCATGCGTGTAACTAAAATAAACTTACTATAAATAATAAATCTGGCTACATTAGATGCTAATATTCTTTAGAATAAGGTTCTTGAAGTGTTTTGTGCTTTATTTCCAAGTTATTTTTTTGACAACTTTTCGTTTTATTTCATTTTTTTCAAAGTCGAATAAACCAGTCTACTAAGAAAAGGGGAAAAAAGGTAACCTTTTCTTCTTATCATATAAAAACAAACAATATACTGAGAAAATAAAACATAACTTTGAAGCATAGACTATTTACAGCCATTAAGTGTGCGCCTTTTACATTCGCCTTGTGTGTTTACAATTATGTAACACCTCCCTCGATAGCGCGTGGCAAAGGAGGTCACCGGGGATCAATCGGCGTGTGTGATCCAGCGACATAGTCATACACAAAACAAATCATAGAATGGCCATTCCAAATTCATTTTGTAAACTAAGTCATGAGTGGATAAATATGTTGAATTTTTCAGATTATTTCATATCTTTGATTAAATCGCTAGTGTATTTTATTTAATATTTTATTCGCGGAATTACAGGAAAGTTGCATAGTTATTTTTATAAACAATTTATTTCTCGATATCGAGTTAATTGTCTGTTTTATTCATAATAAAATTCAAAATATGTAACCTTAATTAATTCCTACTAGTAATGGAACTTTTGAAACTTAAATGTACATGTATGTAATCTAATATACGTTCTTTTTTCGACGCCCTTAAAATGTACAACTGTATATATACAAAGCGCCCCAAATATATGCATATCGAGCGTATGGAAATACAAAATCCCACATTCACACGCGCCTCCAAAATATGTAGAATGAGACATACATGCGTAACTGTATTTGAATATTACAAATTTATTAGACACCTAACCTTGAACAAATTATTTTTTTCTACTAAACTTGTTATTGTATGCGAACAAAATGATAAACATGTAATTATTTATAGGTTCCCATTATTTTTTCTGAAAATCAGAACACATTTATCAGCTCTCTTAAGGTTTTACGGATACATACAATGTACACGCATGCAAGTACAGAACATGCACGTTTTATAAGTGCATATGCAAGAGCGCCCCAAATATATGCATATCGAGCGTTTGAAATTCAGAAAAATTCTAAATCCCAAGTCTTTTTTCCCCATTATCTTTGCAATAAAATATCGGTTAAACTGAAATGATTTTATTGATTTACAGCATATATTAAAGTCAATTATAGGTTCGCTGAGTTGATCATGAGTTGTTTTCATAACGGGTAGTCCTCCTGGCCAGTCATCGTCACGGTTTGTAACATCGTAATTACACAGGTAAATACTAAGATGTCAATCCATATATTTTCCATAAGAAATGAATTACCGGGAGATGTCTCGTTTTCTCTGATCATATATTAATTGACAGCATTTATGAACAGCTGTTAAAACACAGGCCTTTGTAAACCGGTAAATCACAAAAAAGAAAAATCCGAGACAAAAAACAGAAAATATAAATGTCTCTGGAAATAACATTAATTGCCTTTAGATAACTAAAATAAATTAATGTCCGCCGATTTTTGAATTAATCTGAACATTCATTGATGTGTACCTGTACAAGCAGTGTGTATATTTTTCTGAAGCCTTCGTCTAAACGAACAATATAATAAATCTTGAATGAATTATCTAACCCCTCACTACACACACATTCGCCTACACCTGAAATCTAATCAAAATCAGATCTTTTTTACGGCCCGAAATTCTGATATAGTCGCTGTATTTCTAATATGATTGACTATACATGTACAGTACAGGCAACGCGGATCCCGTATTTCCCGCGCCCCGTCGCGGTATAAACACAACGCGGGATTTGGCCAGGTGAGACAGGTAAACCGCGTTCCCTCCGCGGGAAATTCATCACCTACCTGTCCCCGCCGCGGTTAGATCATCGATCAACTAGTATCGTAAACAAACGGGAGTTATCTCCCCGAACAGGAATTTTGCGAAATTCCCTCTTTAAAAAAAAAAAACAAATTAAAATCCCGCAGTGTATGTATATTTATGAAAGTATTTTCTTTTATTTCGCAAAAGGTGAAAATAATGAATGAACAAAAAAAAAAAAATTGTAAAGCAGAATATATTTAATCGTTTTTTATTTTATTTTATTTATTATTATTAATTTTGTTAAGTTATATATCAATACTAAAGCGACATCTTTTTTTAAATGATATCAAGAAAACTATTTATAAGCTGAGTCATTTGAGAGTTAACGTGACAAATTTTAATGTCGGAAATATAAGTTCTAATAACTTCTCTTTTCAAATTATATGCGAACTGCAATGTTACATACACGTGCTAAACAATAGTCAGTGCGAGTTCCGATTAACAGTTTTCAGCATTCCTATGAGGAAAAAAATATATCTATATACTGTTCATGTTTTTTTGTTTTTTGTTTTTTTTTTACCAAATTAAGAACAATATAATTCATTTAAATAATTTCACTTTACTGTATTAATGTGCAAGCATTTCCCTGAAATTGTCGAATGACCGGAAAGCTGTAATATTCGATGGTGAGCGTTTGCAGTGAGTGGGCGCGTGAACGTTATAAAAGATATCAATAAAATATAACAATTTTTTCCCCTCGATATTTACTTCTTTTGTAAACAGTGGTTTGTTTTTAATTTAAACATTTCTCCAATTACAGAAGATGGAAAGTGCATGGTAATGAACTTCACAAAACAATTAAAACGGGGGGGGGGGGGATATCACTAAAACTTATTATTCTAAATAATACTCAAGAAAAAAATCAATGTCAAGTTTACTTGAATATATTCTGTTTCTTTGTGTATTAAGTATTAGTCGCGATCATTTCCTGTGTATAGGGATTAGCAGAGCAAGAGCAGGAAACGGCATGCCCTAGGGGTTTCACACCTGTCCTAGAGTACCTGTGGTAAATTTCTCTGCATGTGCAAGGCGTTGTCTAGCCATACAACACACCAGTCCCTTCAACGTTTCATTATTTCATTATTTCTTCATTTTCAAATGTAACTACAACCATGAAAGTTACGCGAGTCAAAATATACTTTTTTTTTACCTTGAGTGTATATTAAAAGGAAAAAGATCAATCATACTTTTAAAATAAATTAATAGAGTTTAAATGAAATAAAATAGATCAAATCAAATTATGTTTTATTACTTTTTTTAAAAGCCGACGGGCTTGGTATTTATGTTTCTGTTTAATATATATGTACATGTACATGTGCATGTATTATGCAAGTAGAATGTAAAATAATAATAAAAAAAAAAACGTACAGAATGTTACGGCACGTGCAACGTTTTTCCTTCGGTCAGTTTATTGATTTATCGAGTCCATCGATTAAAACAAAATATTCATGATAGAATTTCAATGAAATGAATTGCTTCTGGATTATTTTTTTCCAGTTTCAATATGTCGTTTCTGTGAACAGATAATATACTGTAGCCGATTTATCAGTTTATTGTCCAGTTGTGGACTTTGACTAATTCTACGATCAAGTTTCTGAAAAACACCGAAATAGTGACAGCCACAGACACTATTTAAAGTCTTCCGTTTAAATAGGACGATTAAAGACAAAAATATCTACCGAAACAAGATCATCGTCGCAAGCCACGGGTTTTGTGTCCATTCTATTTCCACAAACCCGTGGCTGCCTCCTACCAAATTCTCTCGTTCTCGCGACTGAATCTTTGAATATTTATTAAGTGACGCCAGATTTACCCTGACCAATGAAATCACTCTGTAGCAATTTTTGGTACGCTTAAATGGCGGCGCCCATAATGAAATCATATTTGCTATGCGTGGCAGATTTATTGAAAAAAAATACGATAGATCCTGAAGAACAGATGTGAGTAACGTATATTCTAAAATACTTACAAGGTTTTACATTAAAATACAGGGTTTCGAATGTAGACGTTGTGTGAAAACGCTGAATAGCGTTACTCGTTAAGAAAGGAAATTCGAACCGAAGTTGATGTACAGCTCGTGGTTATGGTTACATCCAAATACAAGATAGACTGATCATTTTCATTGGTTCTGACTTGAAGCGTCAGATGTTATTCCATTGGTTGAATGTATGTTATTAATATTCATGAGAACGAGAGAAATTTGAAGGAGGCAGCCACGGGTTTGTGGAAATAGAATGGACACAAAACCCGTGGCTTGCGACGATGAAACAAGATATAATAACATATTTTGGTGACATGTGGTAGGTACATGTATATGATATTTTATGCCCGATATCCAAGAGGGGTCCAGTGTTAACAAATGGAAGTGACTTACCTTCTCTATTTCATAATACCGCGGGTATGATTTTTTTAATAAAACGTTAATTCTACGTTATTTTTTATGGATTTTTCATATGGAATACATTGTAAATGTGTACTAGAAGATTAATTCATGGAAAAAGACGAATAAAAATATTCTTGGACCCCGGGGTGTATATTGGGGGGGGGGGGTTCCTGTCCACAAGCACCTGTGCAGCATTCAAGCTTAAAAGACCATTCAAACAATACAAATCAGGAACAGTGCAAATCTTTTGAAATCAGAGGTAGAATCAAGTGCCATGGATCTGTCATGTTGTAAATTTTGAACTTACCGGTTGTCAGTATTTACTGCCACCCGGTAAATTCAAAATTTATAGCATGAGAGATCCTTTTCACGCTAGCACTTACCCCGACACGAGACCTTATACGGTGTCATCCAAAGGACCGATCTCCACGTTTTACTACTTATTCAAACTGGGCATAAAACATTCTCAATGAATTTTTTAATCATTATGTTGAACCTAACAAATTATTCCGACTCGCTGTATGATCTGAAAAAACATGGCTGAACTTATCCATTCAGAAACTCACAGACTGGGATTGCTTTTAACCAGTGTGTGTTATGGCCTTGATGCAAGGTCATTTGGTCGAGTCAAGGTCACTGACAGAGAAACTGTAATTTCGCTACCGTATTTGTACTAGTGAAACATTGCTGGTATCATGCAGAGTGTGACATGGCCTTGACTCAAGTTCAAGGTCACTAAGGATAAGATGTTTTGACTGTATGTATGGACTAAAAGAACATGACGTGTCACTGTGAACTTTTCAAGTCGGTAACACACAGATTGGGTTTTATGACGAGAGTGTGTCATGGTTTGACGCAAGGCATTTGGAATGTTCAAGGTCACATACATTCCTTTACAGTTTTTCCTAGCGTAATATTGTAAGTTGCTTCCCCTCACAAGATTGCTTACATGTATAACTTTAGAATGTGGCATGACCTTGACTCAAGATCACTTCTTCCTTCCGCAGCTCCAACGGAAGACCTATTCGTTGCTTTGCAACGAGCTCGCTCTAGTTGAGATTATTCTTTTATATACATAACATCATGCTAACTTACACGATACTGATTGCATTGAATAAAAACAGATCACGAGGTTAACGCAAAAGTATCTCTGCTATAAACGTTATAAGGCGAAAATTACGAGCTTGTTCGCGAGAATTTTGAAAGTCTCACACTATAACACAAAAGTACACGTGTATTCGTTACCTTTTCTAGAGAAATAACGTGAAAGTGTTTAACTGCAAAAGATTTGCTTTATAACGCAAAAGGTACGTGCAAATTCGCGAAAGTTTTTTTTTCACGTTAATTCATGAAAGGACAAGGTATGGTAAGGGCTGAATCTGGCCCCTTATTTGATGTAAAAATCAGAACAGAGTTAAAATTGTGATAGTTTGTAGTTAAGAACTTAAAATGATGCTTGTTTGTTATGATGTGCTGTAATTCAAACACGCTTTAGTTGATTATATCAGAAGTGGCCTAAAGTTCCATTATGCTTGCGATTTATTAAATATGCATAGTTCTGCCTAATAAAAAGCATGAAATATCACTTTTCTATATTCATTGTCCAAGTATTAAGCATAAAATTGAAATATAATTGTCTTTCACGTTTCACAAATTTCGATGAAGGATTAAATATTAAACGCTTTTACTTAAGTTTGACGGATTAATTTGATTTATCACAGCTGACTGCACTTTAAAAAAAATATACTAGTACATAAACTCTGCTATCCTATTTCATCAACACTATACAATGTACTTCTTTACTAAATATTCGTACAGGATTGTTTGCTGTTTTAACGTCCTTTCCGAGAATTTTTCACGATCTACATATATACCAGGCACGACCATTGAGTAGCGAGGATTCTATATCGTGCCAACGCCTACCGTGACACAGGACCTACGTTTTTAAGATCATGTCCGAGAGACCTCTAACTTTCACTTCGGGTGCATTTCTTTAAATGTCATTTTTTTCATTTGGACGGAATGTTGTTATTTCATTTCAGTGCATCTTAATATTTCACCAGGGCGGATTATTTTGCAGGTTATAATATAACATAAAATCCATAAAGCACATAGACTAAGTTCTTCCTCCCTTTAATTACGATACAAATGAAAAATTATCAATTAATCGAAGGTACAAATAATTTTAAGAGTATAATGATCGTCGGTAGGAATGGTTTTTCTGTGTTGCCAGTGATAACTCCTCTCACATTTTTCGTTTTGAGCAAATGACGTTTTGCCATGTTTTACACAACTGCTATGAATCATTTTCAAAGACAATAAAGAAATGCTGAACGTGATTTAAAAACATTGTAGGATTAATGAAACTCCTATTTTTGATATTTCATGAGTAAGGGGGTGGTTAGAATGATTTAATCTATGAAATTGAATATTAAAAAAAATGTTATCTGCTACTTTTATTTTGCTTGGGTTAATTGGATTTTAAGACTTAATTGTTTTCTGTCATTTTATGTAAAATCTATTCTCTTTTTAGCTCACCCGATCCAAAGGCTCAAGTAATACTCTACAGGTAGTGAAAATATTAAGAATAAACCGCAAGAAATATGTTTCAAAAATTGACAGAAAAGGCGACGTCGGCCATCTTATCCGCAACTCCTCCTATACCACTAAATAAAATTTAATAATACTTTCACAAAATCTTAATTTATTACATAGTGCTATTGTGCATCTTCTATTTTACTTTTTGATCAGACACTTATTTCGGGTCACCCCTAGCAAAACATGGACTTTGCCATTATAAACACTCATTGGCTCACAGACAAACGGACGGACAAACGGACACCCCATCGCTATACATCCCAACTTTTCAAGCGGGGGGGGGTATAATAAATATGGTTGAAACAAAATATTGATTTAAACAGTTTGAAATCATTGGAATATATTTAGTTCATTGATATGAAATTTGTATATACTTTTTACGGTGTATAAATTTTGGAGATACTACAAGAAGTGGAAACCACTATTATCAGATGAAAATAGGATAGCGCAATTAACGTCGGACTGAGCTTCGCAGTCTGTGTATAGGTTGGTGTTTATAACCAACCGCTCGTGAATAATCGTGTTTTGATTTGAATTTGTACCCGTATCTTTCCATAACAAATATAGGAACCCGCGTGCATTGCTCTTACGGAAGGATCCAGGAATTCTAGTTGGGGGGGGGGGGGGGGGGTCAAAAATTTAAATGTCCCCTCCCAGAAAAAAATCCACTAGTTGAAGTTTGTGAACAAGTTATATAGTGCAAACATTATCAAGCAGGATCCTCTTTACAATAAGTAAACACACAAACCACAGGATCCGTTCTCACAATACTACGAGTTCAAATTGTCTGGCCTCACAATTTCTCACGATTGTGTTTTCAAATGACTCCAGTCTAGTTATATAACATGCACCTGAATATTTTACAAGGAAGGTTGCTCCTAGTTCAGATTTAATGAATTCATTTTTGTCGACTGCAAAGATAGTTTCTGTCTGGTACTTTCCATAGATCTACAGATACATTGTGATAGAAATACCTGTGCAATATATAATACTAAAGCTGCTGGGATTAGTATTTGACTAGCATGATTATCGTAAATGCTTTACCTGGAATTGAACATACTTAATTATGTCTCCTCATTATTTATTAATATTGCTCAAAATAAGAAAACTAAACTTCAAAAGAAAGGCATATGATTACTAAAAGAGGCCTATGGGCACCATCGCTCACCTGAGCACATTGGCTAGGAAAAAACAGAAATCAGATCGGTATTGAAAAGTTTTTACCGGGGGGGGGGGCTTAAATTAACATTACCTCAGGATGCTTCCATATCAATATAACTAAACATGGCTTTGCTGTTCTTGAGCAGAAAATTTTGAAGATTTTTCCCTATGTAAAACTCTGATCGCTCATTGTTGCCCTACCCTACCCACCCTAAAGGAGATTGGTGAACAAGGCGTGCAGAATGCCTATAGCTTCAGATACATGTATATAAAAATCATATTCAGTCTGTGAATTTAGCAGTTAGAGTATAGTCCTCATTATTAAAATTTATAAAATTATGATAAACAAAACTTTTCTGAGGAAAATTTTCTTGGCAAAAATTATTCTGTTATTAAAAAATAACGTGGTAATCGTGGGGTCCGAACCCTAGCAATAAAAATCCTGAGTATCATTTTCTTTCGAGACTAACACGCTAGCCACTAGGCAGCTCCTGGTGAACAGCGGCATTTAAATCATGTTTTTGATGTGGTCCTTGACTAAATGGACCAAGTATTTCTCGGAAAGATGCGAATGTTGTGTCATAAAAGTGTATTTTTTAAGGTATAGTGGGTTTTTGCTCCATGTTTTTGTTAACCAAAAAATGTATATTTTTACACAAACTTTGAGGATAATCCTTCAAAAAAATGGAGCGAAGACCCACTCATACCGAAAAAATATTTTACATTATAAGATAATGATCCTTTTTGCCCTATTTAGTGTATGTATGCTATTTCATAGGCAAAAATTTTCAATCTTTGTGAGATTTTTGCAAATTGTAGAGATTTTACATAAAGTGTTATACTATATTATTAGATGAAATATCAATGAAATTTTGTTATAATTGAAATTTAATATTTCAGCTTTGTGTTTGTCTCACTATAGGCATTTCGCTTGTCTTCTTCGCCAATCTTGTTTGAACAAATTTGAATCTACACTACCTGAGGATGCTTCTATAATAATATGCGTAATCATGGCTTTGCTGTTCTTGAGCAGAAGATTTTTTCAAGATGATTCCTATATATATTCTTATGCAAAACTTTGACCTTCTCTTGTGCCCCACCCCGGGGGGGGGGGGGACATTATTTCAATAAACTTGATTCTACAATACCTAAAGTTGCTTCTGTATAAATATGACTAATAAAGGCTTAGTTGTTCTTGAGAAGATTTTTAAAGATATTTCCTATATATTATTATTATCATATTATATTCCTATGGTAAACTTTGACCCCCTGTTGTGGCCCTGCCCTACCCCCAGAGGTCATGATTGGAACAAACTTGAATCTACACTTTTTCTATAATAATATGACTAATCATGGCTTTGCTGTTCTCGAGAAGATTTTTAAAAGACATTTCCTATATATTCCTAGGTAAAAATTGGACTCTCTCTAATACTTCCGTCCTACCCTCTGGGTTATAATATGAACAAACTTGAATCTAGAGTATATAATGAAGCTTTCACAAAAGTTTCATCTTTTCTTGCCCAGTGGTTCTTGAAAAGAAGATTTTTAAAAGATGCAACTAAATTTTCATGAATTCTTAATTTTCTCCCCTTTAAAGAGGGCATGGCACTTCCTGTGAACAAACTTAAATCCCCTTTACCCAAGGATGCTTTATAGCAAGTTTGGTCGAAATTGGCCCAGTGGTTCTAAAGAAGAAGTCGAAAATGTGAAAAGTTTAAAGATGTTGGACACTCTTTGATCAAAAAAGCTCACTTGAGGCTTTGGCTCAGGTGAGCTAAAAAACCAATAAACAGGGGCCACATCGCTCACCTGAGCATTTTGGTTAGGAAAAAACAGAAATCAGTTCAGTATTGAAAAGTTTAAATATAAAAGTGGTTTGGGGGGGGGGGGGGTATATGATTTTAACTTTTGAATCTACACTTCCTAAAAGTGCTTATGAATTAATATGACACATAATGGCTTTGCTGCTCTTAAGATGATGGCTTTGCTGTTCTTGAGAAGAAGATTTTTAAAGATTTTTCTCTTACATTCCTATGTAAAACTTTGATCACCCATTGTGGCCCCATCCTACCCCGGGGGGTCATGATTTGAACAAATTTGAATTAACACTACCTAACAATGATTCCACATATTAAGTTTCATGTTTTCAAGCACAGTGGTTCTTGAGAAGAAGATTTTTAAATGATGCCATTAACTTTTTTTTATTGAAATCAAAATTATCTCCCCTTGGAAGAGGACGTGGCCCTTCATTTGAATAAAATTGAATCCCCTTTACCCAAGGATACTTTGTGGCAAGTTTGGTTGAAACTGGCCCAGTGGTTCTTGAGAAGATGAAAATGTGAAAAGTTTACTACGACAATGACAACAGACAACAGACAAATTTCGATCAGAAAAGCTCACTTGAATCTTCGGCTCAGGTGAGCTAAAAAAGAAAAACAAAACAACTATGATTTCCAGTATCTACTCGAGAATGAGTGATGAAAATCTGGTAAAGCAATCAATATGTAACTGCCCATATATTGGAACTCAAAATTGTTTATTGGCATAGTACTATACAGTTATGTTACTATACTTTTATGTTAAATTGTAACTTGTCCTCATCAAATGCATGCTCAAATCTTATTCTTGGCACAGTCACTTGTGAGTTATAGTGCCATGAATGTACTTCGTTATGATTATGTGGGCATTAACAGAAAAACAGAAATTAAAGTACATCAATTTCATCATTTATCTCTTAATAGCAACAGTAAATATGTCTAAAACAGTCTCTATTACACAGTACTGATATTAATTATTTTCTATTTACATCTTTATACTAGAAACTGTACATTTCAAAGTTGAGAAATCATAAACTTTAAACTGTTTTTAGACATTATAAAAGTCAGATAAACAATCTACACAATTCTAATTTCTGAAATTCTCTCAAACCATAAAATCTACCTAGCATGGAAGTAAGGAATAAACAAATTCTGAAGCATTTGTATAAATATACACAACTTCTGAGAAATAAAGCTTCCCCAATATATCATAAAAAAACCCCGAAAACAGCCTTCAGCATTGTGATTGTTAAAAGTAGAATTATAATATCCTTTTAAATTGTTGATAAATTTGTAGGTTTTATATGTAATTTTCAATTACATATACATGTACATCATTCTCCATTTATATTCAAATGGATGATAAAATTTTTTTTTTCATGTATAGTGAACCGTTTCCATGACATGTTTGAAGATAAAATGAGAATTTGTGTACTTACTGTTGCAAAGAGAAACTGAAACAAGAATAGATATATAGTTCAAGACATGAAGTAACTGCAATTATGGAAGATCAAAATTCCCAATGGATATCATTAAAGCACTGTATATCTGTGTAAATAGAAAAGCTGACAGCATAATATATATTTAAATATCCATCTTTGTAAACAGTTACTGTCTGAATACATGCATGTACAAAATTTGAAAATATTTTGTTGAAAACTGTTTGATTTAATGTACATGTCACAACAGAAAGTACTGAGGGACAGAAGGACAGACAGGAAGATGGACAGATAGATGGATCTCCAAATCTATAGATGTTTTGAGTTCTTATAGTAAAGTACTTGTGTAAAATCTGAAAACATTACGCGGAAAACTAATTGAGTTATCAATGAAATGAATATACAATCATGTACATTCAAATGTGCACAGGTAGATAGACAAAGTGATATGACCCCAAAATCTACAGGTTTCTTGCTTGTATAGTAAAGTACTTATGCACAAAATTTAAAAAAAACAACATTTTGTTGAAAAATGCTTATCTCCCCACAACAAAAATGTTGATCGAGGGACAGATGGATGGACAGAAAGATGGAAGGATGAACAGTCTGACGGGTGTCTTGCTCTTATAGCAAGGTATTTATGCACAAAATTTGAAAACATTTCATTGAAAAATATTTGATTATCAAGTCAATAAAAGATGGCGAGACAGACAGACAATGTGATTCCTATAGGGCATCTGTATTTTCATGCTGGGCCCTAAAAATTACTTTCTTTCCCCATTTCTGGTATGGCATTATTCTCTAAGGGACAGATCTAATCATAAATACCAGTCTATGAAGATGATGATGAAGATGGTGATTTACCTTTAAGAAGCTGAGAATACAGTTTGTACAATATATTATTTGGAGGCAAAATCTTTCTCAAGACACTTTCAGTTTCCTGAGAGCATAAGTTAAGGACAGTGATATTTTCAAACCTACATTTTGTCAAAGCAAATGGCTTATGATCATTTCTAACAATGACAACAACAACATGTACTGTAATGTTTTCATCAGAGAAAATCTTCTTTACAACATTCAAAGATTTTCCAATTGTGTCTCCATTATGTGAAGCACCAGTTGCTATCTGAACTAGATACAATACACGGTTTTCTTCACCTTTTGCCATCTTAGGTGGAGGAGGGTACTCTACCTTCTTTTCATTGACATACACCATATAATCAAATCCAATGAAGTTTTGGACCTCTGGAAATACCACAAATATATCATGGAATTCCATAAGCTTTTTCGCATATCTTGCAAGGATGGCAACATTTTTTTCAGGGCCCTTCAAATCTTCAGGAATATTATTTCTCAAATATGCATCCCAAAGGGAATCTTGCATATAAAATCTTTCTCCTGAAAGCAATATTAACTTAGTATTTGTTGTTTCTGGCACCTCAATGTTATCCTTGGAGGGCTGGTAAGATGTTTCAGTCACCATGACTTGGGGTAGAATTACCAACTGCTCTTTCTTCTGATTCTCAACAAATAATTTTTCAAACTGCTTTCTTGCCCCACCTTTTTCAAAGACAAAAGCTAAAATTTCATTTGAACTAGCTTCCTTTAGAATGTCTTCCAGGCTGTATGGGAGTTTTTTCCGCCATTCATTTGCAAGGGAGGGTACCAAATGTCGTAATTTAACATAAGAACTCCCTTCATTTATATCAAGCTCTAACATTTGTATGTTATTCTCCGCTTCATCTTTTGTGGCTATACAATTTCGCTTTTCAAAAATATTGATTGCTATGAACAACTGCTTGCACTGTTCACAAGTTATGATGACTTCTTCTTTATTTGGAATGATGTTGAGGAGAAGTTTAGTATGAAGTTCAAAGACGTCATAGAGGTTATTAGCACCCCTGTCACATCCCATTAAATTAACTACTTCTTTCTTTCTGTCAATGTCATATTGATCTAAAGCATCAAGAACTGTGCGTCCAATCCTGCTGTATTTGAACATATACTTTAGTACAGTATGAAGCAATTTAGGTGTCATTATATAATGCTTTGAAAAGATTTCATACACTTCTTTTGCTTTTCCTGGCAGCTTTAAGTCTTGACAATTCAATAATTTCAAGGAACCATTCCACATTTTCTGAAAACACTCCTCACTAAGTTGAAATTCTCTTCCAAATCTATTAACCGTATTAGCACTGGCAGTAAATCCAGTCTCAATCAAAATGACTTTGTTCAGCTTACCTTCAACAGCTGCTTTGATTTTGTTAAGGTAATGAGAATTGTAAATTGTTACATGGTCAATAATCAGACAATCACCAGCATTGAATTTATCAGCATAAGACATAAAAATCTCCAAACTTTTATCCCTTTTTTCAACTTCATTTAGGTCAATATAGTGAATTCCATTGTCGTTCTTTTTTCTGCATTCCCAAACATAGTACAACACTGAAGATGTATATCCTAGACCCTTAATTCCACATTCAGAAGTCCATAAATTTCCTTCCAGTCTATGTAATTCTAAAATGCCTATAAATGCATCATGAAATTTAGTTTTCACAAAGTACCTTCCAGCTTCGAAATCTGCGGCATTGGCAAATAGCTTTGTTTCCTCAACTTTAAATTCTCCCTTTAGGACAATGGCCTCAGTGGAATCAGATTTAGCCTGCTAAAAACAGAGATTTATCAATAGTTAATAATAATAATACATTTTAAGACATGAAGGAAAGGGTGTTTCATTTTCAGAGTTAGACTTGTATCATTATCAAAATGTATGTTCTTGATGCAACACCATTTGAGAAATGCCTAGAATCATAAGTTACCTTTCACCGAGATTTGCATTTGTTTTTCTAAGGAAAACAATTTTCCCTTTACATTTATATTTCCAACTGTAAACAAGAGGCCCAAGGGCCTTGATGGTCACCTGAGATGGTACAACACTGTAAAGGATCCATAGATGTATGCAATAAAACAAAATAAAATGATAGATGAAGCTATGTTGTCCAAAAGCAAGAGAAACAGGATGATCAGTTATCAACAAAATTAATTAGTATAGTACTCAGTAACAAATCTTAAAGTACTTCTATTTACTTGCCTGACTTGCCCAGAATTGGCACTGTCACCAAGCTGACTTAACAAAACAATAGTGCTTGGGCACTTAAATTCATTCCCTTTCACACTGGCCTCTCTTGGTCTTTGAAGAACACATAATATATAAAGATAAGATATATTTGTTTCATTTTTATTTATCTTTTATTTACAAGTCTATATGACCATTAAAAAACTATGAAAGTACTTTTTGTATTATATATTAAGACAGGAGGCCCATGGGCCACATCGGTCTCCTGAACACATTGGCTAGGAATAAGCAGAAATCAGTTAGCATTGAAAAGATTAAATAATAAGTTATCGCAAATACCTCCCCCCCCCCAAACCCCCCCCCCCCCCACTTGAATCTACACAACTGAGGATGCTTCCATATTTCTTTGACTAATCATGGCTTTAGATGATTTTTTTTTCTACATGATTGATCTTCTATTGTGGCTATGCCCTACCCCTGGGGAACATTTGAACAAACTTGAATCTACACTACCTGAGGATTATTCTGAATTTATATGACTAATCATGAATTTGCTATTCTTGGGAAAAAGATTTTTTGATTGATTTATCATGTAAAACTTTGATCACCAATTGTGGCCCCTAACTACCCCTGGGGTCATGATTTGAACAAACTTAAATTTAAACTACCCAAGGATGCTTCCATATATATGTGTCTAATCATGGCATTGCTGTTTTTGAGAAGAAGATTTTTTAAACATTTTTCTAATGTATACATGTACCTATCTAAAACTTTGATCCCACATTATGGCCCCATCCAAGCCCTGGGGGTCATGATTTGAAAAAACCAGAAGTCTCTGACGAGACTGTAGCTCTACTGGTTGTGTTTATAAAGGAAGATAAAAGTAGCACTTGGACTTGAAACTTTGCAACAGCAATAAATAGAATAATGATCCTTGGTTTAGTCTCTTTTGTGGCAAGATTTATTATTATATCAGACTAAAACTGTAGGAGGAGTAGCCTTTTAAAACAATTTTACAGAAATTTTGATTTAAGTAACCATGGCAACATCATTCAACAAAATCAAAAAACAATAACACCAATTATGTATCTTTGTAGTCTACTTGTATGCCACATTATACTGAAATCAGACAAAGAAGTGCAGGAGGAGTAGGAGGATTTTCAAGAAAATTTCTATTTTTAGTAACCATGGCAACACTGTTCATCGGAATCCGAAACTGGTACAGAGAATTATGTATCTTAGTGTAGTCTACCTGTGTGCCTAGTACTACTAAAATCAGACCAAAACTGTAGGGGTAGCATTTTGAAGGTATATCAAGGAAATTTCTATTTTTAGTAACCATGGCAACAATGTTCATCGAAATTATAAAATCAATATAAAGAATTATGTATCTTAGTGTAGTCTACTTGTTTGCCAAGTTATATTGAAATCAGATAAAAACTGTAGGAGGAGTAGCATTTTGAATGTTTTTCACAGAAATTTCTATTTTTAGTAACCATAGCAACATTGTTCATTGAAATCAAAAACCGATACACAGAATTATGTATCTTATTATAGTCTACTTGTGTGCCAAGTTATATTGAAATCAGATAAAAACTGTAAGAGGAGTAGCATTTTGAAAGTATTTCACAGAAAATTTCTATTTTTAGTAACCATGGCAACACCATTCATCGAAATCAGAAACCGGTAAACAGGATTATGCATCTTAGTATAGTCTACTTGTGTGCCAAGTTATATTGAAATCAGATAAAAACTGTAGGAGGAGTAGCATTTTGAAAGTATTTCACAGAAATTTCTATTTTTAGTAACCATGGCAACACCATTCATCGAAATCAAAAACCGGTACACAGGATTATGCATCTTAGTATAGTCTACTTGTGTGCCAAGTTATATTGAAATCAGATAAAAACTGTAGGAGGAGTAGCATTTTGAATGTTTTTCACAGAAATTTCTATTTTTAGTAACCATAGCAACATTGTTCATTGAAATCAAAAACCGATATACAGAATTACGTATCTTATTATAGTCTACTTGTGTGCCAAGTTATATTGAAATCAGATAAAAACTGTAGGAGGAGTAGCATTTTGAAAGTATTTCACAGAAATTTCTATTTTTAGTAACCATGGCAACATTGTTCATCGAAATAAAAAACCGGTATACAGAATTATGCATCTTAGTATAGTCTACTTGTGTGCCAAGTTATATTGAAATCAGATCAAAACTGTAGGAGAAGTAGCATTTTGAAAGTATTTCACAGAAATTTCTATTTTTAGTAACCATGGCAACACCGTTCATTGAAATCTAAAACCGATAAATAGAATTATGTATCTTAGTATAGTCTACTTGTGTGCCAAGTTATATTGAAATCAGATCAAAACTGTAGGAGGAGTAGCATTTTGAATGTTTTTCACAGAAATTTCTATTTTTAGTAACCGTGGCAACATCGTTCTTCGAAATCAAAAACCGATACACAGAATTATGTATCTTAGTGTAGTCTACTTGTGTGCCAAGTAATATTGAAATCAGACCAAAACTGTAGGAGGAGTAGCATTTTGAATGTTTTTCACAGAAATTTCTATTTTTAGTAACCATGGCAACACCGTTCATTGAAATCAAAAACCGATATACAGAATTATGCATCTTAGTATAGTCTACTTGTGTGCCAAGTTATATTGAAATCAGATCAAAACTGTAGGAGGAGTAGCATTTTGAATGTTTTTCACAGAAATTTCTATTTTAAGTAACCATGGCAACACCGTTCATTGAAATCAAAAACTGATATACAGAATTATGTATCTTAGTGTAGTCTACTTGTGTGCCAAGTAATATTGAAATCAGACCAAAACTGTAGGAGGAGTAGCATTTTGAAAAATTGTTTACAGACGGACAGACAGACAGACAGACGGACGGACGACGGACACCTTACTATCGCATAAGCTCTTCTGGTCTCTGACCAGTAGAGCTAAAAATTGAATTTACACTACCTGAGGATGCTTCCATATAAATATGACCAATCATGACTTCTGTTATTGAGAAGATTTTTAAAGATTTTTCTTATGTTTTCCTATGTAAAACTTTCATTGCCCATTGTGTCCCCACCCAAGCCCTCGGGATCATTTGAACAAACTTGAATCTACACTACCTAAGGATGCTTCCATATAAATGTCGATCACCAGTCATGGCTTTACCATTCTTGAGAAGAATTTTTAAAAATAAATTTCCTATGTTTTCCTATGTTAAACTTTGATTGCCCACTACCACCCCACCCAAGCCCTGGGGGTCATGATTTGAAAAAACTTGAATCTACACTATGTCAGGAAGCTTTCACATAAGTTTCATCTTTTCTGACCCAGTGGTTCTTGAGAAGAAGATTTTTAAATAACCCCACCCAATTCTTACTTTTTCTAAATTATCTCCCATTGGAAGAGGGTGTGGTCCTTCATTTGAACAAATTTGAATCCCCTTTACCCAGGGATACTTTGTGCCAAGTTTGGTTGAAATTGGCCAAGTGGTTCTGGATCGAAGAAGATGAAATTGTAAAAAATTTATGACGACAATGAAGACAGACAAATTTTGATCAGAAAAGCTTACTTGAGCCTTCAGCTCAGGTGGGCTAAAAATTCTTGTATAATGCTCTTACTAGTGTAACGGGAGAGGAGAAAAATGCAGCGGACCAGACCGGGATTCGAACCCGGGCCCCCTGAATCTCCAGTCAGGTGCTCTACCAACTGAGCTATCTGGCCACCGGCGATCGAACCCGTCTGACCGCCACATTAGTATTCAACTGACCTTTCAATTACATTATTTAGTAATTTTAAATTATCATAGGTCATTAAATAGCAAATGGTAATAATCTCAGTAGAATACAAAATAGAGCCCTGTCCAGCATCAGAACGTTTGACCAAGTGGTCCAGAATTTCAAAAATCTAATAAAAATACCCTTGCTCATCACAACTACGCACTTAGTTTATCTCCTAAATACCAAGTAGTAGAGAAAATTTTTTTCAAAGAATTAAGGCCAAAAAAATTTCAACTTTGTTTCCTGTAACAAAAAAATCAAGGTCGGTATAGGGATTTTTTTGTTGTTGCAAATGTACGATCTCACATACTGACACATAATAAAGTTTCCAATTTAAAACACTCATTTTCACTGAACTGGTTATAACCAGTACATATTATGACATCACATTATGAAGTCATTCTTTACTACTCTCGTTATAAAGCATATCAACAAAACACATTCCGCACAAGGGCATACCCTTTTTAATTTAACAGAAACAAGGTATAATTATACGCAGAATATTCAAATGATTGATGGTACTGCTGCACAAATATCGACAGTTGAAATGTTTAGTTACTACATATTTTTAAAGTTTTGAGTTGAAATTAGGTAAAAATGAACAGTCTGATGAAAGTTTCATCAAATTCTGATTAAATGAGAAAGTGCAAAGGATTTGTGCATCGACATAACTTTGAAAAAAAAAATTATATTAAATAAAAAATATTTTGAAAAACATTTATAAAATATTAGTTTTTGAAATTCAATCGGGATCGGGATGACATAAAATATTTCACCATTTTGGTTTTCGAGGGAAAACATTCCTAAAATAACCGTGTTATTCATTTTATAGACAGAATAAGATATATAAAGTAAAAATCAACTCAATTATGCATAAAAAATTTTTGAATTCACCGAATAAACCTCGAGTTCTCTAGGGTTCTCTGCTTAGTTAATTAGTAGGACCGAGATTTACATGTATACATCGTGGCTCGAGCCACGCTCGAACCATCCGAAGGCGAAACAGAATAGAACCGAACCATGTATTAGCGCGAAACATCCCCTGAACATAGAATCTAGAATCTTCTGCCCTCCACCGTAACGGTCGCATCGTTTAACATATAGTGATTATAATGGTACACTTACATTTTGATCCATTTCACATTATTCTGGTCCACCTTCCACTTTATTGTGCACTGCAGAATGAACATTAGAGGGCGCTCCAATACTCATAACCTATCGATTCGAACCAGAAACAATTCGGCCCTCAGGAATCGAAACACAGTTGCTTTTTTCAAAAAGCTTTGCCGACCCCGGTTGAAAACTGACCCGGGGGTCATATTTCAACGTTGAAATACTGAGACCAACGGTGTTGAATTCAGACCCAAGCCCATTGAAATCATCAAACAGAGTCATAATTCAACAGCATAAAAAATATAGAATGTAAAAATGAATTGATGTTCGCAATAGATTTATTCATTTGAAGTATTTCCACCCTCACAATTTTAATGGTTCAAAGTAGAAAAACTGCATTTATCTTCACAGAATATAGTTTAAATTAACTAATTATTACAAAAAATGTATACATTTGTAGGTTACCAATTATTTTCGGGGTGAGACCAGGGACCAATATACTAAGTTAGTATATAGTTAGTATATAGGTCCCTGGTGAGACATATAAATAAAAAGAAGTATATGTCAGCATAAAAAAAATGTACATTTTTAGTAAGCAGTATTACAAAAATTATGTAAAAACTGGTTCAAATACATAATTCTGATGCTGAAAATTCCGATATAATTGCTACTTTATAAATATATTTGAATTATGAATACATGTATCGGGAAAAATATTTTACATCAGAAGTACAATAAAGAAAATACATGAGGAGCAACCTTTTTAGAAATAGAATATAATCGATTAAAAAAGAAAATATACATTTGAATATTTTTTACTCAAGAATATTTTCCATTTCACCTATTGAGAAGCATATTTTTCTATTGTGTAACCTATGACACCAGAGGAGGATGGAAATACCTTAAACATAGGTAATCAAAGATTACGAAGCTCACCTCGACGAAGGTTATCTATAAGTAAGGCAAATCTCACATCATATTTTTTCTAGTTAGTGTACACCCCAAGATCAATATCTATACAAGTTTGGTTTAAGAAGGACTTATAATTACTTGGAAATAGATCTGCTCAAAAAACTTTAACCTGGTCACTCATCTGGAAAATCTAGGTCAGATTCAGCATCCGAAGCAAGTGTGTAGTGTTCATCCCTAGATGCATCATCCATGCAAGTTTGGTCCAGGTAGGGCGTATAATTACTTGGGAATGGACCTGCTCCAAAAACTTTAACCTGGTCACTCATCTGGAAAATCTAGGTCAGATCCAGCATCCGAAGCAAGTGTGGTAGTGTCCATCCCTATATGCATCATCCATGCAAGTTTGGTTCAGGTAGGGCTTATAGTTACTTGGGAAAGGATCTGCTCCAAAAACTTTAACCTGGTCACTCATCTGGAAAATCTAGGTCAGATTCAGCATCCGAAGCAAGTGTGGTAGTGTCCATCCCTAGATGCATCATCCATGCAAGTTTGGTTCAGGTAGGGCGTATAGTTACTTGGGAATGGACCTGCTCCAAAAACTTTAACCTGGTCACTCATCTGGAAAATCTAGGTTAGATTCAGCATCTGAAGCAAGTGTGGTAGTGTCCATCCCTAGATGCATCATCCATGCAAGTTTGGTCCAGGTAGGGCTTATAGTTACTTGGGAATGGACCTGCTCCAAAAACTTTAACCTGGTCACTCATCTGGAAAAATCTAGGTCAGATCCAGCATCCGAAGCAAGTGTGGTAGTGTCCATCCCTATATGCATCATCCATGCAAGTTTGGTTCAGGTAGGGCTTATAGTTACTTGGGAATGGATCTGCTCCAAAAACTTTAACCTGGTCACTCATCTGGAAAATCTAGGTCAGATTCAGCATCCGAAGCAAGTGTGGTAGTGTCCATCCCTAGATGCATCATCCATGCAAATTTGGTTCAGGTAGGGCCTATAGTTACTTGGGAATGGACCTGCTCCAAAAACTTTAACCTGGTCACTCATCTGGAAAATCTAGATTAGATTCAGCATCCGAAGCAAGTGTGGTAGTGTCCATCCCTAGATGCATCATCCATGCAAGTTTGGTCCAGGTAGGGCTTATAGTTACTTGGGAATGGATCTGCTCCAAAAACTTTAACCTGGTCACTCATCTGGAAAATCTAGGTCAGATTCAGCATCCGAAGCAAGTGTGGTAGTGTCCATCCCTAGATGCATCATCCATGCAAGTTTGGTCCAGGTAGGGCGTATAGTTACTTGGGAATGGACCTGCTCCAAAAACTTTAACCTGGTCACTCATCTGGAAAATCTAGGTCAGATCCAGCATCCGAAGCAAGTGTGGTAGTGTTCATCAATAGATGCATCATCCATGCAAGTTTGGTCCAGGTAGGGCTTATAGTTACTTGGGAATGGACCTGCTCCAAAAACTTTAACCTGGTCACTCATCTGGAAAATCTAGGTCAGATCCAGCATCAGAAGCAAGTGTGGTAGTGTCCATCCCTAGATGCATCATCCATGCAAGTTTGGTCCAGGTAGGGCGTATAGTTCCTTGGGAATGGATCTGCTCCAAAAACTTTAACCTGGTCACTCATCTGGAAAATCTAGGTCAGATCCAGCATCAGAAGCAAGTGTGGTAGTGTCCATCCCTAGATGCCTCATCCATACAAGTTTGGTTCAGGTGGGGCGTATAGTTCCTTGGGAATGGACCTGCTCCAAAAACTTTAACCTGGTCACTCATCTGGAAAATCTAAGTCAGATCCAGCATCCGAAGCAAGTGTGGCAGTGTCCATTCTAGATGCATCATCCATGCAAGTTTGGTCCAGGTAGGGCTTATAGTAACTTGGGAATGGGACTTGCTCCTAAAACTTTAACCGGGACGCCGACGCTAACGCCGACGCCAACGCCGGGGGTATAGCATAAGCTCATCTCGACTTCGTCGAGGTGAGCTAAAAAGCACATGTAAATAGTACATGTACATCAGGCCCATAGGAACTTAATTAGCAAGACATGACCTTTCAATTCTTTTGAAGATACGTTCATTTTACATGTAAAAATGGGAACAACATGGTAATTGACTATGACATTAACACTTGCTGCAGTTGTATAATTGGTTCATTTTATAAGCACAACAACAAAACAATTTTAACATACACTAGTTTATTAAGTACAATGAAATTTGCAGAGATTATTGTATTTACTTTACAGAAAAGTATGTGTACTCTAGACACTGAAAAGGCCGACCATGATACATGTAGCTATTTAAATTGACCATGTTAAACAACTTATGAACAGATAAACTTTGAAAAACAATAGTAACAGATTGCCAAAGTCCCATGCAGTGCAAATAATAGAGAAGCACTTTGAATTCTAATATTTCTAATACACCAATTGTACACAAATAAAGAACAGTTTATCTTAACAGACAAACTATAGAATTCTTAACATACCTGTAATTAAATACTAGGGCACATCAATTATAATAAAACTAAATAATATATTTTCATATAAAAAAAAATTAACGATTAAATATTTCATATTTTCTAAATACATGTACATGCACTTTTAAAATATGACAAATTTAAAACAGGTAAAAAGAATATAAAACTAAATTTAAGTGTCAGGGCATGTATTAAAAATAATACCTGTACAGGAAAGAAGTGCTACAGATGATGACAATAAATTATGATTGACAGAAATATACATCAGTGATACATGTGTAAACAACAACATATTCATAAATATAAACAGAGATCATTTCAATAAATCCTCCATTTCACAAGTGGATTTCAGACAATAACATGCAAATGTAATATATGTACAATACACCATAGAAACAAATCCATGTATATGTACATGTTTTTTAACTACTGGTATAGTATAAAGTACAGTGGTCCTAATGAACTTACATCACTAATGGGCATGTGCAACTGGTGCAAATCTAAACTACACTGTATAGCATATATTCATGCAACTCCAGGTATCTATAACTGTGGCCTATTTCAATGATTAAATTATGCCAATTGAACTTCTAAAATTCTTGTATTACAGTTATGGCCAAGACAATATTTTTTTCCATTGTAACTCCTGACATGTTTATCTTTACAAACTGACCCTGATCAGCATACATAAAGTGTAATGTAAAAACCCTTAATAATAGGCAACCTATTTGATATTAAATGTAAGAACTTTTTACAATATCTGCTTTAAAATTATAAGGTTAAATGTATCATTAGCTTCCAATGAATTCTTCATTACAAAGTTATGGCAAGAACTTGATTTTGTTGAAACAGGGTGTTTTCTACTCAAATGCCTTCTGAAACTGTTTGAAAAAGTCATATTTAACAATGAAAAAGTGTATAAATTAAATGACGAAGTCAAATGCAGTCTTTGTTCATTTCTATGGTGTGGGTAATGAGGCAAGGACACAACATTCACCAGCAGGTGCCCCCCTCCATTGTCTCCACATGAATACTGCTGCCTTTGTCTCACACGGATCCTTCAGACTTATGGCCAAATGCACCAAGTCATCAATGTCAGAAAAGCTGCTTGAAATTATCCAGAATATTCTTAACAAGAAAAAACACAACATTTCAGAACCTTAATGATAACAATAGAAACGATTTACTGTGTTCACAAGCTACTTCTCAGTAATCTGATTGTGTAGGATTTCCTACTTCTTGCACACTTTTAAGTTTTTGTGAAAACACATCAAACTACAGTGTCTTTTGGTTTTGCGGCCAGTAAAAGTTCTTTAATTTTCTCTGGTGTAGGATTCCAGCGTTGAAATCCAGCATCATTTTGTAGAAATACCACAAGTGTTCCATGGAGAGATTTCACATTCATCTCATCTCTGAAAAATAGGAAAACCCCGTAATTTTTAAATATATATATACTACTACGTGTATAATGATTTCAGAGAAAATTCATAAAATTACATTATTGTCATCCTGTACAATATTGATTTTTTTATACAATACTATACATTCCCATGTACAGAAATACTTCTTCCGAAAAAAATAACACCTATTTTAGTCTACTTGATCATAAAGGTTTAAATTACATACAGATTTAACATAAAAGCACATTTTAACAGCAAAATAAAATTATCTCAAATGCACCTCATATTGCTTTAACAATGGACAGTTTAACGTCAAGCAATTATATCGGCATCAATTTTATCATTACATACGAATACAAATTTCCTTTAGTCTGCATATGGTATAGGTATTATAACATTTTAGAAAGATATACTTTATATACAACATTGACGAATATTCAAATATGAATTGAATAGTAGTCCCAAATATTCGAATATTGATTTTTGGTATTTGTTTCAGCTCTACTTCAAATGGCTGTAACTTTATTAGTTTTCAGGTATAATGGGCTCCTACATTGTGCTACCATCAAAACTGAATGAAAGAACATGCATGCATGTATGCTGGATTCTGATTGGCTAACATTTATATAGCTGTATCTCTCATAGTTTTCAATGAAAATGTTTGAGATTTCTTACATAGGTATTAATTGTGAGTCTCTTTACGAGGATGACGTGAAATACCTAGAAAACATAGGTATGTCCGTGCTCTGAAAGCTGACTGGCTAATACTCAAAAGACTATATATACTGGCATTGTTTTTGGATTAAATACTTCTGAAAATAAAGTGTAGATTTATTACACAAAAGAATTGCCTAATTTAATGAAGCTTGTAGGGAATGAGGCCCATAAGGTAGTGGGGGAGTGTTTGGGGAACATCTGTAACGGTTCCCATTACAATTAGCACTAGTTTTTGTTCCCCTTTGCCAAAAGATGCTATATACCAAAATTAGTTAAAATTGTTTCAGCAGTTCAAAAGAAAAGTTGACAATGTTCAAATGTTAACAGACAATGCTAGACGGAAGATGCATGAAGACGGACAAAAACAGACAACAATAGATTGTTTGAGTGACTCAGGTGACCTGAAAACAAGATGTTAAACAATTATTATTAAGGCTATGACTTACTTTGGACAAAAATGCTGAAAACCACTCCGATACTCATGTTCATAGGGTGGCAACACAACAGACTTCCTTTTAAATCTGAAAGAACATATACAATGGAAAATAACTCCTACAGTACTTCCTAACTGAATACTTTCTTCATTCGTAAGAACCTTGATAAAAAATTCAAAATAATTATACGTACCTGCTGGATTCCAGTCTAATGAGAGCCTCTGTTGGTGGGTCCCTCCACTCTGGGATAAACACACAAAATGACAGAGGTTCTTTAGATTCCTTTAGCAAATTCTGTGTTAAAGAAAATAAGGGGACATTAATGCAGCTGACATTATCAACACTGGAATGCCATCAAAATATATTTGAAAAACTGTAATATACATATATTTGGTATTCTGAAATACTATGTTGTTTGGTTGATGATCACATTTGGCATAACACAACCAATACCATTATAATTTGAGTTAAGAACAATTTCTTTACAATATGAATAAAAGACAAGATGTGTTTGTGAAACACTGATGTTCCGGTATGGCAGTTCATTGCCAAGGTTCAAGTTTCTCAAAAGTAAGTCAAACTCCAAGGTCAAGGTAAAAAAGTCAAAATTGTTGATACCTAAGGGAAGGTCTTGTCACAAGGAAAATTCATGTGAAATATGAAAGCTCTAGCTCCAATCATTCAAAAGCTATAGCCAAGGATAAAGTTTTTCACAAGTTAGTCAAACTTCAATGTCAAGGTCAAAATTGTTGGTACTCAAGGGAAGGTCTTGTCACAAGGAATATACATGTAAAATATTCTTTATATGAACTTGCTTCCATTAATTTACCTCGAAATGGTCAACCATGGTTTCCATGAGTTCTTCACTGAATGGTGGATTGGCCTCAAATGACCCACTAACGGGTCTGAATTTAAGAATAGGTCTACAAAAGTTGTAAACATGTAAAAGACAGAGGCAAGTGTTTGGATATCATTTTTGTATATGATATAAAATGAATATCAAATGAAGATATTAGTACGAGGGGTGATCAAAAAGTTCGCGAACTAATTGAATTGCTTCCATAAAAGAAATAAAATAAGGTTTCAGTGTTCATTACTTTTTAAAGTAGTCCTCTCCGATTTTATTGCACATCTGCCACCGTTCTGCCCAAGCACGAATCATGTGATCCAGGCGGTCAAAGATTTTTTCGAGTCTTATATTTCTTACCATTAAAGTTATTTTTTATAACAAGAACAGTCCATTTGTCGGAAATGGCTTAATCTTGGCAATAGGATGGGTGGATAAGGATATCCTTTCCCAGAATGAGCATGGTGACCATCAAAACCCATGTCCTCGGTCTTCGAAGCGTCGTTTATCCAATGTGGATTAAACATGGGCGCCTTCTTTTTATCATATCTGATATGTTTAAAGCCTAAAGTAAACAATATTTCAGGGATTTAACAATTAATATTATTGTTAAGATATTTAACTATTTTTCTAACTGTAACTTGGCGATCTTTCATAACAAATTGTGCAGCTAAGGACACATCTCTTCCCCAGCTTGCTTTCACTGGGCAATAGAAAAAAAACATCATTTTTAAACATCTCCCTTCCTTCACTAAAACAATCAATCCAATTAATGATTGAATTTCTGGCAAGTCTTTTGTCTTCATAAACACCTTGTATAAATTATTATATGTTACTGCAAAGGAATTTCCAAGATATAAGAAAGACTTTACAGCTGTGTGTTGCTCAAATACGACTGAGTCAACCATTTTTTTTTGTCACAAGTCATCTACATATAGACGTCATTTTCACATTGTGAAGTCACAAACATGGAGCAAAAATCACATAACGTGCTATTTATAAAGCATTTGTATGACTACATATATGTGTGCCAAATTTCATTCTGATCTGAATTGTGGTTTTATAGAGATAGTTCGCGAACTTTTTGATCATTCCTCATAAAATAAATTATGAATGCAATAGATGCACTGTCCTGATTTTCACTTTGTTCAAAAATGAGTGCATGCGTACCCACGGGATCCAAAATAACCATCAGTATCTTCAAATGCTGAGCAATATTGCTTGAAATAACAATTCAGTGGAGAGGCAAAACATTCAAAAGTCACTCCAAAAACTCGATGAAGACACTCAAATACTGAGACTGATAAAGCTCCCTGCAATCCAAACCCTTCATTTGGACCAAGGCCAAATAATGTCTGGAAGTACACAATATATCTCATATAGAAACAATTTGATTGGTTATATTAGAATCTGGAAGAATATCTTGTATTTCAATTTTAATTTATTTAGTTGTGTAAAATTTTGACAACTTACATGATATCTGCGTAGTAAACACCAGACACGTCCAAGAAAATGGTCAAATCTGGGATCATCTCGACAATTTAATTTGTACAATTGCTCCTGAAATATGTGACTTTATATTAAGAAAATGTTGCAAGCAATGAAAACCTTACACATATGCATGAGATGCAAGCAATGAAAACCTTTCACGTATTCATGATAAAAGTCAAACCCAAAACAAAAAGAACTGAAGAAGTTATATCACACTGATGCTGTAGGTCTACAATACATGTATATGTAAAGGTAATGCAGCCTTAATAACTAGCAATCATGTGTCCTTGTTATTTTTGTCAGTGTGACAACTTGATACTGATGTGTCTGCCCTTGCAGGCAACAGAAATATTGGCATAAAGTTCCAATCTTTCTCTACTGTATAAAATTTCTGTTACACATATCACATTCTCTTGACATGTCTATTTTATTAATGAAACCTACCAGTTTACAGAAATGTGAGCTGTTGAGTTTGAGTATTTCTCCATTCCATTTTAGTGTGTGGGTTTCTTTGTCCTGCATGAGTTCTACAGTTGATAGCCTGGGACAGGGAACACACATTTGGATTGGGTAACACAACACTTTTCTGGGATTGATGGGATCAGGGAATTTGGCTGGTTCTATGAAACAAGAAAACATAATCTTGTCAAGTACTTGAATGAAATGATTTATTTTCTCCTTCAAGAATTTGTGACATTATCATTTGAACATACAGTGCCTATATCATTAACAACCTACCCTTGATTCCATGCTCCTTCAGTAGCTGCCAATGGAACTCATGGAGTTTGCGGACACTCTCACAAGACATATTGTACATCTTACAACAGATTCCTTCTACAGAAGACTTAGCAGTCTCTGTCAGGTGAGGCTGACACTGCCTCTTTAAGTGAGCCAGCCTTTCCTGCAGAACATTTTAATAAAGTTTTGAATATTTCCCTAAATACATAGAACACTCACTTGCAAATGCAAGTTTTTCAAAAATGTAAACATGCAGTATTATCATAAACTACTCCAGCATTGGCTACAGTTTGTCATTGTAAGAACATAAATATTCTGTTTCTATTTAGTTATGATATTGCCCTAACCAAGTAGTCTTCATATGAAGCAGCCCCTTGTTTCCTCAGCCATGTAAATGTCTCCTCTACATTCCATTTCACAATCTTCCTGCTATCAGAGGATGCACTCCTGAAATTTTGCACTTTTTATATAGAAATGATTCTTTGGAGGTTTTCACATGCATATACATGTATAAAACTTTCTTTTAATCACCATATCACAATAAATGAATAACTATGTTAAATCTTTCAAATCAATGAATTTTTCTTTTAATAATTTGGATATTAAAAGTTGAATCTTCAAATATCAAACCATTTTCTGAAAATATGAAACCATTTTCTGATAATGAATGGGGTAATTCTTTAAAAAATTCCACATTTTTTAAAGTTCACCAACAGACCTTGTTTCAATCATTCTTTTAGCTGACTCAGCATATTTAAAGAGCTGTTTGCGTGCATCCCCTGTGTACTTGGGCTTGACCAGTTTGACAGGAATGTCATTCATGATCTCCCTGTACATAGATTGAGAAACTTCTGGGGTACACTGGGAAGGCAGCATGGGGTCCTTCCCTCGATCAACAACCTTCCTTTCCAATAGCCAGCGATTAAAGGACTCCACTGGTGCATCAATTCCTGAAATTTTAACCATAATTGTACATGTAGTGAACAAAATTTGTCTGAGACTTCAGATTTTAAAACATGGAGGACAGCCTTTTTTAAGGAATATTAAGTTTATTCATTAGAATTGTTACCCTCTCGTGTATGGCAGAGTTCCTGGTACTGTTGTCTTAGTTTGTATACTAGCTGGGCTCTAAACTTCTCCACCTCTGGCATGGGAGGTGGTAAACAGCAGGGAACCCTCTCAAACATGACTGCATTTGTAGGGATATCAAAATTCCAAAAAGGGCTGGAAAGCATAATTATTTAGTTTTTATTAATAAGTTAATAATTTAAGCTAATAATCATTGAGGTGTGATACCAAAATATTTTGCATATATATTGATAAACAGCCTTGCATTTTCTAGAAGAATTTTATGATGACTGCAAACCTCTGACAAAGCTGGGCAATCAAGGACCAACCAAATCATATATCATTATCTAATATTATACTAATATGAAAGATACAACTAGGTTCTTTGTTTTGTTTTTTTTTTTTTAATAAGAGATAATCCTACTTTCATGTTGTTCTTTTTTGCAATTTAACAAAACCCCAGATACTCCTGAATCCCACCCCTTCCCAAAATCTAATTCTATCACTTGGTGCTGGCCATAAGGTCATACTTAGATTATTGTTTGTTGCTTCAACCTAATATTTTACAGGAGAAAATAATGTGAATCAAAAAAATAATCCTCTTGTTGATGGAAATTTTCCTTTCACCAGAGATTTTAATATCAGGAAAAAAAACTAACAACATTATGAACCATTTCTTTAACAGCTCTAATAATACGTAACTCCGTATACTAAACTTCTAACCTGTAGCCAAATGCAGGTCTCTTTGTGGGACTTTCAATACCCTCCATACTTGCACGCCTTTTTTCTCCAACTTGTGCTGGTGGAATATCAGTGCTTGGGCGGCTAAGACGTGCATCCATGTGGTGAGGGGTTGGGCCATCTCCACCTATACCCAAAGGATCTGTTAGGAAATTGTTTTGAGGCTGAAAATAGATTCATTTATCATAAATTTAGGATTTCAAATTTAACCATAATTTTACTGATCTTTTCAAGTGATGCTTTCACCAAGAAAGCAAATATTTGCAAGAGAATATTCTAGCAATATGTTCTAAGAAGATTTTTTTTTATCTGTATACCTTGAAATTATTGTCTTTGTGGAAGTGTCATAAGAACATATTTAGTAAAACAATATTATAAAGCAGTCTAAATATATACTAACTGAAGACATTCCAGGAAAATGAGGCATTTCCCATAAAGACTCATTTGTGTTTTTGTTAAAGAAATATGGTCTCTCCTCTCTCTTGCTCCAGAATCGTCTCCATCCCATTTGCAACAATTCAACAGGCAGATCATGCACTGGGTCTGGTGACATGGGTTGAGGAGAGAGTAGCAAGGACTCTTGGCGTTTAATATCTTGATGGTTGGGAATGTCTACAGACAAAGATGTTGGGGCTTTGTCTCCTTGTGGGGTTGGTTTTTCTACTGGTGTAACAGTGCTTTCTTTACCAGGCCCATCCCCATTGGTCGACACCTTCACATTGTCTTTATCCATTTTCTACCTGTAATTTTTTTTTTGCAATAACTGGCAGTGTTAATACATTGTCAGGTACATACTTGATATATATAAGTACACACAAAAAATGCATAAATCTCTAATTTTTATGATTTATTACAAATTGATTAAAATTATGAAAATGATGGGTTTCCACATTGATTTCCAAATGTGATATTCACCATAGTTTAAAATCTTGAAAAGCTTCGAGATATCTGTGTTCAAGATAGCAAAATAATTTAAATTGAAATCAGAATTTCTAGCTTGATTAGGACTATTGACTCAACATATCTGTAGTATTCATCATCTACGTCCACAATAGGGAAGTTAAGCATTATGCCACAAATTCTTTTGCTTCTGAGTGACAGAACCTATTTCAATGCCATCACTTCAGATTATCTGTAAATTTTACTCATACACGTAAAATCAGTATTTCTTTTATTACATTAAAACAAAGATCATGACACTAAGTGCAATAATTCAAATGAAATTATATAGACTATCCTACACTGTTTCCACACACTAAATCATACGAATAAGGAGGTGCGAACAATCAACGTTAGATTTCATTCCAACAACTAATGCAATTTGTCGCATATATTTTTGATTCCCTAGAGATGGGACGCTAACAGATGCATTTCATGAAGCAACTTTTAGAATCTTATTGAAAATGATATCCTTCCAAACAGCGCAAAATGTGCAGATTCGAGAGAATTGATCGGAAACTACTAAATAAAACCAAATTTAAAGTTGACAATATGGAAAAACAAATTTTGGACACAAAATCTTTGTATTGCACTCAAAATATTATTACATTTTCAGTTAAAGTCCGCAATATTACTCAAATTTGTGGGAGAAGATTTGCGTGAAGCCTTCCCTGACGCCATTATTGTGTAAAACGTCTGTTACAAGGATTTGAAAAAGAACAAAACGATACGTTAAATAATTCAAACATATAATTTAAGATTCATAAAATTAAACTTTATTTCAAATTTATGTTAGATATATTGTTTTTATTCAAAGAAAAATAATGGTACATAAAATCAACACGATCTGAATTATTCGTTTTGTGAGTTCCTATTGCCACGTTGCGTTGTATTAACGCGCCAAATTTAAAATATAAATCCTCAGCAAAATTTGTCATTCCTTGTCATGCATAAACACCCGTGTCAACGTCTCATTTTCTACAATAATATTCTTGAAAAACATACTAAATTTTACGAGAAGTAATTCATTTCATTTTAATCAATTATGTAAGACCCATTTCTCATCGATCCTCACACGCTCGGCCGTCCTGAGTCCAGTCCATAAAAAAAGGACCCATTGTATACGGCGAAAGAGTTCCGTTAAGTTAAATAATAGCAATATCAAGTTTTCAGAGAATTTGTGTCCTCCGCTTAAGAAAAAAAGAAAAGGGTGGAAGAACGGGAAAAAAATTTGCAGATGTAGGAAGAAAAAAAGGAAGAGCAACTGTGACCTTTCGGCTTTTGCAGTGTAACTCAATATACAGTGTACTCGTATAGGGTCCTTTTTAGGTTAAAGAATTTGATGACCTTAAGTTATCATCTGAAAACTATGCATGCAATATATAAATTTCTGACCTTAGTCTTTGACCTTTTGACCTCAAAATCAATCGGAGTCTTTATAAAGTCATTGACTAAAGGTATACAATTTCATTGCAAAACCTCGCAGAGAACTAGATTGAGTTAATTATCACCGGGGAACCTGCATTGTATGCAAGATATGAACTTCTGACCTGAAAATCAAAAAGGTTCTTCTTAAAGACATTATGGGGAGTTATGATGAAAAATTTCATAGAAAAGGCTCAAATGAAAACTAAAATTATGAACTTAAAATCAGTTTTTGATTTGTTTGATTTTTAGTCTTGACCTTTGACCTTTTGACTAAAAAATCAATAGTAATCTTCTTTAAGTAAGCAGGAGTTCATGATATAAAACTTCATTGGAAAAGCTCAAACAAAACTAAAGTTGTCACCTGGAAACCACTTTTTGCAAAACATGAATTTTTTACCCTGACCTTTGATCTCAAAATCAATAGGGGCCATTTAAACACCACAGGGAGTTGTGATATAAAAATTCATCAAAAAATCTCAAAGGCTTTTTAGGATATAGTTTGGAAAAGAAAGTGTTACAGAGTTCTGATCTTGACCTTTTCATCTCAAAATTAATAGTGACATTTTTCTGGCTATAGGGAGTTAATTAAGATATTAAATTTCATTGAAAGAAACTCAAAGAAAACTAAAGTTATCATCTGGAAACTGTTATTTGCAATGTATAAATTTCTGACCTTGACTTTTGTTACATTGTATTTGCAATGTATGAATTTCTGACCTTGACTTTTGACCATATAATCAATAGAGGTCTTCCATAGGCCAAAAGGAGTTGTGATATGAAATTTCATTGCAAAAGCTCAAAGGCTTTTTTAAGGTATTATCTGGAAACCAAAGTGTTGAACACTGACAGATTGAATAATTTTCTGACCTTGACTTTTAAGCTTTAAAACCAATAGGGGCTCGGCCTTTTGCAAGCCATTGGGAGTTGTGATATCAAATTTTATTGCAAAAGCTCAAAGGCTTTTTGAGTTATCATTGGGAAATGAACATGTTACATACACACAGAATGTATGAATTTCTGTCTTTGACCTTTGACACCTTTTGACCTCAAAATCAATAGGGGTCTTCCATAGGCTATAAGGAGTTGTGATATAAAATTTCATTTCAAAAGCTCAAAGTCTTTTTAAGATATCAACCTGAAATGAAAGTGTTAATCACAGACAAAATATATGAATTTATGACCTCAAATCAATAGGGGTCTTCAATAGGCAATAAGGAGTTAGATGTTATATAAAATTTCATTTCAAAAGCTCAATGTTCTTTTAAGATCATCAGGAAATGAAAATATTACACACAGACAAAATGTATTTAAATCCATGACCTTGACCTTTGGACATCAAAATCAATGGGGATCTTCTTTAGACCATAGGGAGTTTCAATAAAAAATTTCATTGCAAAAACTCAAATGCTTTTTAAGAATATTGTCTGGAAACAAAACAAGAGGCCCAAGGGCCTTAACGGTCACCTGAGTATAATACAACAATTTAGAGGATCCATAGAGTATAAAATGAACTGAAAGGTGAAGCTTTGTTGCCCAAAAGCAAGAAAAATAGGGTGATCAGGATCAACAAAATAATTAATCTAGTATTCACTGATAGTTTATGAATTAGGTTCTAATCTGTTCCCCATTTATCACTATCACTATACAGTGTATTAAAAACCTATCAGTGCTTCTGTACTATTTTAATTTCTTGTTCAAATCTCTTACATTGATTGGCCTCTCTTGGTCTTTGATGAACATTTAATAAGACAAGTTATTTTTGTTCCATTTTTATTTATCTATTACTTACAAGTCTATCTGATCATTAAAACTATGAAAATACTTTTTGTATTATACAATAAAAATTCTTGCTTAATTCTCTTATTCTATTAACCTTTCAAGTACATTGTTTACAGTGATTAATTATCAAAAGTAAATGGCAAAGGGGAATAACTCCTCTCAGTAGAATACAAATTAATAGAGCCCTGGCCAGGACTAGAACACTTGAACAAATGGTCCAGATGTTCAAAATCTGGTAAAAATGCCCTTCCTTATTATAACTTTTAATCTTTTTGCCTCTGATATGCCCAAGTGCAGAGAAAATTTTTAAAGAAATAATGCATTTTTACTTCAGATTCACAATATTATCAATAGAGCCCCCCCCCCCCCCCAAGAAACACTAGAGTCTCTCACCCTGGGACCAGAAGTTTGCTCATCATAAGTAATCACTATGTTTATCTGCTTAACACTAAGGAGCAGACAGGATTATTTAATAGAATTAATGCATTTTCACTATATTGTCAAGAGCCCCACCCTTACACCAGCACATCTGACCCGGGTCATGCAATTCACTACTCTGGAAGAAGCACTCTTGCTCATCATAACTATATACTTAGCTTCTTTGCTTTTTAACACGAAGCAGAAAAGAATATTTTCAAAGAAATTTTGCTTTTTTACTATATAATCAATAAAGCCCCCCCCCAAACCTTTTCACTAGAACCCTTGACCCTGGGGCCATGAAATTCACAATTTTGGAAGAGGTATCCTTGTGTATCATAACAATGTATTTAGTTTGTTTAAATAGTACCCAGGGGCAGAGAAGAAGATTTTCTAAGAAAATATTCACCTTCACTATAGGATCTATAATAGCCCCACCCTAGAACCAGAACCCCTGTCCCTGGGGCCATGAATTTCACAATATTGGAAGAGGCATCATTGCTTATCATAACAATGTACTTAGTTTGTTTCAAAAATACCCAGGAGCAGAGAAGAAGATTTTTAAAGCATTAATGCATTTTCACTATATAATAAATAGAGCCCGTCCCCAACATCAGAACCCCTGATCCAAGGGTCATGAAAATCACTATTTTGGAAGAGTCACCCTTCCTAATATCAAAACTATGTATTTAATTTGTTTCAATAATACCCAGGAGAAGAGAAGAAGATTTTCAAAGAAATAATGCACATTCACTTAATATGATCTGTATAGCCCCGACCTAGCACCAGAACCCCTAACCCTGGGGCCATGAATTTCACAATTTTGGTAGAGTCACCCTCGCTTATCATAACTATGTATTTGATTTGTTTCAATAATACCCAGGAGAAGAGAAGAAGATTTTCAAAGAAATAATGCACATTCACTATATGATCTATATAGTCCCGCCCTAGCAACAGAACCCCTGACCCTGATGCCATGAATTTCACAATTTTGGTAGAGTCACCCTTGCTTATCATAACTATGTATTTAATTTGTTTCAAAAATACCAAGGAGTAGAGAAGACGATTTTCAAAGAAATAATGCACTTTCACTATATGACCTATATAGCCCCCCCCCCCCCCCAGCACCAGAACCCCTGACCCTGGGGCTATGAATTTCACAATTTCGGTAGAGTCACTCTTGCTTAACATAATTATGTATTTAATTTGTTTAAATAATACCAAGGAGTAGAGAAGAAGATTTTCAAAGAAATAATGCACTTTCACTATATGATCTACATAGCCCCCCCCCCTCCCCACCTAGCAACAGAACCCCTGACCCTGGGGCTATGAATTTCACAATTTTGGTAGAGTCACTCTTGCTTAACATAACTATGTATTTAATTTGTTTCAACAATACCAAGGAGTAGAGAAGAAGATTTTCAAAGAAATAATGCACTTTCACTATATGATCTACATAGCCCCCCCCTCCCCACCTAGCAACAGAACCCCTGACCCTGGGGCTATGAATTTCACAATTTTGGTAGAGTCACTCTTGCTTAACATAACTATGTATTTAATTTGTTTCAACAATACCAAGGAGTAGAGAAGAAGATTTTCAAAGAAATAATGCACTTTCACTATATGATCTACATAGCCCCCCCCTCCCCACCTAGCAACAGAACCCCTGACCCTGGGGCTATGAATTTCACAATTTTGGTAGAGTCACTCTTGCTTAACATAACTATGTATTTAATTTGTTTCAACAATACCAAGGAGTAGAGAAGAAGATTTTCAAAGAAATAATGCACTTTCACTATATGATCTATATAGCGCCCCTCCCCCTAGCACCAGAACCCCTGACCCTGGGGCTATGAATTTCACAATTTTGGTGGAGTCACTCTTGCTTAACATAACTATGTATTTAATTTGTTTCAATAATACCCAGGAGTAGAGAAGAACATTTTCAAAGAAATAATGCACTTTCACTATATGATCTATATAGCCCCACCCTAGCACCAGAACCCCTGACCCTGGGGCCATGAATTTCACAATTTTGGTAGAGGGCTCAATGCTTATTACAATCATGCCAACAGTTTGACTGCTTGATGTCCAGGAGTAAAGAAGAAGATTTTTAAAGATTGCATTAATTTTGGTGGTTTTAGCCCCATCCCTCAGGCCCCAGGGGGGCAGGGACCATGATATTCACAAATTTTGTTCCCCTTCACACATAGATGCCATATGCTAAAATTGGCTGAAATTGGTTCAGCGGTTTCAGAGAAGAAGCTGAAAATGTTCAAATGTTAACACACGACGCACGACGGACGACGACAGACGAAAACAGATAGCAATAGGTCACCTGAGTGACTCAGGTGACCTAAAAGTGTTACACACAGACAGACAGACCCATATAAATATCCCCCAGTTTCAGTGGAAGCTGGGGACAAAAAATGGATGTACCCATGTCTTCCTCTTTCCAATTTTGGTCATTTTTTTTTTATACATGTATTTTGTGAGTTCTAGAGTTTACATGTATTTAATATTATAATAAACAATTTCTGTTGCAATTAGCTTGATGCTTAAAGATAAATTGAATAGACTATATATACATGTATAATTCTGCATGAAGCACACCAACAGATTCGGGCATTCCTGTAAATGCCAGCTTATAACAATATACAACAATACAATACCTGGCTTGCAACATGATAGACAACAATAATTAGAGACAGATAGATTGATGCGATATTGCTTCATGACTTTTCAAAAGCTTTCGACAAAGTCTCCCAAAATCAAAGCCCATACTGTATATAAGCTGTGCTATTATGGGATATGAGGCTCAGCAGATATTGGCTAGGGATACAGCTAGAATTTAATTCCTAGGAGGGCAGTTAAACCCAACATGTTCTACTGGATGGAACCACATCAGGTACAGCTGGTATATAATCTGATGTACTCAGGAGGAGTGTCCTTAACACTCTTAATTATACAGTGAAATCCTTCTCTTCATGAATAGTCAGCTGGGATAACTGTGTCAAGAAATGAACTGTCCAGTCCTTGCAATCATGATTGCACTCTTGACAATTTTAGTCATCAAGATTAAGAGGGATGCCATATTGGGCTTCCAAAAGACCTTGATGAGCTTCAGAGATAATAGAAAGGATGGATAATGGTGTTCTATCTTTGTAAATGTCAGGTCTTATATATTACCAACCAGAGGAAGGTGACTAATATACTTCATGTCATCCATTGTCATGTCTTTAAGGCATAGTTGTAACTAAATATCCAGGAATCCACCTAGTAGTACATCAAGGGCATTTTGAAAGAATGTATTTTACAGACACACAGACAGATAAAAAATACCTTACCTTATCAATGCATGAGCTCTTCTGGTCTCCGATTTTGTAGAGCTAAAACTAAATAGAATCTCTGCCGAGGAAGTCCATTGTTTTCATTATATCAAACTTTTTTTTAGACCTTGGCTGGAAAATTTGAATACATTCCTATTTAGTTTTTATTGGTTTTTATTAGCCTAGTATACTTCACTTTTAATGCCCAACCTTCCATAAAATTAAGAAACACATAAAGTAATAAAGTAAAATTCATTTATTAAATTAATTTCACTCAAACACTTCTTGTTTGTCTAAAATATTCCTTTATAAGTCCCTTTTTATTGATTTTTCCCATACTATTTCTGGGAATTTGGTCCACAAATTTCACAATACTTGGCATTTTGTGTTTTGGTAATCTGTCTTTTGCCCATGTCTGCAGTGATTCTTGTGTCATGTCCGATGCACCTGGTTTCAAAGCCACAATGGCTGCCACCTTTTGTCCCCATGTAATGTCTGATACACCAACAACAGAACATTCCTGAACATCTGGGTGCTGAAGCAGTATATTCTCTATTTCTAAGGCACTTATCTTGAATCCTCCATACTTAATTATGTCCACAGAAATTCTTCCTTTAATTTTTACTACCCCATCCTCATAAACAGCCATGTCCCCTGTGAATAAATTAAAGCAAAAAAAATTCAAATATAAATAATCATGTATTTGACTATAGCTACATGTACAAAGAAAATCATTATCAAGAACCTGCAATAAACTTGAAAACACTATGAAGTGCATCTCATATTATGGCTTTTATCTGAAATACTACCATTGTAAAATTTGAAATGTTGAGATAAAAAAAGAAATGCTAGAGAAATCAGAGAGTTCAAACCTGTTTTGAACCATCCTTTGGAGGTGAAAGATTCGCTGGTTTTGAGAGGTGCATTCCAGTATGCACTGAATACACCTGGACCCTTAATTAGCAATTCCCCTTCATGTCCCTCTTTACCTGGAAACAGTACACAGCATTTTACAATACTGTAAACCAACTTTTATTCGTGTGCGAGAAATATTCGTGAGTTTCATGACCTACTTTAACTCGCAAATATTAAACGCCGTGAACCATTTATTTTGCTTTGTATTTGTATATAATAATTCCTCAGTTGCGAAAATTGATTTCAGCCTGACATATCGCGAATAAAAGTTGACGCGAATAATAGTTGGTTTACAGTATATGAAAACAGACCTAGTGGCCATGAACCTCACACATTTCTCTCTCTTCTTACAATGACCCTCAACATCAAGTCCAAAGATTCATCAATTCAAACAGCTCAGTATATGTATACTGATGCTTATTGCCATCTTAAAAATGTTTGTTGGCCCTCTCCCACTGACTGGCTAAAAATGGCCTGACTCCAGGGGTCATGTATTGAACAAACTTGAATCTATACTACCTGAAGATGCTTTCTTACTAATATGTCTAATCACAGCTTTGTTGTTCTTTACAAGAAATTTTTTTTCACCGACGTGGCGCAGTGGTTAGAGCATTTGCTCTAGATCGAGTCACAGTGTAGGGTGTATATCGTTACATCACGGGTTTTGAATCCCACTGCGGGACGCGGAGACCGGTCCTTGGGATGAGACCGTATAAACTGAGGTCCTGTGTCGCAGTAGGTGCTGGCATGATAAAGATCCCTCACTGCTCATTGGCCCTGAGTGCTGAGTATAGGTAAAAATTTGCAGCCCTCCACCGTCAAGTGGTGGCGTCTCAATATGAGTGAAAAATTCTCAAGAGGGATGTTAAACAACAAACAAACAAACAAGAAAAATTTTAAAGATTTTTTCTTATATATTCTAATGTAAAACTTTGATCTCTTATTGTGGCCCCACCCTACCCCCTGGAGTTATGATTTGAACAAACGTGAATCTACACTACCCAAAGTTGCTTCCATATTAATATGACTTATCATAGCTTTGCTGTTCTTGAGAGATTTTTTCCCTATTTATTCCTATAAAAGACTTTGATAGTCTAATGTAGCCCCATCCTACCTCAGGTGTTCATGATTTGAACAAACTTGAATCTACACTATGAAGTAAAGCTTTCACCTTGGTAATATCTTTTTCTAGCCCATTTGATCTTGAGAAGAGATTTTTAAAAGATAACTTTTAATTTTCTTAATTCCTAGTAAACATTTCCCCTAGAAAGAGGGTGTGGCCCTTCATTTAAATAAACTTGAATCCTTTTCACCCAAGGATGCTTTATGAAAAGTTTGGTTGAAATCTGTCCAGTGGTTCTAGAGAAGTCAAAAATGTGAAAAGTTTCACACAACACATGACAGACTGACACAGTCTTTCAGCTCAGATGAGCTAAAAACTTAAAACATAGTTCAAGTACATCATCTCAATTTATAATTCCTGTTTAAATATCCTTCAGTAGTACCTTACCCTCTGTAACTTTGACCTCTTCATCATTTCCTTCAGCTATCACTTCATATTCACCATCCACATAGGCATTATAATTCCCAATAATGAAACTGACATACTTAAATGGCAAACCAACAGCTCCTTTTACAAAAATAAAGGCAATTTTTACTTTGAATTTATATATAACTTAATGTCCTTAAAAAAAATCACATCTTCATAGAGAAAAAGAATGAAATGAATAATCAGGAATGGATTATCCGTAAGACAAAAGGATATTAGAAAAACACATGATTTATCTTCTTGCATGAAATCTGGATTAAATAATGCATTTTTCTTTCACTATGTTAATCAAACAGTATTTAGTCCAGTTTACTTACAGCTGACAATTCAATTTGTATGCCAAAAGCTCACTACACTGTGGTCAGAGCTATCTCTGTTTACATGTATATCTGTCATACCAGTATAATATGGCTTAATATCTCTATCCACTTACCTGGAACTCTTTCCCCTTTGTATGGATTGGCCAGAGCACATTGCTAACTCTGTCATACCATATATGGAGATCTCTTTCTCCACTTACCCGAACTCTCTTCCCTTTGTATGGATTGGTCAGAGCCATCCCTCTCTTAGTCATACCATATCTCTCAAGCATATTGTGGTCCGATATCTCTTACCTGGGACTCTCTCCCCTTTATATAGATTGGTCAGAGCCATCCCTAATTCCCTATCTCAGTCATACCATATCTTTCCAGTAGAGTATGCTCTGACATCTCTCTCCACTTACCTGGAACTCTCTCTCCTTTATATGGATTGGTAAGAGCCATCCCTATTTCAGTCATACCATATCTCTCAAGTATAGTGTGGCCCGATATCTCTCTCCACTTATCTAACACTGGAATGGGAAGCGGAGCAGATCCACTTACAAACAACCTTTGGATTAATATGTCAATATATGTACATTTATAACAAATATTATTTTTCATTGTCAACTTATACTTTAATAATGAATGGCAGTGTCTTTTTCAATATAGTATAGTAATACACTAAGGACTTACCAGTAGTGCATGTATTGGATTGAACTGCAAGATTTTTTTTTCAAATGGAAACATTTACAGTACTATGAAAGTTTTGTATTATCTTTATGACAAACAGGGATGTTATTACAAGGATAAGCATAACATTTATAACGAAAGTGATAAACAATAACACCATTAAAAAAAATTAATTACAACACCATTCCAATGTTAATTCAGAGTTGTAACTGGCTATACTGAATTACAGTTATAGTGAATTTCTCCTGACAGATCTCAAAAGATTACTACAAAGTTTAGACTGTACATGTACCGTAGCTTTTGGAGTTGTTCCTTTATAACATTCCTAATTTCCTCTGATGCATTTCCATACTCCTCATCATAATACCTGATCATAAGAGCGTACATGGTCGGTACACCCATGAATAGGGTAATGGAATTTTTTGAACTCTCTAATAATCTTTCAAGGACAAGCTACAAAATCAAACATTTACATCAAATATTTTTAATACCAATAGAATACATTGCCTATATACAATCAAACCTTGTTATCTTGATGGGAGCAAGAAATACTTGGAGATATCCGAGCGTTCTCAAAATCAAAGTTAAAAAACAAAAAAAAAAGATGATTGGGACTTCCCTCACATTGACATATCTGTGGTATATAAGATATCGAAGTTTGACTGTATCAATGTTCAACAATATAAATTAACTTTTAATGCTTGATGTTTGAAAGAGAAGAGTAGATTAAGGATGGTTTTAGCCCACCTTCCTCCTCCCCCTTTTTGGGCGAGACCAACAATATCGCTAAGATTAAAACAGCTATTACTAGTAATACATGTATGTCTCCTTTGCAAGCAGATGATTTTAATATAATTATTATCCATATTGATCAACACTCTGTTCTTCGTACATGGTATGTTTGGAATTAGTCCAATTTTTACCTGTACCAATTCTTACCTGTAGTTTTTTAAGACAAATAAAATATCCTTATTATATATTGTCCTTTAATTGTTATATTAAAATAATTTCCCATCCTATATAGCATTTTCTTGAAAAAAAAATCTTACCTTTGCATCAAACTTGGGTAACATGTAGACTGTAGCTCCACAGTACAGGGGGGTGAGTAGGGCATTCACCACACCATGGACATGGTTCAGTGGTAGAGTGTGGAGGATTCGGTCATTACCCACCCATCTCCAGGCATCAATCATTCCAAGAATGTAAATGTGCAGATTGGTATGTGAAAGCAGAACTCCCTAGATTGTAATCACAAGAATAAAATGTATCTTTTAGTAATAAATAATCCACTTGTACTTCCTTTGCATCTAAAAAATGCTGACTTTATACATGTGTATATAAATTTATTCTAGTATCTATTAAATTTTATACACTAATTAAAACACTTTCAAATGATAAACACAGCTATCATCTATTTTTAGATATATCTTGTTGATATATGTAACAAATATCCAATTCATGTACTAAAAAAAATCAATTTCTATTGTGAAATAATGTTTAAATTGTACATTTATATATGTTGAAATGCCTTTCGGGGCCCTTGACTGGTAAATAAAGTATCAGCTTGTATCTTGTACTGATGTATATAGACTCCATGATGCATGCAGATATTCAATACCTTAATGCATATCATCAATGATCATACAGTACAATACTATTTTTAGGGAAAAAATTGATAAATTATATAAGAACCTTAGGTTTTCCAGTAGTACCACTTGTATAGATCATAAGCGCAGGTTTCTGTAAAAGCCATTGCTCCCCATTTGCAAATTCCAAGTCATCATAACTTTCAAAAACAAGATTTTGATTGCTAGTGATGCTTTGATACACTACAGGAATTGTTCCCTGTTGTGAAAAACTGACAGCCTTTTCCCTGTGGTTTTGTGTGGTAAGTAAAATGGTTGCCTTTGAGTCTGATAAAAAATACTCAAGGTCTTCTTGTGGATAAGCATGATTTAAAGGAAGAGCAACGGCACCTAACATCCAAATAGCCCACAGCATGACCACATAATTTACATTATTGTCATAAAAGAATGCAATGACATTTGTTTGTTCCATATTCAAAGGATAAGCTTTATGAAGTCTTCTTGCCAAAGACACACTTTTTGTGTAAATAAATACATATGAATATGAATCTGAACTATCAACTAAAGCTGTCCTAGGGAAATACTCTGAAGCTTTGTATATCATGTGAGTGCAAGGAAAATCTGTCTGCATAGGATTTGACATTTTGTCTAACTTGTCCACCGCCATATATTTCGGCCCCCAGTGAAATGCACTGGATGTTTTTGATGTCAAGAACGTTAACGATGGGTAAAATTTCAATACTCGAGCTCGACTGATCTTCCAACAGTGTCGAGTATGTCGTAGGCAATTCATTTTCACAGACTACACATACAACCATACAATAAAAAAGTTTGAATAAGAAATCAGCGTATGTTAGTTAGCTGATTTTTTTTTCATGATCCTGAGATAATAGATCCATGATCCATGCCGCATCTTAACCTTTCTGTGTTTACAATGTGTAAAATACCAAACCCGATGAAATAATGTTTTCTTGTTAATTTTAAAAAGGAAAAGGAGAAGAAAAATAGTTTTAAAATGTATTTGTTTAGATTAATAATGATGCTTTAATACAAATTATGACAATACAAAATTTCTTGTTCTTTTTTTCCATTAATTCAGGTAAATTGCCTCCTTTCGGAAACTATACCCGGCAATTTGACACGTCAACCGAACCCGAATGCAATAGAAAATGGAACTGGGTTGCAGACTGAAATAGTAATCTAAATCAGACCTAAGAATGGGAAAGAAAGATGCTAGTGCCAATAGAGGCACACCAGTTGAAAAATACAGGAAAGATATAGGTACAAAATGCAAAATGGTTTTCTAGCAATTATGCCACAAAAGTTTTATGGATCAATATTATTTTTTTTTTTACTTTCTGTTTCACTTTACCTGTTTACCACTGTTTACACCGATGGCAGCAAAGGGATACTGGGGTGGTGGGGAAGGGGGATTTAGAGCCACTGGGTTCTTCATCAGTTTTATTCTTGATTATTTTTTAAAAATATTTTAATCTGATTTTTTTTCAACAGGAAAACAGGATTACAAAAAGAGTAAAAAAGAAGTGAAGATGATGAAAGACAAAGCTGATATGAAATCCTCAGCAATGGGAATAAAGGTACACAAGGGCTACGAAAAAAAATATACTGCTAATAAAAAATAGGGTCTTGGTAGACAGTAGGTAGAAATACATTTTTATTTTAAAATTATTTTTTAACATGTTTAAAAACAAAACATTTTGACCACTTATGAAGCTTGATCACTTTTTCTTGGTGCAAAATCTTTTTTCCATGCACCCTACAGCTCTCATAAATACGTGGTAGGGAACTTATGACATATAAAATGTTACATTTCAAATGAATTCATACAGACATGGCACAATTTCTTTATTGTACATATACATAAAAAAAAGCATTCCTGTCGGCACATAAAGGTTGGTCGAGTAACTGTACATGTAAACAAACTTTTTTTTCCCTTAGACCTAACAGTCAATATAGTTTTCTTGTACCTATAAGGCAAAATCAATTTACCTTAAATCCCTCAGAGAATTTTTAGTTATCAGAATGTGAAGAATTAACATATTTAACAGCTAGGTCTTTAAGGCAATTTACCGCCATTTTCAGAGGATAATTTTTATCTTCTGAAATCAGAGGATAGCAGTTCTAACATATACCAGACATTTCAAAACCAATGGTAGTGAACTCTTAACTAAACAGAGAACTCTAACACTTGTTTCTATTTAAATGAATTATGAACCATTTATTCTGGTTCTATTGCTGATTTCTCAACCAAATGGAAAAAAAATGTATAACACATTGATTAATACATGTATGATTATTAGATCAAAATTACGATGTTTGTATAATTACAGTCATTTATCAGTTTGTTGTTTTACAGCAATTACCTGTTTGTTTGGTTTATTAATATGCTCGGTGATCTGCAAATATGAAAATTTGTTAAATAGTACAGTAATTATAAGACCGCGAAACATAAACTGGCAAAATTGGAAATATACAGCTTATTGTCTTTTCCATCTGTTACAGTCAAAACATTTAATGATAGACAATGAAATGGGCAGGTACAATTCAGCACGGATGTCCGAGAAAACAATGGATTGAAATTTTAGTTTGAAATTCATTTTCAATCCACCTGAGCTGTTTTCAAATGTAGAGAAATGCAGGGGGTGGGGGTAAAAATTGTTGAGTCAGTACATGCCTTCACATGACAAAATATACCAGGTATTTATTTCTAGGATGACAAGAGGTATTTTCTTTATTTTTTTCTTCACTGAAAAATGTTTGACAATCAGAAACAAGGAGGGGTTGTCCAAACTAAAAATAAAAAGCTTTCTTTTTTATTTCCAAGATCGTTCAGCCCCTCCACCCCCACCCCCCAAAACATGCATGCACATACCTAATAGAAATCAAATATTTGTTCCTTTATATTTCTTTAAAATCACTGGACAGAAATTCTGATTTATATATTTTAACTTAAAACTATTTCAAAATTGAAACTAGATGCTGTCATGAGACAGTAATACCCGCACTAAGGTGTTTGCCTCTAAATGCACACTCCTTCATATTGGGCTTACCAAGGAAAAAGTCCAAATAATTCTATAATTTACACAGTACATGTATTCGTCAAATCGAGCATAAAATGCTCAGGTGACCATGTGACCCATGAACCTCTTATACGCATTTCATAATACTTAATTCATTACCAGTCTGAAATATCAGAATTTAATTAATGTTGTAAATTAGGTTTTAATAAAAAGGGGGGGGGGATATAAATTTTTGGCCCATAATTGGAACTTTTTTAAATTTATCTTCTCAACAACAAATAATATTATTTTAGTACAAAGCGTTTTTGATGAATTTATCAAAATGTGCAAACTTTTTTTAGTATTTGATTAGGCAAAAACCTCCTTGAAAAGCCATACCCAATCAATTTATATGTGTCCCCCCCCCCCCCCCCCCCCAATACACACATACACACACAATTTGCCTGTTTCTGGAAATAGGCCTAGATGGCAAAGTTATGTTAAAACATCGTTTGTTATGATAATTTAAAATTTGTTCTTGTACTGTACATGTATGTGAACACCTTTTTGAAAATTTCTACATCACATTGGGCTTGCGTCACCCTACCAGTACTAGTACTAGTTTTACCATTATCATTTTTAGATTGCACATGCCATGTGACATGGTGCAGCGTTACATGTATATCAGTGGAAATTAATTCATTTTGTGTTTTAATTGGATTATATTTCATGAAGTTGACAGGACCTATGACAGTCGGTAAGTACAAGTTTAAGTATAGATTGGGGTAAAATAAACCGAAATGCAAATGGTTAGGTTAAAGTTTAAAAAGGATCAAAGATCATCGGCAATCTCCTATGCAGAGTTGTCGTTCGTTTCTCTCTCAGACACTGAATGTATGAGCCGATCGTAGAGAGTGGATCATCGATGCCACAATAGACGAATTTCACATTCTGAAGAGTTATCTCCCGTTGTCGACATTACATTCAGTTACAGGCATAGATCCGGGAATTTTTTTCCGGGGGGGGGGGGGGGGGGGGGTCCACACCTCGGTCCAAAAAAATTCCAGCCCAGAATTTCCTGAGGAGTAAAAAAAAAAAACAAACAAACAAACAAACAAAGAAAATAAAAACAATGATGGTGGGGTCCATGTTTTTAAAGGGGGAGGGCATCCAAAGTCATTTTTTATTTGCTTCTGTAAATCAGTATATAGTCCTATTTAAATAACTCTGCAAATTCCAGGGGGGGGGGGGGGGTTCCAATCTCCCTAGCTGCTCCCTGTCCCTGAAATGACAAATGATCATGCGACTCCTAAATAGTAGAAAATTTTTCCATTTGACTATACATAATTTTGTTTCTTGTGTTATTATGTTATGTACATCTAATGGTTTAAGGTTATGAACCCTTGAGGTCATCCCCACTCTCTTGTTCATAATATGACTACATCAAATTAAATAGAAGTGCATCAATGATAAGATTACTTGACATTTCATTCATAAATTTGGGTCAACCTAGAATTAGGAATGAAAATCATTCAAAGAGATGGACCATTAAACTATTTGTATGTATTCACATTTTTTTTATGTCAAACCAAAGTATTAGACTAGTTTGCATACATGAACAAACTGGGGTCTGGGAAGGGGAAGGGGCAAGGGGAAGGAGTTATCTCTTTACGTCTTAATTAATTGTTGAAAATTCCTAAAATGAATGTTAACCTCAAATCCAACTTGTACGTCTTCATTATTTTTAAGTGGTGGTGTCTCCGTATGAGTGAAAAATTCCCAAGAGGGACATTTAACAACAAACATTAATGACTTAAAAAACACAATATACCTGTACATGTTTATTAGTCAATGGATATACTTCTGATCATATCTCTAGTTCTCCCTTGAATCAGAAATGATGATATAAATATTTTAAGAATGATTAAGAGTTGAAAAGGTTGTGCATTTTAAAATTCACTAAGCTCTGTGGTTGAATTAGCTATACCAGTTTAGCTTATTTTGCTACTCAAAGCACCTTGATTAACTATTTTTAATCATACTGTTTTCTGAAATGTGAAGTTTTTTCAACATGGATACAAGTCATACCTTTTCAGCTTCTGAAAACAATTAATGCATGAAAAAAAAAACTGCTTTTCAAATACTGTAACTCTTTCCAAGTACTAAATGTGATCATCAGTTTTTAGCTCACTTGAGTTTTTCTGGTTTTCTGATCACATTTTGTTTGTCATCCATCTGTCCGCCTGTAAACTTTTCACATTTTTGTCTTCTTCACTAGAACCGCCGGGCCAATTTCAACCAACCCAGCCACAAAGCATCTTTGGGTAAAGGGGATTCAAGTTTGTTCAAGTGAAGGGTCACACCCTCTTTCAAGGGGGGATAATCAAGAATTAGTGAAAATTTGGTGGTATCATTTTAAAAAAGTCTTATCAAGAACCACTGACTGGGCCCAAAAAGTTGAAACTTTCTTTACATAGACAGTGTAGCTTCAAATTTGTTAAAATTATGACCCACTGGGGTAGGATGGGGCCACATATGGGGATCCAATGATTTACATAGAAAAATGCAGGGGATTTTTTCCATCATAAATCTTCTTCTCATGAATAGCAAGGGCATTATTGTCGTCCGTTTTCACAAAAGGGACCTAGGGGACATTAAATCTCATTTGTCTGTCAGTCTGTCTGTTTGTCAGTCTGTCCATCTGTCACAATAAATTTAACCTTGGTCATAACTTCTGAATAATAAGAGATAGGGATTTCATATTTCACATGTACATTACCTACAAGAACTTTCTAAACATACCATGATTTTTGAACCCATGACCTTGACCTTGAAGTTTGACCTACTTTTCAAAAAATTTAACATTATTTCAAATGATCATTTTGAAAGAGAAAAGATAGGGCGTTCATATTATACATGTATATTACCTGTGACAAGACCTTTCTAAATATATCATGACTTTTGACTCTGTGACATTGACCTTGAAGTTTAACCTACTTTTCAAAAATGTTATATTTCCTTATAACTTTTGATTGAGAAGAGATAGGACTTTTATATTTGACATGTACATTACCTGTAACAAGATGTTTCCAAGCATGCTATGACTTTTTACCCCTTGACCTTGATGTTTTACCTAATTTTCAAAAATTTTAACTTTGGTGATTACTTTTGAATGACATATGATAGGGCGTGCATATTTGAAACAATATGTCATAAATAATGGCATCCCATCCACTAGGACACGGAAAGCAGGGGACCACAATTCTTTGAATTTGCTTCTTAGTCATTTTGATATGGAAACATCCTCATATAGTGTAGATTCAAGTTTTTTATGCCCTGCCATGAATATGGCCGAGGCATATAGTGTTTGTCATGTCCGACTTCAATAAAACGTCATATGCTGATACATACTGATGTAAGCTTTTCAACTGCATCAAAATTTTTGACCTTGAATTTTCCTTTGACCTTGACCTTACTTTTCTTAAATTAGTGTCTAGATCAGTTTTGAATAAACAATTCAAGATATATTTATCAAACTTCATATGCTGATATAATTATACTGCTGAGAGATATCAATTGCATCAACTTTTTTGACCTTGACTTTTCCTTTGACCTTGACCTCACTTTTTTAAATTAGTGTTTAGGCCAAACAAAAAAATATGTGTGGTTCCGGTTACACTTCCAAAAAAATTAGGGTAGGTAGGTAGGGATTTTTATTTTTTTTAATTTTTTTTAATTTTTTTTTTTTTTAACAAAATGATTTTCTTAATTTTTTTTCTAAATAATACCTATCACTGCTTTGCAAATGGCATTTAGATGTGGTGTGATAATATACTAGTCAATATTGGTAGGGGACACCTACATGCTAGCTTGCTTTGGATTTAACACTATTAAACACTTGCACTATGTTTTGCAAAGAGGCCGTCATTGCTGAAACTAAAACTTAAACTGGAGCCATTGATGGAAATTGGGGGAAATTCCGGAAAAATATGAAAATTGCCAAAAAAAAGTTTAGGGTCGGGGGTATAAAATAGGGAAGGTCGGGTAACCCGAACCACACATATTTTTTTATTTGGCCTTATCTACATTTTAAATAAACCATTTCTGATATTTTTGTTGAACTTCTATGCTAATAGTAAATACATACTGATATAAGTTTTTCAACTGCATCAACATTTTGACCTCAACCTTTCCGTTGACCTGACCTCTCTTTTCTCAAATAAGTGTTAAGCTCAGTTTTAAATAAATCATTCAAGATATTTTTATCAAACCTAATATGCTGATATTTATTAGTGAGAGCTCTTCCACTGCATCAAAAACTTGAAAATGAAAATTCCGAAACCTTACTGCACATCAACATGACACCACCAACCATCTCCAAAAAGACGATTAGGCTACTGTGTAAAATGTAAGAAGAGTTCTGGGAACCAGGGGTTTCTTGCATAAAAAACGTCATATTTCGACCCTCATTTGACCCCCAGGGTGAAAATGAAAATTCCAAAACCTTACTGCACATCTATAGGACACCACCAACCATCTCCCAGAAGACGATTAGGCTACTGTGTAAAATGTAAGAGGAGTTCAGGGAACCAGGGGCTTTTTGCTTAAAAAACGTCATTTTTTGACCCCCATTTGACCCCCAGGGTGAAAATGAAAATTCCGAAACCTTACTGCACATCTGCAGG